>NW_026067937.1:10002007-10031403 GCF_014885135.2 Alexandromys fortis | reverse complement strand
GGAAATTTTTTTTTCAATAAAAAATTATATTTAAAAAAAGGAAATATTTAAAGAAATATATAAATAATAATTATAGTGATATTAATATTATTAATTTACTAAACAATATTGTGTATCTTTTAAAGGTAAAATAATTCATAATAAAAATGTAGTATAAAAATCTGATTATTTTTATTTGTATGTAATGAATAATGCAGCTGCTACTGAAGGTATTCAAGTATTGTTGGTTTTGTGGGTGTATATGTTTGCAATTTTGTTGCATATGTACATGCCTGCATTAAAATATTCATGTGTTGGTGTGGAATTGTATGCAGGACTGTACATATATGTACAGGTGGATGTAAAGGCCAGAGGTCAGCATCAAGTGGCTTTTCCTTCCTTCCTTCCTTGCTTCTTTCCTTCCTCTCTATAAGAGCATGTCTTAGCTTTTGAACCCCCAATTCTTCTAGGCTGCTGGACAGCAAACCCAGAGGACCCATATGTATCATATCCTAAGCACTGGGCTGTAGAGCTGAATTTTTATGCATGGTTTGTATATGGGTGAAGAGTAGGCACTTTGTCAACTGAAACATTCTTCTTGTCACTCAGCTCCTTTATATGGACATAGAAACTAAGCTTTCATATACATATGTGAATTACATATATCATATATGTATCACACACGAGTATATACATACATATACATGTTATACACATATGTGTATAGCCATGCATTTACATGCTATTCTATGGCATACAGTGTGCATATGCAAGTATATAATGCTATAAAAGACATGCATGTTTCTACATACATAAATATGCACAAACATATGACATGATATGCATGTTATAGTATTTGTAAAATTTTAAAAATTGAATGGAGTTAAACACAAATTTTTAAAATCTCTTTGGTATTCCAACTCAACTTCATATTTGTCAAAAATTTCTTTTCTGTCTGACAAATGATATTACAGAACTGATATTGTGAAAACTCTCCCTCTCTCAAATTTTCTCTTTCTTGCTCTAACAAACACATCCACATGCATCTGCACATGTATTCTTATATATAACATGTATATTTCTATATATACACACATGTTTATCACATATAGATGGCTATACCTGCAGTTACAAGTGCAATATATCTATAACACATATATAGTACATACATATAGACACATGTATGTCATATATCATGTACATGATGGCAGGTATACACATTCCATAGAATAACATGTACATACATGGGTAAGAACACATGTATCATATGTAAAACATGCATGTATATACATAATTACTTCATACATAATATGCACGTGCATGCATATACAGATGTATATCATATATATATATAGTATTGTGATGCCTGTATATATCCACATGTGTTTGTAGTATATACATATACACTTACTTGTGTCCAGTATAACTAGTATATGCATGCATATACACATAGGTATGTCATGATTATAGCATTCATATATCTGTGAATGCATGTGTATATGACATATGCATAGCTTGGAAGATGAAAGTTGTAGGAAGCAGAACAACAGGAAGGATACAAAAGATATAAAGGTGGAATTGATGAATTTAATCAAAATAAAATGATATACCATAACTAAAATGTCATTGAAGAACTGGTGTGGTAGATTCAGAAGTATTTCGCTTGCCTAACAAGCTTGGACATTGAAGTTTCCTCCCCAGAGCACAGCAAAAAAAAATAAAAATAAATAAATAAAATAAAAAATAGGCAGGCATGATTAGGTACATTCTTAAGGCAGTAAGTATCCATTAGCAAACATCTACTTACTCCAAAGGGAACTGAGTACAGACTAGTAAAGAATACCACTAAAGTCAGACTTTAAGAATAGATGAGCTTAATGTCCTTTATTTATGACTAGAAACCAATTATGAGTGAGTACATCCCATGTTCCTCTTTTTGGGTCTGGCTTACCTCACTTAAGATAGTGTTTTCTATTTCCATCCATTTGCATGCAAAATTCAAGAAGTCATTGTATTTTACTGCTGAGTAGTACTCTAATATGTATATATTCCATACTTTCTTCATCCATTCTTCAATTGAAGGGCATCTAGGTTGTTTCCAGGTTCTGGCTATTACAAACAATGCTGCTATGAACATAGTTGAGCAGCTAAATAAGAAGGTGAACCCAAAGCAAAACATATAGTCATCCTCCTGAATATTAACCTTCATCAGGCGATGAAAGGAGACAGAGACAGAGTCCCACATGGAGCACCGGACCAAAACCCCAAGGTCCAAATCAGGAGCAGAAGGAGAGAGAGCACAAGCAAGGAACTCAGGACTGCGAGGGGTGCACCCACACACTGAGACAATGGGGATGTTCTATCGGGAACTCACCAAGGCCAGCTGGACTGGGTCTGAAAAAGCATGGGATAAAATCAGACTCGCTGAACATAGCGGACAATGAGGACTGCTGAGAAGTCAAGAACAATGGCAATGGGTTTTGATCCTACTGCACGTATTGGCTTTGTGGGAGCCTAGGCTGTTTGGATGCTCACCTTACTAGACCTGGAAGGAGGTGGGAGGTCCTTGGACTTCCCACAGGGCAAAGAACCCTGACTGCTCTTCAGGCTGATGAGGGAGGGGGAGTTTATTGGGGGAGGAGGAGGAAAATGGGAGGCGGTGGCGGGGAGGAGACAGAAATCTTTAATAAATAAATAAATACACAAACAAATAAATAAATAAAAAGAATAGATGGGCTTATTGGAGTTCCTTACAGAGTATCTGTGGCACAACACCAGCCGCATCACTGGAAGTATATCCCAGAAGACCTGACAATACATGAACACTAAATGTCTGGAGTTCTGTACACTTCCGGGCAGTTAGCCAGGTCCGGGAGGTAACTTTGGGAGAAGGACCGTGTACATGTTGTAACTTTCAGGGACATCCTGAGATGTTTGAGCTCTTTCCTTCCTGAGTCTTTTGGACTCACCCTTTCTAACTTTCTGAGACTTTTTAAAAGATCTGTCCAGAATCTTTCAATTTGGGGTAAATTGTTTTGTAATTCCTATACTTGTAATATCAATCTTAAGACTATGTAGACAGGAAGACCACTTGAACTAGCCGATCAGCCAGCCAAACATAGCCTAAGAATTTAAGACAATAGAAAATCCTATCTTAAAAACATAATTTGATGCCTTCTGAAGAGCCGCACTGGAGGTTATCCTATGGCCGCCACATGTATGCACACGCTCATGAAAGTACTCCCTCACATACACATGATTATGTGCACACACATACGCATAAGCACACATATGAATAAGATATTACAAACCCATTATTTTGTACATCTATTAAAAGAATAGAAATACTTAATGGGTCATGAATTAGATTTTCTACTCTGTTCAGCACCTTTGGGACAATCTTATATGCCTTACATTAAAGTCTTGTGAAACTTGTTGTCTTAATAATCATTTTTTGTAGACACATATTTTCTTTCAACATAAAAAAATATTGTGTAATTTTTATCATGATATTAAACACTATTTAAGTTGTCTGTTACATAGAAATTTTAATTTCAATGGAATGTTAGCTCCCCATTGATAGACATGTAAAATAATACTATAATACAATTAAAAAGTGGTTGAAGTCACTGCTGAAATTAAGGCAATGAAAAGAAATGAAATGAACAACAGGAAAATACCAGTTCTCATGAAATGTGGGTGCTAGAATGCAGGTGACAACAATACCCATGAAATTCGATGGTAAATTGTAATGCAAAAGCTCAATACAATCCTGGCTCTTCACAGAGAAAGCCTGAAGACACTGCTTACTTGGAACAATAGAGAGTAAGGTGCCTTGTTCATGTTATTATTATCACTAGTATTACTATCAGTTAAACATGTCCCAGAAACCTACATGGTTGCTTGTGTCCCAGGAGGTGGATAAGAAGATGGATTATGTGCTGGTAATTGATTCTCAATAGTGATGATAAGGATTAGGATTGGAACAGAAAATGACTTCATATAATTCTATAATGAACTTACAGCAGGGAAACTTAAAATGAAATTAAACAAAATAGTTGTTCTTGCAAAAAAAAAAGTTTGGCAGGAAATAAATCCATATTGTCAAATACCTTTTGTAACAGTCCAATTATTTTAAACTTTGGATTGAATACTGCCAAAAGTTGAGGAGCCGGAATATAAGGTATTGTCACTACTAGAAGAAATCGTAAAACCAAAGCAATCAGTAGGCTGCTTTCATTTGGTGGAAAGGGAGATAGGGACAGATGGGAGACATTTTCTTTCTGTGTAGTCATATTGCTGCCTTCAAATGCACTTATATGGTTTACATGTCAATTTTGACAGCTTTTTTCCCTTAAATTGTTTTTTTTTTTTTAATTTTAATGTAGCTTTATAAATGGAAACTGAAGAAGGCGCTTTAGCTTCTGAACACTAGGGGGCGCTCTCATTGCACATAATGCTCTCCAGCCTGAATGACAATGATCACGGGGAGAGCAGGGACATGGATTTTACTTTGGGATCATTTATTTCTAAACGTCATTTGCTTTTGTTAATATTTCTCTCCACTGAATTACGGATTCGATACTACTTCCTTCTTTATCCTGAGATGTGGAGCTCCTTTTTCTGGGAGCTCTTATTAGTTGACCTCTTGGAAGGAAAGGAAGAAGCATTATGAATTGTTAGAGCTCAAGTTTTGACTCTTTTCAAGAGACAAAAATCATCACAGGAACATTATTATAAATGATTATAAAATTCACATAGTTACTAATATATTTTCATCAATTTAAAACATTTTCAAGATTTTTTTTAACACTAGGACATCTTATAGAACAGTATATTTCACACACACACACACTGTTATCATCGCTAGTTTCAAATATATTTGTTTATGCTGTCCCATGTGAAGAGCATACTGTTGTGGTTGTGTTAATATATCACAGTGTTTTAAACAATCAGAGTATTTCCATTTCATTCAAATTTTATATATTATTACTTTTATAAGGAACAGCTATTATCTTATGCCCTATTATTTTATGAGAGATTTTTTTTTTAATAAACGACAAGATAAGCAATGGGAATTTACATGAAAATATTTTTATCTATAAACCAATGTTTACAAATGTACCTCTTTTTTTGTTTGTTTGTTTGGGGTTGTTTGTATTTTTTGTTTTGTTTTTCAAGACAGGATTTCTCGGTAGCAATGGAGCCTGTCCTGGAAATAAGGTCTATGAGCCTCTCTTATAGACCAGGCTGGCTTCAAACTCACAAAGATCTGACTGCCTTAGCCTGCCAAGTGTTGGGATTAAAGGCATTCACCACCACCGCCCAGCACTTCATTTCTTATATATATATTAGAAATATATATATAACATATACAAGCAATAAAGCTGAGAGATTGAATAGTTTTGATAAATAGTATATGTAATATAATAATGTCACTCCGTATAGAGTGACATTAGGCTTAGGCAATATCTGGAAGACATTTGACTGTAAAATGGGGAAACACAGTCTGGGTTTTATAGATTAACATTTGGGTTACCTATGGTTTTTAATTATCTGGAAGCTATTTTCCAGATGTATAATATGGAGAAAATGGAAACAATGAAAACAAGTTTTGATTAAAAAGTTTGTTAACTGCATTATATAAAACAATTTATTGATACCATGTGAATGGATATTTTTAGAGAAATGGATGAATTTTATGTGTTTCTTGAGATTCTGCTTTGAACTTCTACAATGGTTTCTCATTCGTTATTGAATTAACATCTTTGATATATCTTCACCTTATATTTGTGCTACAGTCACGACTTTACCATCACTTGACAATTATTCTTCATAAAAATTTATGATCTAGATTAATGGATAAGTATTCCAGCTACCAAATGCAGGCTGAATACCGCTAACATGAAATATTAAAATTAAAATATTGTAATAAAGTTCTAATCCATACATTCTTTGAATATATTAAAATATAATATTAGTTTCAAGTAGATGGCTTTTAAATTAGCCATTATCTTGATTCAGTCCTGGATTTTCCAAAAAGACCTTTACATGCAAGTTCTAATAAAGTTCGACAATCAATATCAGAGTCACGCATCATATAATATTTAATAATTTTGAGTAAAATTGACATAACAAATATCATTTTATGTTCATCCTACCATCCTGTAGTCACACATGTGAATATAAATTTTCTGGTGCAGTCCAGGTATAAACATTTTTTCTTTGACATTCTCAAACTTGCCTTATTCAAACCATAATTATAGTTTATTATATGAACTGAATTATGTAAGTGTGTTTATAAGGAGAGACCAGCAGTTTGAGGATGTTGTATGCGAGTATAAAAGGGCTTATTCTCCCTGGGGATAGCCTACATTTCTAAGCCATTTCAAAATTGCAGCTTCAAAGAAATATTACTTTTTTCAAGCTGAGCAATTTTTAGGCCTTAGTAAATGACAGCCTGAACTTCTGAATTCAGACCCATGTGGCCAGCGTCTTCTGGATAAACAACATGAAGTTGCTGGCCAGCCATGAAGTTGTCCATAACAAAAAACTTAACAAGCTCAGAAGTACTATTGATCGTTTAAAATATTACTGTTAATACAACTTAATGAAAAATATTCCATTATGTGTTCAGAAGATGATGAGAATAATTGAACTTTTAGCTACATCTATCTGCCATCTATATGTATAGCTACCTTTTATCTACTTGTTAGTCATCTACCACTTATTTCAGATATAAATGTTTCCATGTGAGTGTGTGTGTGTGTGTGTGTGTGTGTGTGTGAAGGTGCCCTTACAGGCAGTATTGTGTGACTGTAGAAAAGCTGCACTATAGAAGTCTTGGATGATAGTTAGGGTAAAGTTGTTAGATTTATATGAAACTTTAACTTATACGATGGTATAATTTTGTTCCCTAACTTTAGGTTTACTAAGCTGGGTCTTCAAACTTTGTCTCCATTGGGAAAAAAGTAGTTGTCTTTTAAGTTTGGAGACTCAAATGGACCCATCTCTACATGATTGATTTAGAATTTTTAGGAACCAGCTACTAAGACATTTAAATGAGATGGAATGACTTCAAGAAGCCACACTTGTAGAATCACAGAGATACCTGGTTAGTTGTAAGTTGTATGTGAATACCCTACACAAGCTTGTACTAAATCTTTATATATATATATATATATATATATATATATATATATATATATTTCAAAAGTGAGGTTTATATTAACTTTGTAGGCTAATCTTGACAACCAACTATACAATATTTACAATCACTATGAAAGTAAACAACTGACCTATGTATATGAAGGAATTTCTAAATTAGGAAAATTGAAATGGGAAGACCCACTATAATTGTGGATCACAATATTTTGCAGTCAGAGTTGCTACACTGAATAAAAAAGAAAAGGAGTGGAGCATCAACATTTATCTATCTCTGCTTCTGGCCTGCAGATGCCATTTGGTCTGCTGTCTACAGAAGCCTTTGATTTCTTTCCATGATCAGCTGTACTCTCCAAATAACAGTCAGGATAAAACCTTCCTTTCTCATGTTGCTTTGATCAGGCACAACTCTAAAATAAATAGCTGTTATAATTGTGTTTGAGTGGTCAAGGTGTCAGGCAGATAAAGTATCACTGGTTTAATGTTTGACGCTATTGCTACGAAGGTACAACCAGGGGGTTTATAGGTCTGAGGACCGTTTGGTTATGTGGGATGTACAAGGTGCCTGAGCTTCATAGTCAGAGCCCATCTCAAAACAACAACGAAATGATTCAAACAAATGATGTCAGTAGCAAAATGCCATTCGTTAGAGAAGAAACACTTTCTATTTTTAATATAAGTAATTCCAAGTTAAACCAATTCTAGTTTGTGATCCATCCCCGGGCCTCTTCTTCACCTTCCTTGGTATTATGCTGAAGGAACCGAGGCAGCCTAATGAGGTTTGCCTAAGGAGGACATGTAAGAGCCAGAGGTAATACATCCATAATCCTCAAGCCTGGAGGAGAACATGACTGATGGAGAAGAGGAGGATCAGGTTTGTAAATTTACACTTAATAATTATACCTAAAATTCCTGAGGATGCATTTTCATTATCTCCCAGGATTCCCCCAAAGGACAGATTTTATTCAAGTCACAAGAAAGTCTGTCCTTTGAATTTGAGAAGACACTGAAGAAAATAACAGGCTGTCTGCTCATATCTCATGTATCATTTGATATCTTCCCAATTATCTTTTAGAAATAAGAGGAGCAGATGACACAGTATTTAAGAAAAGCAATGGCAAAGTAGGATGAAGCTGAGAGCAAAATGTTTGTTTTACTAAATGAAGCTATCAAGTTTGAGGTGGAGAAAACTTATGGTTTATTGTTATTTTACATTTTTCTTTTTTTCAGTAAACTGAATATAAAATTTCTGCTGCTGATGGAATTTATATATATTATTTTTCTATGAAACTGTGAAATTTTAATACCAGTAACAAGGGGAGTTGGGATTTTACCAGCTTCCCTGGGTTTGTTTTAATCCTTTCCTTCATAGGATATTTCATCTGAAGCTCATGTTATGAAAGTTTAAGACAGTCTTCCTTAAATCTATACTTACTTACTCCCTTCTGACTCAACACTTTTTTCCTCAAACTTAAAAATTACTACTTCAGTCAAATTATTTTATCTCTTCTCCCCATGGCACACTTTTAATACATTCAATCCATTCCTTATTCACTTGTTCACTTTATTTATGGAGCACTTAGCTTATGGAGAAGCTATCCTTGAAGTTGGGCACAAATTGGGCATACTAAGTAGAAACTTCTCATCCCTGAGGCTTGAGCATTTTGTTAAAACAATCAGACTGAGTCCCAACAACATCCCTGGCATTATAATAGACATCAGCAGCAATCAGAAGCATATTCCAGACACAAGAATAGAGTCCTTTCTTTGTATTTGAGAAGAGGTTGGAGGAAAATAGTTATTTTTCAGAAGATTCAACATGGATCCAAACCTCATGGGATTTAAATTTAAATTTAAGGGAAATAGTGGAGCATAATGGGAAAATCATGATCCTGAGATAAAGTTTCAGATTTGCAATCATGAATTCTGTGAATTTCTAGCAGAGTATATATTATTAAAAAAGTCTTTTTCAAGCTTACAAGTAAATTAAATATGACAAGGATATTTCTTGAATGCCATTGCAGGGCCAATATTGGCAATAATTTTCAAAGGAATGCATTTAATTGAGCCTGTAATTAATTACTTACTAATGTTTCAGATCCAACGTTAACTTGTAGATTTTTTTATTTATATACATACACATAACTTCTCTTGTAAAACTAAAAGAACTATGAAATTTTAATGTGATGTATAAATCAGTCTTGTGTGTTTCCAGCAATCTTCCTCTGACATTGTTTATGCATTCTAAGTTCAAAATGTTCTCTAATCTATTCCAAATATCTCACCTTTCTCCTAATTAAATAAAATGATGGAAGATTCTTTCAGAGATCTTTGATTTTTAATTGTCTAACAAGTTTAATTTCTCTTTGAAATTTGAAAAATCTAGTGAACCCATTCCTTAGGAGAAAACATAGATTCCAGCTACTATGATCTATCACCTAATTTTTGCACTTTTACAGTGAGAGCATCTTATGCCTACTTGGCTAACAGTTGTTTTGTTTATGTTTTTTTAACCAAATGATCATTAAGTATGGTTGCTAATATAGTATATATACTTTTATTTCATACTCTTCTAAATGAAATTATTAGGTTAAGTTATTTATATAAGTTCATAATTTAAATTTATATTTAAATTAGTAAATAATACAAAATTTCTTTATAAAACAACAGTGGTTCATTTACACTCAAGCAGTATGTGTTAATTATATTTCATATTACTAAAAATATTTATATTTGTTTGTCATTATTATATCTTAGTATATTATCAGTACTTTGATATCTACCTTCTTAGCAAAACTTTAGATGAAAGTTTGTTTATATATAAACAGTATGCTCTGCTAATACAATATCTCAATAATATATTTATCATGAATAACTAAAAATTGGTGTTCTGTTCCTGCCCCTCCCACCCCACGACTTTAGAACCTAACGTTAAATCTTTCTATATGTGATGAGTTTGAAAATATTAGATCTTCCCATAAATGGTAGGTTGTAGTATGCATCCCCTCTCTGTCTGGTTTATTTTATCTAGTATCATATAATCTGAAGTTATTCACAAGTAACAGTATCCTTTTTTATCTAATGAATTATTTTAATATATGTGTATAATAATTCAATAGAATATATCTTTCTATGAACATCTGATTGCTTCCAAACCTTGGCTTCTCTAGATTAATTAATGCAGATATTTAGTTGATATAACTCAGGAACACCAAACATCTTGACACTTGTGAAGAGTAGTTATGAGAAGTTTAATGGAAATTATTTTAAAAGAAGTCTTCAAAGATGTGATGCCTGCAAATATTTTCCAAATACCGCACTCAAATGGGATGGGCTGTTTAATTTGAACAGCATTGATGTATATCTTTATCTGTAACCCCAAAATGTCCTTAGTACTGTCCTGGCTGCGACTAGAAATGCCCAAAATTTCTGGAGCTCTGACAGTAGTTTTGTTCTTAAATTATTTTAGTATTACTTATTCACAGGGGGAAATGCTGAGAACTTAAATTGGAAAACTAGCCACATATAATAGCAAGAGGTACAAGTATGAACCCCATATAAAATTTCAGAATACCAGAAGCAATCTCCAGTTCTTTTGTTCTTTTTTTCTGCTAAATGAGATATTTACCTAAGGTTTTTCAAGACCACATGACAGAAACCAAGTGAGGCATGGGCATCTTGTTGGGACAACTGGAGTAGTTGACTTACTGCTTCTTCCATGCACTTACTCCCTGCCTTAAATCCTCCAAGGAGCCTGAAGATTAAGAACTCCATGGTACTTTGCTTCTGGGATGCTCCTGCCATACAGAAGATTTGTGTGTCCACTCTTCCACCTCCTGATCCTCTTCTTCTTTTATTACTCTTTCTTCCGTAATTTCTTCCATCGCTCTTAAATTTGTATAAAAATAATAATGATACATAATAATTCTAGAGGTTGAACTCTATCAAGCTTAAATTCTTTAGAGCAAGTAACATTTTATAGACAAATAAACATGTTAAAGACAATCTACACAACAGGGGAGTATAAGTACCAGCCATATTTCTTTTTTTAATTTTTATTTATTTGTTTATTAAAAATTTCCACCTCCTCCCATTTGCCTCCCACTCCTCCCACTCCTTCCCCCCGTCCCTCTCCAGTCCTAAGAGCAGTCAGGGTTTCCTGCCCTGTGGAAAATCTAAGGTCCACCCCCTCCATCCAGGTCTAGAAAGGTGAGCATCCAAACAGACTAGACTCCCACAAGTCTAGTCCATGCAGTGGAATCAAAACTCAGTGCCATTGTCCTTGGCTTCTCAATCAGCCCTCATTGTCAGCCATATTCAGAGAGTCCAGGTTGATCAGATGCTCCATCAATCCCAGTCCAGCTGGTCTTGGTGAGCTCCCATTAGATCCGCCCCATTGTCTCAGTGGGTGGGTGCACCCTCATGGTCCTGACTTCCTTTCTCATGTTCTCCCTCATTCTGCTCCTCATTTGGACCTTGGGAGCTCAGTCCAGTGCTCCAATGTGGGTCTCTGCCTCTATCTCCATCCATTGCAGGATGAAGGTTCTAAGGTGATATTCAAGATATTCATCAGTGTGGCTATAGGATAAGGCCAGTACAGGAACCCTCTCCTCTGCTGCCCATGGAACTAGTTGGGGAAATCCCCTTGGACACCTGGGAACCCCTCTAGAGCCAAGACTCTAACCAACCCAAAAATGGCTCCCTTGGTTAGGATAACTTCTTCCCTGCTTCCATATACACCCTTCCTCCATCTCAATTATCTCATAACCCCAAGCTCTCCCCAGTCCTCCCCTTCTCCCTTCTATTTCCCCATCTCCCCTTACCCCCAATCCACCCCCAGCCCCCTGCTCCCAAAGTTTGCCTGACGTTCTTGTCAACTTCCAATATCCAGGAGGATAAATATATGTTTTTCTTTGTATTCACCTTCTTATTAAGCTTCTCTAGGATCACGAACTATAGGTTCAATGTCCTTTGTTTATGGCTAGAATCCGCTTATGAATGAATACATACCATATTTTTATTATTGGGTCTGGGTTATTTTGCTTAGTAAAGTGTTTTCTAATTCCATCCATTTGCAAGCAAAGTTCAAGATATCATTGCTTTTTACCACTGAGTCGAGCTCTAAAGTATATGTATGCCACACCTTCTTTATGCATTCTTATATTTAGGGGCACCTAGGTTGTTTCCAGGTTCTGGCTATTACAAATAGTGCTGCTATGAACACAGTTGAACAAATGCTTTTTTAGTATGATTGGGCATCTCTTGGTTATATTCCCAAGAGTAATATCTGAGGTAGGTTGATTCCCAGTTTCCTGAGAAACCGCTAAATTATTTCCAAAGTGGTTGCACAAGTTTGCATTCCCACCAACAACGGATGAGTATACCGCTTACTCCACAACCTCTCCAGCAAAGGCTATCATTGGTGGTTTTCATTTTAGCCATTCTGACAGGTATACGATGGTATCTCCAAGTTGTTTTGATTTGCATTTCCCTGATCGCAAAGGAGGTTAAACATGACCTTAAGTGTCTTTTGGTCATTTGAACTTCTTCTGTTGAGAGTTCTCTGCTCAGTTCAGTGCCCCATTTTTTAATTGGGTTAATTAGCATTTTAAAGTCTAGTTTCTTGTGTTCTTTATATATTTTGGAGATCAGACCTATGTCTGATGCGGGGTTGGTGAAGATCTTCTCCCATTCAGAAGGTTGCCTTTTTGTCTTAAAGACAGTGTCCTTTGCATTACAGAAGCTTCTCAGTTTCAGGAGGTCTCATTCATTCATTGTTACTTTTATTGTCTGTACTACTGGGGTTATATGTAGGAATTGGTATCCTGTGCCCATGTATTGCAGACTACATCCCAATTTATCTTCTATCAGGTTCAGTGTTGTCAGATTTACATTGAGGTCTTTAATCCATTTGGACTTGAGTTTTGTGCATGGTGATAGATATGTATCTATTTTCATTCTTCTACATGTTGAAATTCAGTTATTCCAGTATCATTTGTTAAAGATGCTTTCTTTCTTCCATTGTATAATTTTAGCTCCTTTGTCATAGGTGTTCATAGGTTTGTGGGTTAATATCTGGTTTTTCTATATGATTCCATTGGTCAACATCTCTGTTTTTATGTCAATACCAGGATGTTTTCATTACTAAAGTGCTGTAATAGAGTTTGAAGTCAGGGATGGTAATGCTTCCAGAAGTACTTTTATTATATTGGTTTGTTCTAGCTATCCTGTTTTTTTTTTTTTTGTTTTTCCATATAAAGTTGATTATTGGTCTCTCAAGGCCTGTGAAGAATTTTGTTGGGATTTTGATGGGGATTGCACTGAATCTATAAATTGCTTTTGATAGAATTGCCATTTTTACTATGTTGATCCTCTCAATCCAAGATCAAGGGAGATCCTTCCATTTTCTGGTATCCTCTTCAATTTCTTTCTTCAAAGACTTAAAGTTCTTGTCAAATGTATCTTTCACTTTCTTGGTTAGAGTTACGCCAAAATATTTTATGCTATTTGTGGTTATCATGAAAGGTGATGCTTCTCTAATTTCTCTCTCTGCTTCTTTATCCTTTGTGTATAGAAGGGCGACTGATGTTTTGGAGTTGATCTTGTATCCTGCCACATTACTAAAGGTGTTTATCAGCTGTAGGAGTTCTTTGGTAGAGTTTTTGGGGTCGCTTATGTACACTATCATATCATCTGCAAATAACGAAAGTTTAACTTCTTCCTTTCCTATTTGAATCCCCTTGATCCCCTTATGTTGTCTTATTGCTATTGCCAGAACTTCACAAGCACTATATTGAAGAGGTATGGAGAGAGTGGACAGCCTTGTTGTGTTCCTGATTTTAGTGGGATGGCTTTGAGTTTGTCTCCATTTAATTTGATGTTAGCTGTTTGCTTGCTGTAAATAGCTTTTATTATATTTAGGTATGAACCTTGTATCCCTAATCTCTCCAAGACCTTTATCATAAAGGGGTGTTGAATTTTGTCAAGTGCTTTTTCAGCATCTAATGAAATGATAATGTTTTTCTTTCAGTTTATTTATATGATGGATTACATTGACAGATTTTCATATGTTGAACCAGCCCTGCATCTCTCGAATGAAGCCTACTTGATCATAATGGATAATTTTTCTAATGTGTTCTTGGTTTCGGTTTGCCAGTATTTTATTGAGAATATTTGTGTTGATGTTTATGAGTGAGATTGGCCTGTAATTCTCTTTCTTGGTTGAGTCTTTGTGTGGTTTTGGTATCGGGGTAACTGTAGCTTTATAAAAGGAGTTTGGCAATGACTCTTATGTTTCTATTTTCTGAAATACATTAAGGAGTATAGGTATTAGCTCTTCTTGGGAGTTCTGGTAGAATTCTGCGTTGAAACCATCTACCATCCATATTCTAATAGTATCAAAAAGTGAACTGTCGTGAATTCTAACAGCTTCCTCCATTTTTAAAAATTGTATTCCTTTGTTTATTTTATGAGTATGTGTATTCTCTGCATGTGTGTATATTTGTGTGCCACATGCATTTCTGGTACCTTGAGAGACTAGAAGAGGGGACCAGCTACCCTGAAATTGGAGTAACAGACAGCTGTGAAGCACTATGTGGGATTGCATAGACTGAAACTAGGATCATCTTGAAGAGCATCCAATGTTCTAATTGTGAGCTGTTCTGTGGGTGAATGAAACTGAGACCCTCTAGAAGAGCCTTCAACATTATTAGCAGTTGAGCCATCTCCCCAGCCCTACTTTCTTCAATTTATCATTACAGTTAATGTTACATTCCGATTTTCTTCTGAAAAGATGAATGCCTACATAATTTTATTTTTTTCCTCACTTTTTGCAATAAGCTTAGTGTCCAATTTGCCTATCTTGTTGATTTTCTCAAAGAACCAATTTTTTGTTTCATTGGGTTTTTTTGTTTTTATTTTTTTGTTTCTACTTTATTGATTTCAGCCCCTAATTTGATAATTTTTTATTGTCTACTCCTCCTAGGTGAGTTTGCTTCTTTTTGTTCTAGAGCTTTCAGGTATGTTGTTAAGTTGCTAGTGTAAGATTTCCCCAAATCCTTTACATAGTTAGTGCTATGAACTTCGCTCTTAGCACTGCTTTCACAGTATCCCCTAAGTTTGTGTATGTTTTGCATTAATTTTTATTGAATTCTAGGAGGTCCTTAATTTCTTTATTTCTTTCTTGACCAAGTGAAGATTCAATTTTGTGTTTTTTTTTTTTTTGATGAGTTTGTAGGCTTTCTGAAATTTCTGTTGTTGTTGTATTCTAATTTTAAACCATGGTCTCCCAATAATTTACAAGGAGTTATTTCAATTTTTTGTATCTATTGAGATTTGCTTTGTGACAGAGGCTTTGGTCAATTTTAGAGAAAGTTCCGTGAGGTACTGAGAAAAAGGCATATGCTTTTGTTTGGGGTGAAATATTCTACAGATGTCTGTTAAATCATTTGAGTCATAACATCTGCTAGTTCCCTTATTTCTCTGTTAAGCTTCTGGCTGGCAGACTTGTATATTTGTGAAAATGAGGTATTGAAGTTTCCCATTATTAGTGTACGAGGTTTGATATGTGATTTAAACTTAATAATATTCCTTTTACAAATATGCATGCCCTTCTATTTGGGGTATGTATGTTCAGAACTGATAGTTCATCTTGATGGATTTTTTCTTTGATGGATATTAAACGTCCATCACCATCTCTTTTGATTAATTTTAGTTTGAAGTCTATTTTGTTAGATATTAGGATAACTATACTAGCTTGTTTTTTAGGTCCATTTGATTGGAAAATCTTTTCCCAAACCATTCCTTTGAGAAAATATCTGTCTTTGAAGCTGAGGTGTGTTTCCCTGTATGCAAGAGAAGGATGGATCCTGTTTTGTAACCATGGATGTTATTTTTTGGTAGGTGAATTGAGTTCTTTGCTATTAAGAGATATTAATGACCAGTGGTTATTAATTTCTGTGCTTTTTTGGTTTTGTTGTTGGTAGTGGATGTATGTATGTGTTTCCTTCTTTGAGATTTGCTGGAGTGAGATTATCTATTGCCTGTGTTTTCATTGAGTAAGTTCATTTCTCTGGGTTGACATTTTTCTCTAGTACTTTATGTAGTCCTGGATTTGTGGATATGCATTGTTTAACTCTACCTTGTCATGGAATATCTTGATTTCTCCATCTATGATGATTGAAAGTTTTGCTGGACATAGTAGTCTGTGCTGGCATCAATAGTTTCTTATTGTCTGCAAAAATGTCTGTCCAGGACTTTCTGACTTTCATCTCTATTGAGAATTTGAGAGTTATTCTGATGGGTCTGCATTTATATTTTACTTGGCCATTTTTCTCTGTAGCCCTTAATATTCTTTCTTTATTCTGTATAATTACTTTTTTGATTATTATGTAGCAAGGAGATTTTTTTTTGTCCCCGTCTATTTAGAGTTCTGTAACTTTTTGCATCTCCGTAGCCATTTCTTTCTATAGGTTCAAAAAGTTTACTTTTTTTTTTAAGTGAATATGTTTTCTGAGCCTTTGAGATGGTATTCTTCTCCTTTTGTCCTTATTATTCTTAGGTTTGTTCTTTTTGTGGTGTCTCAGAATTCCTGGATGCTTTGTGTTATTAAGAGTTTGTTCCATTTAGCATTTTTCTTTGGTCCGATAAATGTATGTCCTCTATCATATCTTCATTTATTTTTTTTTTCTTTTCTTTTCCATCCCTTGTATTCTGTTGGTTATACTTGCATCTGAAGTTCCTATTCATTTTCCCAGATTTTCCATTTCCATAATTGCCTTGGTATCTGTTATTTTTATTTTCTCTTTTTGATTTCTCAAGTCTTGAAAGTTTTTCTTCATGTGTGTGACTTTGCTTTCTTCAAGGAATTTATTGATTTCTTCCAGTTTTCTTGCTTGTGGTTTTTCTCTATTTCTTCAGGGGAATTTTCATTTTCTCTGTAAGGGCCATGATCATCCTCATAATTATTTTTAGGTTATTTTCTTCTGTGTTGGGATGTTCAGGTTTACAGTTGTAGAACCACTAGGTTCTGGTGGTCCCATATTGCACTTTATGTTTTGGAATGTATTCTTACATTGTTGGCTACCCATGTGGGTTTGTGGTGCATGTAGGTGCTGGTTCTGCCTCCAGTTGGTGCAGGTGTTGCCTATGCCTCTGTGGGCACTGTTCTTCCAATTCGTGCAAGTAGTGTGTGTGCTTCCACGGTGGCCACTAATGCTGCAGGCATAATTGACTGGGGGAGGGTGATGGGTTCCATGTGTTTTGGTGGTGGGGTGGAACTTGTAGTTTACAGAGTCCAGTGGCTGGCAGAGATGGTAAAGTAGTCTGCCCACTGTAACCTCACCTGCTGACAAGCTGCTGTAGGTACAATATGTGGAAGAGGGACACGGGATGTGCCCCAGGACCTAGGGCCTTAAGACAAGGCATGTCCAGTTGGGAGGCCAACTTCTGACCTCTTCCTCAATGCAGTGGAGGTGGAGCCTATGCTATTTGGGGTCATCTTATGCCATGATGGACGGTTGTCTGAGAGAATGGGTGGTGGTGGTGATGAAACTTTCTGCCCACAGGTGTCTTACCTGCTGACTTGCTGCTGGGACTGTGGTGGGTGGGACCTTCTCACATTATTTAAAAAAAAAATCATCACGTTTGTGTAAATATACAAAGGTATAACACTTGAGATACCACTTTAATCTCTGCCTTTCATTTTACCTGGATGTCCTAGTGCCTTACCTATAATTCTACCCTCCCCTTGAAAAACATATAAATATCTATATACTCATATGAGTTACTCTTTGCTGGAAAACAAAAATGAAACTTCCAAAAAATTGTCAATTTCATAAACTCAGCAGGCTACAAACCACCACTACGCTATAGACATTGCAATTAGAGGTGATGACAGAATGTTGAAAGAATGTATTTGTTCTCACAACAAAGCAGACAATTGAAGAGAACACTTAACAAAATGTGTTCCACATTTCCACAATGATTCCAGTCCTTCATTTTCCACACTATCTGAGAAAATGTTAACACATTCAAAATTCTGAATAGACATGCTTGGTTTCTCTATTGACTAAATAACTTATGTACAAAGCCAAGATTGTGCTAGCTGAGTCAAATAATTAAACAGTATAACAACACAGGGATGTCTCACAGATTCCAACCACAAAAATCTTTCTGGGGGTCTGTGGTAAAATAGTATGTAAATGACAGCAGAAAAGTGTTTTCTCTTCTTTCTTTTTATTGTACAATAACTACTTTTTTATGTACATCTAATTTATTGTATATCATTTTCTGTTTTTGAAAAATGATGATCTCAACCTCCCCATGAAATATGATCCACCTTATGTGCAATGTATGTATAAACAGTCAATTTCCTTACAAACATGTTGGTAAAAATCATAAAAGATAACAGAAAAGAAACAAGGATTTACTTTTGCCCAAGGCTGTTTCAACAGCAAGGAATTGGTCTCAACTCTAATGAATGGAAAGGAGGGTTTTAAGTCACAACGTGAATTAGTGGAAACATTTGGAAGATGTATTGAAAAACCATGTCAATGAGATACATTGACTACAGTGCCTTGGTCCTGAGCTTACCTATTTTTGTATATCTATTTTCCCCTTCCACTTCAGAGACTAGGCAATATTTTCTAGTTGTCACTCACTGAAATTCGAATACAAGTCTGCAACAAAAATGGGCAATAAGATTTTTCTTACCTATGCTTTTTATTTTATTTTTACATAACAAAGATGAATTTTTTTAATTTGGTAAAATATTGGATGGACATTTGTATAGACTTTACAAGAAAAATGAAAATTTCTGTTAAAAATTAGAGGTTCTAAAGAAAGAGAAGTAAAGAGACTGTGTGAAGAACTGTATCTAAGTTTGTTAAAGTGCATGGGAATAAGAGGTCCTCCTTAGTCTACCCCAAATTTACTAACATCTTTTATTTGTATTTCAATTCTCACATGCTTAAACTCGATTCACTAATGGGATGCAAAATAACCCATTTCCAATAATAACTCATAGCATAAGTGACAGAGCACAACTGTCAGGCATGGATTATATTCACAGGTCTGCATAGTAGGCCAGTGTACATAGTTTCTGGATTATTATTCTGAACACATGGCTTATTATTTGGCAAGCTTGAAGCATTAACATTGTATCTCCCAGCCAACTCATTGAATAAGGAACTATAACAAGCAAGGATCCTAATGAGTCTTAAAATTTATGAAACCAATTACCAAAATATTCATGTTAACAATATACAGTAAAACCAGAAAAAAGAGTGCAGTTTAGGTAAAATATAATGAGTTTCCTAAGGTTATTTTTCCCTACTTAAATTCGCTGAAAATTGTTTTATTTGCCTGAGATAGTATTATGTATCTAAGATTAAAACCTTGACATTGATTGCCAACTAAATATATGACTATGTTGAAGATTTATACTTTAAGCATATTGATATGTTGGAAAAAATATATAAACACAGATAAGAAATAAGGAACAAACCTGAAAAATGTTTCTATTACACTCATCCATCCTGTTAGAAATAGAAAAATTAGGTTTTCCCAATATAGCTGGAGAGAAAAGAGGAGAGCAGTTTTTGTAATGCAAACAATCCTTGCCCAGAGTAAGTTTTATGAACAAGGGAAGAATATTACAGGTACAGAGTTTGGATTCAGGACACAAATCATTGAACTCATAGGAAAAGAGATTACAAAAATGACTTATACTAAACCTTTTTAATGCATGAATTATGATGAAACACTAAAGCCAAGAAGATTTTATTTATCTTGCTTTAAATTTTAAATTAATACATGCAAATATTATATTTCTTTGTGAACCATAGCATTGGCTCCTGTCATTACTCTTGTCTGTTCCCATGATAGGGTGCAGTGGAAATATGAAATTTTTATCTTCCCATGGACAAAGAGGCTACTTGCATACTCTCTGCCTCTTCCTACTCCCTTTAGTATGATGTTGGCTATCAGCGTGCTGTATATTGCCTTTATTATATTTATGCATGCTCCTTGTATCACTGTTCTCCCCAGAACTTTTATCATATAGGAGTGTTGGTTTTGTCAATACTTTTTCAGCATCTAATAAGATGATCATGTGTTTTTTTTTCTTTCAGTTTGTTCATATGGTAGATTATATTGACAGATTTTCATATGTTGAAACATCTCTGGATCTCAGGGATGAAGCTTACTTGATCATGGTAAATGATATTTCTGATGTGTTCTTGAATTTGATTTGCCAGTATTTTATTGAGTATTTTTGCATCAATGCTCATGAGGAAGATTCACCTGGAATTCTCTTTTTCTGTTTTATCTTTATTTATTTTGGGTATTAGAGTAACTGTGGCCTCATAAAAGGAACTTGACAATACTCCTTGTGCTTCTCTTGCTTAGAATAATTTAAGAAGTATTGGTATTAGTTCTTCTTTGAAATTCTGATAGAATTCTGTGCTTAGCCCATCTGGCTGTGGACTTTATTTTTTTGTGTATGGTGGGGAGATTTTAATGTCTGCTTCTATTTCCTTAGTGGTCATAGATTTAGGTTTATTTAACTTGTTTATGTGGTCTTGAATTAAATTTTGGTATGCCATACTTATTAAGAAAGTAGTCCATTGAACTTTATGGAGTACAGGTTTTTGAAGTATGATCTAATGATTCTCTGTGTCCCTTGGAGACTGTTATGCCCTCACCTTTACTTTCTGATTTTGTTAATTTGGATAGTCCCTCTGCCTTTTGGTTAGCTTTGATAGGAGGTTGTCTTTCTTGCTGATTTTCTTAAAGAACCAACTCTTTGTGTCGTTGATTTTTTATATTGTTCTCTTTTACCAGCTGTATTTATTTCATCCCTGAGTTTATGTTCTGATTTCTACCCTTCCTGAATGAGTTGGCTTCTTTATGTTCTAAGCTTTCAGGTTTATTGTTTAGTCACTCATGTGAGATTTCTTCAAATTATTTTTGTAGGCGCTTAGTGTTATAAACTCTTAGCACTGCTTTCATTATTTTCCCAAAGTTTGATTATGTTCTGTGTTTGTTTTCATTGCATTCTAAGAAATCTTTTATTTCTTTATTTCTTCCTTGACACAGTGGGGGTCCAGTTGGAACTTGTTAAGTTTCTATGGGTTTGTGAGCATTCTGTAGTTTGTGTTGTTGTTGACTATAGCTTTAAACCATGATGGTCCAATAAGATACAAGGGGTTGTTCCATTTTTTGTATGTGTTGAGATTTGTTTTATGATCTAGTATGTGGTCAATTTTAAAGAAGGTTCCATGAGGCGCTGAGAAGAATATTGCTTTGTGTTTTGGTTGAATGTTCTACAGATGCCTTTTAAGCCCCTTTGAGACATAACAGCTATTATTTCTCTTTTAAGTTTCTGTTTGGTAGATCTGACCATTGGTGAGAGTAGGGTGTTGAAGTCTCTCCATTATTAATGTGTCAAATTTGATTTGTAATTTAAACTTTAGTAATGTTTCTTTAATAAATGTGCATGCGATTTATGCCTATTTTAGGCATAAATGTATAGAATTGAAACTGACTTGATGGAATTTTCATTTGATGAATATTAAATGTCCTTCTCCATCTCTTTTGATTAATTTTAGTTTGAAATCTATTTTGTTATATATTAGAATAGTTATACCAGCTTGCTTACTAGGCTCATTTAATTGGAAAATCTTTTCCTAACCCTTTACTCTGATGTAATTTCTGATTTTGAAGGTGAGGTATGTTTCTTGTATGCAGCAGAAGAGTGGACCCTGTTTTTTTTTTTTTTTTTATTATTATTCATTTTCTTAACCTGTGTCTTTTTATTGGCAAATTTAGTGCATTGATATTAGGAGATGTTAATGACTAGTGATTGTTAATTCCTGTTATGTTTTAGTTTGGGTCGTGATAGTATGTGTGTGTTTACCTTTTTTGGGTTTTGATTTTGTGAGATTTGCCTTTGATTGTGTAGATCTGAGTTACTTGGTTGGAATTTTCCTTCTAGTACTTTCTGTCTTGCGGGATTTGTGGATAGGTATTCTTTAGACCTGGTTTTGTCATAAAATATCTTGTTTTCTCCGTCTATATTGATTGAAAATTTTGCTGGATATAGTAGTCTGAGCTGGCATCTGTGGTCTCTTAGTGTCTGCAAAATGTCCAGGAACTTCTGATTTTCATAGTCTCTATTGAGACGTCCGGTGTAATTCTGATAGATTTGCCTTTATATATTACTTGATTTTTTGCCTTTGCAACTCTTAATTTTTTTTTCTTATTCTGTATGTCTAGTGTTTTAATTATTATGTGGTGAGGGAACATTTTTTTTGGTGCAGTCTTTTCGGTGTTCTGTAATGTAAGCTCTTGTACCTTTTGTTAAGTTGGGAGCATAGGTCCCAGTCCCTTGCATCAATCCCAGCCCCCAGGCCTGGTCTGGACTTCAAATCCCAGCAGGCTAGGTCCTGACCCCTCCCCAGGGTACTTAAGTGATCCCCCCCCCAAAGAAAAACATGTGGTTTCCCTTTCTTCCTCCCAGGGGTCTTTTTCCTGAGGCTTCCTGCTTCCCCCTTGGGAGCTACCCAAGAGTGTAGATTTCCCATTAAACCTGGATATTTCTTAATTTGGCTTGTTTTGATTTGGATTGATTGAGAATTTTTGCATCGTAGGGAGCTAATATTAAAAAAAATATTCCTAACACCTTTTAAAGGCATGTCCTTCTTTAACTTGGGAAAATTTTCTTCTATGATTTTTGTTGAATATGTTTTCTGTGTCTTTTAGCTGGGATTCTGTGGAGGCCCAAAAATATGGGACCATTTACATCTTGTCTGACAGAGAGTTTGGAGGTTTCTCAAATGATCTACAAGCATAGTCGCAAATCTCAACTCAGGATATGATTACTTGGTTCTTTTAACATTAAAATAGCTCATTCAGGTAGATCCACGCCATCCTTACAAGTAGTCAAGATATGCAAATTTACTCTGCTCCTTGTTTTTGTAACTATGAGATTCCCTGGGGAAGGGCGACCTTCAGGATAACTGATCTAGAGCAGTTTAGCTACCTAGGCAACAAAATGCTAATAATTTGATGTCTCAGAGTGATAAAGCCATGGTCTGTGTGAGTTATCCTCTGTATCATGTTAATAAAGTCTTAGTTACCTTCTCCCCCTCCATTTAAATCGGGCATAAAAGCTAAGAAAAAATAAGCTTTGGCAATTTCAGTAATCACTGGAATACTCTATGTATTATTTTATATATTATTTAATACACTTGGTATTATTTTACGGTTTCTGTCTTATTATTTTTATTTGTCTCTATATTCTTTACTTATTTTTTTCCAAAGTTTCCATGCTCCTACCCTGGTAAGAGGTGATTTTGTCGAGGCCAGTCCTTGACAGAATTCTTCCTCTAGCCCTATTATTCTTAGATTTTTTTTTCATGATGTTCCACACTTCCTGGATGTTTTGTTTTAGGAATTTACTGGATTTAACATTTTCTTTGGCTGATGAATCTATTTCCTCTATTATATTGTCAATGCCTGAGATTCTCTCTTCCATCTCCTATATTCTGTTAGTAAAATTGTCATATGTAGTTCCTGTTTGCTTCTCCATAATGATTTTCCATGTCCAGAATTCCCTCAATTTGTGTTATCTTTACTGCTTATATTTCTTTTCTTGTTTCACATCTTTATCCACTTCCTTCACCTGTTTGATTGTTTTTTTTTTTTTCTTGGCTTTTATTGCTTTAAGAGATTTATTCATTTCTTCCAATTATTTTTCTTTTTCTTGACTTCTTTAAGAGAATTTTTCATTTTGTCTTTAACAGTTTGTATCATCTTCATAAAGTAATTCCTAAGTTTTATTGTTGTTGTGTATGTGATTCAGCTGCATGTAATATTTAGTTATTGCTCATGTAGGACCACTGGGTTCTGGTGGTGTCATTTTGCCATTTTGATTGTTGAATATCTCTTTATAATGGCATTTACTCCTCTTTTCTCCCAATTATTCTGACTTATGCCTGTGCCTCTTCTTCCAACTATTGTAGTGCACACCTTTGCCTATGTAGTCTGCTGTTTTTCTAACTTGTGTGGTTTGCACCTGTTTCTATGTAATCTTCTAGAGTTGCAGATGAAGTCTGTTCATGGGGAATATTTTCAGGTGGCTAGGGTATGGTGACAGAGTGGGTCTTAGAGAGAAACAGGTCTCTCACTTGCATACAAGCTCTTGGGAACTGCCTAAAACAACCTTTAAAAAGCACAGGCAGTATATTTTGTTATATCTTTATTAAAACTGTCATTTTTTTTAAAAAAAAATCCTTCTTTAAAAGGCAAGAAAGATTTTTTTTTAAAGGAACAAGAAGGATCTACTCCAGAAACTTAGATTCATAAGGAACATAAATTTTTAACTTTTTTTCTCTTTTATATAGCATCTGATTTAGCTCAAGCTGGCCTTGAACTTTCATTTTGATCCTCTTGTGTCTACCTCTTAAATGCTGAGGCTATAGGCAAGTGCTATCACACTTATCAAGGTCATTTGAGTCTCGTGTAAACATATAATATCTAAAATCCCACTTTTAAATTTGTTCTAGCAGAGTGAACTTTGTGAAATCTAAAGGTCACAGGTGCATAAAGTTTCTCTTATTGTGTTTGGTTTTATTCTTTCTGAAAGTATCTCACCAGAAGTGCAAGGAAAATATTTTACTTTATGGAAGCAATTAGTCACATATCTACTGTTTCAGAACTTTCATTATATGTAAATGTCATTCTGCACATAGTCTATACAATAACAACTTCTGCTTGTAATATGTGATATTCTAGCTTAAGCTGTTTTACACAAACACAACACAAAATTTCCATGTTTCACTGCCAGTTAATGGAAAAACAGAATTTCATTCTTTGAATAGGCAAAAATTTGAATTGGTATATGTTGTTACTCACCTAAAAATATTATGATAACATTTTTGGCTTTTCCTACCAATTTATTGTCTAGTTAACAATACTTTTTTTATTTCTTTGTATGCAGTTTAGAGATGATCAATAAATAATATATAATGACTTAATGGAATTATGAATAAGAAGAAAACAAAATCATTGAGATATTCTAACTCAGATGCCACAGTACATTAGCACAGGGAATTTGAGAATTGAATGTCTTCTTTTTACTGATATCAGAAATAAATTAGGTATACTACTAATACATGCATACATGCATAATTGTATACATGTATAAAAATATTAACAACAGTAGATATTGCTCAAATGTACTCAGTTGACTATATTTCAAGTAGTAAACTTCTTAATGAGAGTAAGAATACAAACCAAATTTATGTAACTCAAACATTTTGTTTATACATTTTATTTTTACCTAGATGCTTATTTCTGCTGTGGCATCCTGTATGGTGTGAATATGTGTTGTTCCTATTGTCTGATATATAAAACTAGATTAGCCTATGGCAAGGCAGGATAGAGTCAGGTAGGAAATCCAGAAATACATGTGAATAAGGGTGGAGTCTGAGAGATGCCAGCCAGGCACCAAGAAAGCAAGACATGTAAAATAATGAATTTACAAGTCATGTTCCACTTTTCAAAGCATAGAAAAGAAATATGAGTAATGTAATTGTAATCAGCTAACATTTATAAGTAATATTAAGCTTCTGAGTAGTTATTCTGAACCTAACAAATGGAAGAGAAATGTCCATTTACATTCTACTCATAAGATTAAAAACATACATGTATATGCACTCCATGTGGCCGTCAACATGAAGTCATTTAATCAACAGGTCTAAAATGCATAAGAAAGAAATAAGCCTCTGGGCCTGCCTGTGGCCTCTGAGAAAGTAGCTCTATTAGGTTAGTTTATAACCATATATGTGAGAGATTATCCACATTCACTTATTTGAGGTGGAAAATCTATTTTAAACACACACACACACACACACACACACAGAGACATATATATGTCTTACCTGAGTGAATGTGTGTGCACCATGTGTGTACATGTGTAAGTCAGAAAGTGGCTTTAGGTCCACTAAAATCAGAGTTAGGGATGGTTGTGAGTTACCAAGTGGAGCTGAGAATTCAACCCAGGTCCTATACAAAAGCAACAAAAAACTGTGACTGCTAAGGTTTCTTTGCAACTTCTAAGAAGATCTCGCCTTGTGTCTAGGGTTATCTGTAAAGAATAAAATGAGCCAAGAACACACATACTTCAAATTTTCTCTCTGTGATCAGCTTCCTCAGCCTTCTGTTGCCATGACTTCTCTACCATGCTGGACCTTATTCTCAAACAGTGAGCAAAATAAACCATTTCTCCCCTAGCTTATTTTTTCTCACGTTATATTTCTTACAGAGACAGGAAATAATAGTAAAGATTATGATTTAAAATAAATAAATCAAGTCATTGAATTCCTCAATAATAATTCTGTGTCTAAAGCTTCAGGAAGCATAGTTCTCTTCCTCAAGTGTTTAATTCCCCTGAGACACACAGGTGTCATGTGCACCCCCCTCCAAACACACAGAATACAAAGTAGCGAAAATATATTAAGTGACTCACACAGGTAGCATGTGACCCTCACACATACAAAATAAAAAATATAATGAACTGTGAATTGTATTTCTAATAAATACCAGAAGTAGCCATATAGGAGAAATAAAGTAGATATGTTAAAACAAATTCCAATTGCATTCATGAATGAAGTAACCACAGAGTAAAGTTAACTTTCAAAAGTAAAAACTAACATTTTTGAGAATTTTAATCATGGAATATTTTAAATATTTTAAGATGTACTTATTTTATTCTGTGTATATGTGATATGCCTGAATGTGTTTCTGGGTATTGTGTGAATGCAATGAACATGAAGGTCACAAAAGGATATTTGCTCTCCTGCAACTAGGGTTATAGTTTAAATTCTGAGCCACCATTTGGATGCTGAGTCCTGAATCTGAGTATTTTGGAAGGGCAGACATTAGGTTTTTAACTTCTTAACCATCTTTCCAGTTGCCTATAATCGTAGACTATTTATTTCCAGGATGAACACTAGCAGTTTTTGTTTTGCATTTAGTCTTTGTTATGAGATGATCATTGTTCTTTGACCAGTTTTGCTGGAGGTCATTTTGAAAAGAGCAAATAATCTTGTTCTGTTTGGCAACAGAATGCAGCAATGCTTGGATTTCCAACATGCCCTTTAATCAATCTTGCTGTTAATTAATGATAACTACATTAGTGACCTTTTGGGGATGTATGCTAATCTTAATAAAGTTCATAATAAATGAGAATGGGAATTAGTGTAGATTTTAAGCCATAAAATCATAAGCATGGTGTCTGATTCTCTTGACATAAATGAGAACTGAGGCCCTATGATGAAATATGAGAGGATCTTTTAGTAATTGAAAGTGGCCTCTGGGTTCTTCAGATGTCAAGAAGGAACATGCTCAGAAGGGCTTTGAAAGTTGCTTTTTTATCAGTCCTGTGAACATCTTTCTTGATTTGTTAACCTCAGTACATTACTGCCTGGAGTGGAGAACAATTAGATTCATTAATTTGTTTCCCTTCTCTCTTGATTTAATAAATCCTGAATAACACAGTTCACTAACAATTGCAGTTTTGAGTGTAGTACTTATTGGCAAATTATACTTTAAACTGAATATTAAATTATCATCAAAGCACATGAGTAAAACAGGATATTTCAAACCAAAAGAGTTAAAAATAACTATTTTTACCCCTGCATGGTCTATTTTGAAGTTGAACACCTAAAGCATAAATGTGTCATACATTATATATTTGATACTCTAAAATCTGATCACAAACTGATGTAGATGTATTTTTAACATTCCTCTAATTAGGGAATCTCTCATTCCTAATGAAGGGGTATTTAATAAGTTTGATGGATAGTGATAAGCAGTAAGTTTTCTACCACATTGACTTTGACCTTAATGAGTCTTGGTAGGAAGACTCATTTCCATTTATTTTAGTGGTCAATTAACATTTAACTGAACAATGGATTACAAAACCCACTGTGAAGATACAAACGATATCAAGAAGCTATAACATTGGTTCAATATTTCACTAGAGATTGATCAATAGCAGAATAAAGCCACTTCTATTTGTTGACATCTCTCATAACTACAAATATAAAAGCTAGAAAACAACCTGAAAACCCAGTATCAAAATGAAGTAAATACTTTTCTGACACGAGGTTTTCCTTGTCTTCATATATGCATGTTTTGAGCTACTAATAAATTAGTTTTAAACTGATATTTACTCGGTATTAAGGTAAAAAATGATGCTAAAACTTTACAAAATATAAAGGGGGAATTATAAGGAAATTAATGAAGTACTCAATTATATTTGTTGATTGCATAGTGACCCATGAATTAGGTGACCAATGACAGTCAAATTTAGGCTTTGATTTGAGTTTATTCTAACCTCTACCAAGTAATTTAAAACAAAATAACTGTGGCTTGCTTCATATTCAGATACATATTCTATGTGTGTTGGTGATTGTCAATACTCAGAAAATTATAAACTTTAGCAAACTGAGAAATCAAAAAAACTGTAAAGATAACTTTGGAAAACTGATGGGGGAAGGACATTGGTTAATTATAATAAAGAAACTGCCTCGGCCCTCATAGGACATAAAATTAGGTAGGCGGAGTAGACAGAAGAGAATTCTGGGAGAAAGAAGCTTAGTCGAGGAGTCGCCATGATGCTCCCATGCCAGACAGATGCAGGTTAAGATCCTCCCTGGTAAGCCAGCTCGTGGGCTATGCAGAATATTAGAAATGGGTTAGAACAATATGTAAGAGCTAGCCAATAAGAAGCTGGAACTAGCCGGGCCAGGCAGTGTTTGAAAGAATACAGTTTCCGTGTAATTATTTCTGGGCATAAGCTAGCCATGCAGGCGGCCGGGTGCCGGGGACGCAGCCCTGCCGCAGCTCCTATCTCAACAGAAAACCACCAATTGTAACATTCTGATGTGAATAATGTACTGTCTGAAATTTCAACATTCAAGACTGATATTAGGTTACTACAGATACATATTTTCAATGTTAACTAATATGTTGAGTAATAGTAAAACCAATGGCATGAAGAAACTGCAAGATTTGGGCAATAGAGGTTGGAACAAAGATTTCTAAAGGCCTTGGAGATCTTGTTGTGCTTTCCTGTCACTTTAAGGGACAAGCCACGCCCACTCTTTTACCTCTCACCTCCATAGCCATCTCTCTCCTCTGTTCTCTCCCTGTGTACACACGGGGCTTTGTCTCTCCTCTCCTTT
>NW_026067937.1:9984880-10001910 GCF_014885135.2 Alexandromys fortis | reverse complement strand
TCTCTCTTTCCCTCCCTCCCTCCCTTAATACTTATGGCTATTTTTGTGTTTATGTGTCTGTTACCCATGCCCTCCCGCTGGTGGAAGACTGTAGCTGCTTGTCGCATGGCAGGCTCTGCCAGCCCATCCGGGGATCTTACAACCATCTCTTAGGGGCTAGCAGCTGCGCCGCAAACATCTTTTTTTGTTTGTTTGTTTGTTTTTTAATTATTTATTTATTTATTAAAGATTTCTGCCTCCTCCCCGCCACCACCTCTCATTTCCCTCCCTTTCCACCAATCAAGCCCCCCTCCCTCTTCAGCCCTAAGAGCAATCAGGGTTCCCTGCCCTGTGGGAAGTCCAAGGACCACCCACCTCCATCCAGGTCTAGTAAGATGAGCATCCAAACTGCCTAGGCTCCCCCAAAGCCAGTACATGTAGTAGGATCAAAAGCCCATTGCCTTTGTTCTTGAGTTCTCAGTAGTCCTCATTGTCCACAAACATCTTAGAAACATTTTAAGAATAAGATTGGTGCCATGTGACTCCTGAACCTGGTGGCTTCCATCGCTTTTGTTCTGCTGCTGTTGCTTTCCCTTGCCAGTGTTTGGATCGGTCCTGGGGGCCAGTCCGCCCACCTACACATTAGCACCGCACACTTCCCGTGCAGTGCATTCGACTGGGGACCGGGTCCTCAGCTTCTTTATCTTTTCTTTCCATTTCCTTTCTTTCCTTTTTCTCTTCTCTCGATGGTTATGGTTAAGTGCCACTCGGAGCGGCGTCCCCAGCCTTTCTGGTTTCTGGGTCGCCAGAAGCCAGCTAGGCCATAGCACCCCACCCGTGGACAAAGGACACTTTTCTACATGGTCCTGGGTGTTTGTACTGCAGGTTTTCATGATTTTGGCTCTGGATAGCAACCAGTTCCCCGGCTTTTTCAGTTCCAGCTTTTTCAATTCCAACCGTGGCATGGTGCAGTTTTTTTCAGTTCCAGCCTTTGCCCCTCCCTGCTGCGGCTTCTGTTATGTCATGGCGGCTCTACAACAAAACAAAACCTTTTTTTCCACAACATGTGGCGGTCGCCATCTTGGCTGAGAGCCAGGCCACGTGACCACACTCTCCCGGTTTTACTCACAGTTTTATGGTTTTACTGCCGGTTTTACCCTACCTCTTCACCCGGTTTTCACTGAACTCCTCATGTTAACTCTGTTAAATGTGTTTTGAGCAATGGTCAAATGCTTTTGATAGGGCTCATCAGAGGCATCCACTTTGCCCAATTCTTGTTTACTCTTTCTATGTATAATAATTGTTTATTACATCTCATTTCAGACTACAAAACATGAGTCTCATATTTCAAACTGGTATGTACTTTTAAGTCCCTTAAGTTGTTTGCTACCATTGTCAGTTCTGACATTAACCTTCCATTGCCAGCAGTTTCTTCTTTCTACCCTTTTACAAGTGTAAATCTTACCTGCTAAGAACCAGTATACTACAACTATATTTAATCCAGCCCTGAACTGCTCAGAGATCTGGGAAATGTGATATTTAAGTATTTAATTATTAAAATCTTTTCATAACAACAACAACAAAAGAGACAGGTTGGCTCCTAGCAGCAGCTCTCTGCTCCCTCCAAAGAAGACAGAAGACAGACATGTGCAGAACAACATCCTTCTGCATTTCACTTCGACTGCAGAGCGCTGACCATTAGGCAACCTGCCTTTCGTCTAAAGTAAAGATCTCTAGACGTGGACAGAATTGCTGAAATCAACAGCCTAGCTGTTCAGGTCAAGGTAGGCCTGTCTTCCTACAGATTTCTTAGTCCACAGGGTCTTCTGCAGCCTGGCAGGCCCTGCGCTAAACAGCAAAGGTCAAGTGCAACCTTCAGTGACCATGGAGGACCCAAAAAAGAGTAGTTCTGGGTGCCAACCAATGCAACCTTCAGAGACCATGGAGGACCCAAAAAAGAGTAGCTCTGGGTGCCAACCAAGTAAGTTCTCTGTCATTTTTTAATCAGGAACTCAAGTAAAATATTATCCATTTCAAAGATCTCTGATAGTTTGATAGCTGCGAGGTTTTGCTTGCCAGGTTACCTCACCAGATAAATTTTAAATCAATTTTCCCTCCTATACTGCTTTCCATGTCTCTAAAACTTCTGTTTTCACAAACCCAAGGAGTTCCAGGGAGCCGAATTAAAAATTCCATCTTAAAGAGGTCAGATACTCCCTCAATTCCCTGGTCCAAAAATTTCTTTTTCCTTAATTTAACTTTGTTCTTTGTTCTGCCAATACCTTAGGAACACCAGACAATTTCTATGCCACAGACACTGGCCAAAAACAAGGAGACCAGCTATGACAGGATGTGACCAGCACCCAGCCTTCTCTCGCACCCCCCAAAGATGATGCCCACAATCAGCCAGAAGCAGTCTTGAGAGTTTGCCGTCCCAGTTCCTTTGGGCTGTGGTGTCTGGTCTCCTGCTTTTTATTATAAGGAAGACCTGGTAATGTTGTGCTTTCCCCTCGCTTTAAGGGACAAGCCACACCCACTCCTTTTTTTACCTCTCACCTCTGCCGCCATCTCTCTCTCTCCTTTTTTCTCTCCCGGTGTATACACGGGGGCTTTGTCTTTCCTCTCCCTCTCTCTCTTTCCCTCTCTCCTGTAATAAATATTTACGTTTATGCCTATCTTTTGTGTCTATGTGTCTGTTACCCGCTGCCACTGCTCACACAGCACGTGCCCTCCCGCTGGTGGGAAACTGTAGTTCCTTGTTGCATGGTGGGCTCTGCCAGCTTGCCTGGGGACCAACAACTGTCTCTTAGGGGCTAGCAGCTGCACCGCAAACATCTTAGAAACATCTTTAGAAATAAGAGATCTCCACAATGATAGTACAAGACCCTGGTCAAAAAGACCCAATAAGTTCCCCTGTGTTAAGATAAACTTTCGTATTTACAACTTATTTTGTTCATTTCATTCTCCAAAATGATAAAAGTCACAAGAAATAAAAATTATTTGAAAAAAATCAGCATGTAAAAATTGTGTTTCTTATATATGAAAATTATAACGAAATGTTCAATTGAAAAAAATATAGAAGAGACGCTGCTCACAATGTGCAAGGGCTAACAAAAGTCTCAAGTAGTCTGAGAAGAGAGATTTTTTAAAAGCACTTAGGAAAGTCTGTGAAAATGCAAAATTGCAGCAAAAGCTTCACTCATCCTTCAGAATGACATTGATATACTTTAAATACAAGTGACCTTGAAAAGCAGTAACAGAGTTATGTTAATAAAATTACAGTCTCATTTTGATATTAGGTAAATATGAACAACTTCAATTTTCTCCTTATTTTTTTTAATATATGAACATTTAGAACAAGCACAACTCTCCAGTAGGATTTAAAGTAGACATTTTAATTTGTGCCATGACAAAAAATTTTTTTTTTCTTTTTGAGACAGGGTTTCTCTGTGTAGCTTTGGAGCTTGGGCCTGGAATTCACCCTGCAACCCACACTGGTCTCAAGTTCATACAGATCCTCCTTTATCTGCCTCCAGAGTGCTGAGATTAAAGGTGTATACCACCACCACCTGACAAGTAAACTTTTATCTTTATTTGAAGTGCTAAGTGATTTTAAGTGAACTGTAATTTGAGTGTGCACTCTAACCCAGAGAGTAACCCTCCAAATTAACAGCAAGATCAACTGGTATTTGTAATTTGAAGGCATAAAATAATAAAAATTGTCCAATAAAGGAAAAGGACAAGTGGCACAAAGAAAGGGTAAATAGAAGATAAAAAAATAAATTTAACTGAATTTCCATTAGTACTACACAAAATAAAAACTAAGCACCATTTGTTAATTGATTCTACACAATTAAAAATGCAAATATGGAAAAAAAGTATTATTATTTTTTCAGTCTCTAACATAGTAAGCATAAGAATATCAAGAATCAATAAAAACCTCAATAAGCTATCACTAAGTTAATATGGCTGGATGAGAATTTCAGATATATGATAGTTGAAAATTGAGCATATTATTTTCAAAGTCACACGAAGCATTTGCTAAACAATGATACATAGTATGCCATGAAGCAAAACGTAGCATTAAAAAAAAAAGTACTTTTATATTTTACCACAGTAAATTTTTTTGAAAACTACCTTGTCTTGAAAGGTTTGACAGTCACTCTCTCAGTGTCTTGCTTGTTCCAATAGGACAGCATACTGTCAGCAGTTGAAGAAAGGGCAATTTCTTGCCCAGTGACTTGCTTTTGTCACAAAGAAAGTAAACTCCACATGGTGTTTCTTTGATACCCAGCATCATCTCTGAAGTAGATTGCTGCTGCCAGGAGCAGATATGTTTCATTGTCATAAAAAAGACAAAAGAGCCTATGTTATTACAAGATCTTAAATGTCATATTCTGTAGATCCCTGAAGAGCTTGAAGATAACCTGTCTCATTTAAATATATCTGTTTGATCTTTAAAACATACCTGATTTGACTGTGAATTTGATTTTCATAGGTAGCTAATTACTAACCTGAATTTCCTTATTATCTTAAACAGTTGGTAATAATAACTTTCAAGGACTAGAAATTCACATTACATTCTTAAATGATCTGTATAGGCACAATACCTTGAACAAGACTTGAAACATATGTTACGTCTGTTTTAACAAAATTCATCTCAAATTTCATCAGTGTACAAAATTTGTATGCAATATACAAAAGTCCAATCCAAGGTAAAACATTAAAACCTAGTAGTTGCTTTCTAAAAGGATATTTAATAATCTACTTTTCTATTTTATCATATCTATATCATTTCTTTTTTCTTTCAAAGTTGATTTCTATTCCTTATCCTATCATATGTGTATCCTATTTTTTTTCTTTTCAAAACAAGAACTCTAAGTCTAATATGCTTTGTTCAACTAACCAATAACAACTTGTAACCAACCCCTCATAAATAATGCTAATATCCATAAACCATTGAATAATCAAAAATATCCACCCTATCTCTTGGGAATGTGAGTATCATGTTCTTAAATTTATTCCCTGCTGTCTGGGGGCAATGACATCATTTAGAGGTCCTGAAAATAAAATTTTTGGTTAATTGCCAAGTCAAGAGAGAGATAGTTTTACTATTTGTTATCCAGTCTCTGTGTAATGGGAAAGTGTAGGACTTATCTTAATTCTTGAATAGAGCATTCTGTTAGGCTGAATCATTTCAGCTAGCCACCTCAAAATTGTTCTGGGAAGTTTATAGTTCAAAGTCAAACTTCAGGTGATGTTTTTCGTCATCTTAGTGGTGTTATCATAGTCCTGGAGTGATTGTTGTTGTAGGACCTCATTATTCTTATGGAGACTTCAAAGGTAACTATTAGGATGCACATGGTTCACTCCAGAAAAACGGTAGAGACTCAAACCCAAAATCATGTACATGAAAAAAAAAATAAAAAACAACTTTTTTTTCCAGAATTAGTTAGTACTCTGTATGATCATTAATTTCTTAACAAAAATTTAATATATATATACTTATATAAATACATATTATGTATATATTAGTTTTAAAAATCTTATACTTTAAGGAAAGATGTTAAAGACTCAATATAAAATCAAAAGATTGTGAGATTAGTGGCAATAAAGTAGTCCTTAAATATTTATTTACTTCTGTCCCACATCAGTTGGCTCTTCTGACATGACTCAGAGATTTTGGATTTTACTTTAATAAGAATGTTTGGGTTTAGAAAAGGAGAGAGCCACACTCAAAGTCAAAGTCAACTTTAATTTTTAATTAGAATGGGACTACAAAGAGATGATTATCATTGTATGTCTGGTGAAAATAGCAGAAAAAATAAGCTTGTAAAGATTTATGAAATTTTATCCTTTTTGGAAATGTGATATATCAATAGGTCAAATTATTCCTGAGACTTTTTTTTTTTTCTGGATGATTTGTCCTTTTTCTTCAACTTCTCATTTGTCTAGTGGTCTTCAGATTTCTTAGCTGAATACTTTTATTCTCATGAAAAGACAGACCAGAGAGATTCTCTTTTGGCAAGTTATATCTGATCAAATGAAAAGCATTTGTTAGTTTTATAGGTTAGCTTATATTAAATGGCCATGGTGCTCACTGAACTATCGTGGCTTCTAACTATGAAGTATCTCTTGTTCAAACTGAACCTTTATCAAAATTCAGGGTTTCCATAGCTTTTCTTCCACTGTGGAAACAAAACCAAAACCCTTTCTGCAATGTAACACATGTCCTCATTTCCATTTTGAGGTAAACATATCTTTAAATTTTATCAGCTGATTTAATTTCTTATTTTTTCTAGTATCCAATGTCTCTCTGAAGCTGTTGTTCCTATCTCATTAACATTTAGAAAAATCAAATTTAATACAGTATTATGCAACCAATTTTTGGAGTATTTATCACCCCTTTCTGTTTATTTAGCATATTGTTTAGAGTACTAGTTGATGTTTCTATAACTTACTGAATTGGAGGAATATGTGGTATTATATGCTTTATATTTTAATAACACCTGTAATATGCTTTATATTATAATAAGAAAATAATGTTTAATTTTTTTAGAGATAATATGCTGGAACATTGTTTGTACTTGCACAGGTGTAGCCTGTGCAATGGCCATGATGCCCATACTTCTAGCAAATGTGAGACAAATAAACCTTTTCTGAACTCAAAGCAGTTGCCCATTGAAAATCTGAACAGCTATCAATGGTGTTGTGTATATAGTTTAGTTTCCAAATTCTAAAAAATGGAACACATCTATCCAAAAAATTTCTTTCCTTTAAGTACCCTTTGGGTTACTCTCTGAAGATAATAATTGGTTGTATAAAGATCAAGTAGGATATTTCCTTTTAATTTCCTGGACTTGTTACCATGTGATGGAAAAGTCTTTTCATAAACCATTGCTATTGTCGTGATTTTTTATGAAATTATGAGGCCTTCAGCACATTTTCAATCAATAATTTATTGATTTCTGCATTGTTCTAGAGGATCTGGCAGACCCATATGGTATGAAATTGTATTATGTATATGGGGTGATGCCTATTTCTGATTATATATTTTATCTAAATAAATAATAAAGTCAATTTTGTATCATCTTGTATAAATTCAAAATGCAAAACAACCCTCTCTGCATAATGCAAATCGGTAACAATGTTGAGAGGTTCTTTAAAATTCCTTAGTACCATAAGAATGACATTTAATTTTGACATTTAGACAAAATCATAAGAATTTTGACCCACTTCAGTTAAATTTTCTGATTTGTAACCTGCCTTTCCTGATTTATTTGCATCAGTATAGAATATAGGGGCTCTAGTTTTGATGTGTCCCATACAATACAAGGAAGGATCCAATTAGTTCTACCCAGCTAGGCTGCCTATGACCAATGTCAATTAACAACACATCACAATAACTCTGAAGGTGTAACTGTGGCTTGAATACCTTGGCAGTAACCAGTACCTCTCTAATACCTATCAACAAGAGGGAAACAATGCCTATAACTGGAAACAGATAAAAATCATTATTAATGACATCATGATTATTGAATAATCACTAACAACAATCAATAACTTTTGTCATCTTGGGGTCTTCATGGTCAACCATCCTATTCAAAACTGCAGAATTCCAGGCTCAGTGAGAAATCACATCTGATGCGGAAGGGTCTTCTTTTTTGTGTTGATTTCATTGGTTATTAAAGAAACTGCTTTGGCCCATTTGATAGGCCAGCCCTTAGGTAAGTGGAGTAAACAGAACAGAATGCTGAGAAGAAGGGAAGTTAGGCAATCACCCTGCCTCTCCTCTCCAGGGCAGACGTGATGAAGATCCAGCCCAAGATGGATGTCCACTAGAATCTTCCCGGTAAGCCAACACCTCGTGGTGCTACACAGATTATTAGATATGGGTTAAAGCAAGATAGGAGAGTTAGCCAGTAAGAGACTAGAGCTAATGGGCCAAGCAGTGTTTAAAAGAATACAGTTTGTGTGTTGTTATTTTGGGTCTAAAGCTAACCATGTGGGCAGCTGGGCGGGATGAAAAGCAGGTCTGCCTGCAGCTCCTACTACACACATCTCATTAAACAATATGGAGAAGTGATTGAGGATAACATTCCAAGGATAATTTTGGGTATCCATCCATGTTCTATGAGGAATTGTAACACATGCACATATACATAAAGACATACACACAAAAACAATTGAATAGCATAACAAAACATACTAGGATATAAACTAGTTTCTCATAAATGCCTATCATCTGCAATCAAAAATAGTGAATACTAGTCAGGATGCAGAAAAAGGAAATATCATCATGAATATTGGTAGAAATGCAAATGAATAATATAGAAAAGATTGTGAGGTTCCTTGCAAAGTCTCCCAATAGATACAGTTATGCCATGTTTAGTTTTTTATCTAAGAATAATGTAATTACCATATCAGATTTATTCCTGAAATAATTTATTAATTTTAATTCTAGTCTAATGATCTAAGGCACATCAGAGAAAGTGTCCATTAAAGGATGACTTTATGAAAAACCCATGCTGTATATGTGGCTTGAATTATTATACAAAACATGATAAGTATAATTAATTTATGATAAAAGATATAAATATAGCTTATTTCACATATCTCCAGCTCTAAGACACATTTCAAACACTGACAGATAATAATTATATAATTTATATGTTCTAGTGTGATGCTAGGACAAAAGGTGAAATAATATCAATAATCAACTATATAAAAATGCCTTTAAGATTCTGATTTAATCCTCAACTTTACTTTTCCTATTTCCATGTCATTTTGACAATGTCCACTGATATGTTCTGACTGAGGTCTTTCCTATGCTTTGTGATTTTGGCTACATCTAGTTTATCCTTTGTGGGAGGCTCTATTATTTTCAGTCTTAGCAAGTTAATTTGGTTTATGCTTAGTTCTTTATTACATCATCTGTCCTCCTAATTTTCTCATACTCTTCTGTAATGTCTTTAAGCAATTTTGTATTGTTGTTTTACAGTCCTTGTTTGCTAAATTCAATTAGAGCCCATTTTAGATACAGTTTAACTGCTTTGTTTTGATTATGGTCGTAATTCCTACATTTCTTCACATCAAACTCTTTTTTTCTTTTTTTCTATTTTGTTCTTGACACATCTGAAAAGAGTAGAGTTTGAACAAGGCAATGACTTTCCTTCTGAAAGCTTTTATTATTCCTACTATATGTGAACTTGATGAGGGTTTTACTACTACTTTATTATCAAGACTTGTCAAGATCACACAAAATTTATTAATTGTTATGAGATTTTCTCTAGTTTCTAATATCTTTGGGGTGACTGGGACACCCCTGAAAGCTTTGCACTGTGAAAGACAAGATCTATCAGTGTTTTCTTCATTACATGTTTTTATGTGATTTTTTTTACCCCCCTGGAAAAAGAGTAAAAGAGGTTTATTCCCTCCAGCTATAGCAATGACAGTGGGTCAAAGAAAAAATTACTATCTAATTCTGTTCTATTGTGATTTCTACCAAGTTTAAAAATCTTCGTGGGGGAAAAAAAAAACAAGTAAAAAGAAGGAGTTCATTGGGATTTCTTCCTGGAGAAAACAGGAGATAAAACAGGGGTCTGAGTGCCACAAAGGCACTGACTGCATTACCGCAAATGCTGCTCTTCTGGCTTCAGCTTTTTGTTCATGATACAAATAAAAGTTGCATTTCTGTAGTTCTGTGCTCAAGATACAGACAGTGCCATCACAGAACATCTCCATACCACTGTCCATACAAAGTTGGAGAGGGGCTTTGTGAATCTTTTTGTTTTGGGAATTTCCAGTGATTTTTTTTTTTTAAATTTCAGTAACATCCAGGGTCCTATGGGTCTCCCTTCCTCTTTTAGGAAAGTTTGTTAACTTTAGAGAAAATAGGTATCCAACAACATCAAATTCCAATTTTATCACTATATTTGAAACTATACATAAGCAATATTGTGGAGTGGTGAAACACTTAGCCCCATTTCTGTAAGGTTTCCTTGCCTAACAGAATTTACACTTAATCTTCAGGATACTTTGGGCCTGAGATTTGAAAACTCAAGATTGTAAATTGGCTTTTTTGGCTTCCAAGGTAAAGTGCCCCTTCATTTAGACAGAGGTCTAATCTTCAGTGCTGAATTTGATGTATGTTTATTGATTAATATTGAAGTGGTTCATTAAAAACATGTGATAGAAATAATTATTTTCTAATCTTTGTAAGATACAAGCATCTTAGAAGATGTGACCTCTAAATCACTCTGAATATGAAAACTATTGTTCTAACTCTCATAATACATGACTTCTCAATGAAGAAAGTTTTCCTAAAACCCTCTTAACTATCTAATTAATGAGTTAAGGATAGTTCATCAATTATTATATTATTAATTACTAAGTCGAAATTATATCTAATTGTGTGTGTATGTGTGCTGAGATAGAGACCTATGTATAAAGTCGCTTTAAATTGTCTCTGGAGATGGGTGGTGGTAGCATACGCCTTTAATTCCAGCATTCAGGAGGTAGACGCAGGCAGATATCTGTGTGTTCAAGGCCAGTCTGGTCTACAGAGAGAGTTCCATATAGGAACCAAAGTTACACAGGGAAATATTGTCTCAAAGAAACAACAAAACAAAACAAAACAAAAATAAAGAGAAAAAAGAAAAATTGTCTGTGGAACCCTATCAGGCCTTGAACTTACAATCAGCCTTTCACAACTTCTTGAGTAAATGACATTACAGGCCTTAGCAAAAATTACACATGTCCATTTAAATAACTAAATGAAAACATAAATCCGTTGTGTGACATTACTCATGTGCATCATTAAAATTACACTTAACAAATCAAAACATGGATATTCGTTGTTCTTCTTTCCTAAACTGTATATAATTTGTGAATGAAATCAGAATACATTAAGGAAACAACACAGCTTCAGAATACACCAGCGATTTAGAAGCTGAGAGCTCTCTCAATTTAATTATGTGCTAGGAATAAGCATTAACTAGTAGTTTTGTGTATATCAATTACTGGATTGTTTACCTAACAACTCTCCATTTCCAAGTAGCCTCAGGGCTTTATTGACTTGAGATCTGCTTTTTTTTCTCTTAGTGATCTGAAAATAGAATTAAATGGGTGGAAATAGAAAACACTATCCTGAGTGAGGTAACCCAGACCCAAAAAGATGAATATGGTATGTACTCACTCATTAGTGGATTCTAGCCATAAATAAAGGACATTGAGCCTATAATTTGGGATCCCAGAGAAACTAAATAAGAAGGTGAACCCAAAGAAAAACATATAGTTATCCTCCTGGATATTGGAAGTAGACACGATTGCCAGGCAAAAATTGGGAACTTGGGGTTGGGGGTGGGATGATGGTAAGGGGAGAGGAGGAGAGAGAAGGGAGAATAAGAGGATGGGGAGAGCTTGGGGGTGAATGGGATGGTTGGGATGGAAGAAGGGGGGGATATGGGAGCAGGAAAGTAGATATCTTAATTAAGGGAGCCATTTTAGTGTTGGCAAGAGACTTGACTCTAGGGGGGTTCCCAGGTGTCCAAGGAGATAGCCCCAGCTTGTTCCTTCGGCAGCTGAGGAGAGGGTGCCTGAACTGACCCTATCCTATAGCCACACTGATGAATATTTTGCATATCATCATAGAACCTTCATCTGGCGATGAATGGAGACAGAGACAGAGACCCACATTGGAGCACTGGATTGAGCTCCCAAGGTCCAAATGAGGAGCAGAAGGAGGGTGACCATGAGCAAGAAAGTCAGGACCGCAAGGGGTACACCCACCCACTGAGATAGTGGGGCTGATCTATTGGGAGCTGGAACAAGGCCAGCTGGACTGGGACTGATGGAGCATGTGATCAAACCAGACTCTCTGAATGGGGCTAACAATGAGGGCTGACTGAGAAGCCAACAACAATGGCACTGGGTTTTGATTTCCTGCATGTACTGGCTTTGTGGGAGCCTAGTCTGTTTGGATGTTCACCTTCCTGGACCTGGATGGAGAGGGGAGGACCTTGGACTTCCCACAGGGTAGCAAACACTGACTGCTCTTTGGACTGGAGAGGGAGGGGAATTGGGGAGAGGGGGAGGGAAATGGGAGGAGGTAAAAATTTAAAAGAAGAAAAAAAAAGAAGTAGGAGGAGGAGGAGGAGGAGGAGGAGGAGGAGGAGGAGGAGGAGAAGGAGAAGGAGAAGGAGAAGGAGAAGGAGAAGGAGAAGGAGAAGGAGAAGGAGAAGAAGAAGAAGAAGAAGAAGAAGAAGAAGAAGAAGAAGAAGAAGAAGAAGAAGAAGAAGAAGAAGAAGATCCATAAAGGACCAATACAATTGTCTGATATATTTTAAACTATGATACTGAGGATACAAACAACATATGTAAAACTCACCAATGACAGCTGTATGGAGGGGGAACACACATGAGTAAAGTCAAATTCAAAAAGCCGGGCTGTGGTGGCGCATGCCTTTAATCCCAGCACTCGGAGGCAGAGGCAGGCAGATCTCTGGGAGTTCGAGGCCAGCCTAGTCTACAAGAACTAGTTCCGGGACAGTCACCAAAGCTACAGAGAAACCCTGTCTCGAAAAAAAAAAAAAAAAAAAGAGTCAAATTCAAATTGCTCCTGCTTTCAGTATCTTCCCTGAGGCAGACACTCCAGTGTATGAATCAGAACAATCTTGATGCTTTGAAGAATAGAGAGGAGCAGCTTTGTGAAGCTAATGCATAGCAGGATATGGGGCAAAAGAAATCCATGTTAATCTTCATATTCTCATTAAAAGTATGAAAACAGGGAGGACCTTGGACTTCCCACAGGGCAGGGAACCCTGACTGCTCTAAGAACTGGAGAGGAAGGGGGGAATGGGGGAGGGGGAGGGGAATGGGAGGAGGGGAAGAGGTGAAAATTTTTAAGTAAAAATAAAAATTAAAAAAGTATGAAAACAAAGCATATGTTTACTTCTTCAAAATTTAAAGCTCTGATTTTTTTTATCATGAGTAACAAAAATATGCAGGTTTACTTACTGAACAACTTCTGTGGGCCAGCCTTGCTTCAAGGGTGTGAGAATTATGAGAGAACAAAAATAACAAAAAACTCTAACCTTTACAGCTTGCAGTTTCTTTTATTTTATGAAGGAAATTATAAGAACTGTTCATTTGTAAGTTCATGAAGGTTTAAGACATATACGTATGTGATTGGAATAGGAAAAACGATGGCCACTTGTCTCTGCTATCCCTGTTTAGTTTAAAGAAGATATTTAAGATCTGAGTAGGATATAATGACCCATGCCTATAATCTCAGCATTATGGAAGCCTTTGAGTTTGGAGCAAGACTGTGTCTGAGAAATAAGAACAACTAACAACATTAATAATTTTGATAATACATTTTTAAGTTTTGAAAAAGAATTTTCCCCGTTTTGTGGTTATTTTGCATGCTGGTTATAGGGATGATCGCTCTCCCTTGATTTTTCTGAGATTTGGTGTGATTTCATATCAAAGGCTGTTGAAAATAACACAAATATTTTTTCTGCCATAAGAGATTCTTCACCTTAGCAGAATTTCCATTGTGATTCATAAATTCCTTGGTCTTTATTACAGCTATTGAAAACCAGTGCATCTTTATTTAAGGATATGGAAAATGACAGTGACAATTTGATTACTTTTGGTTTGTGGTGAGAAGGCAGTAGAAATATATTAACACTTCAGCATGACTGAAAATGAATGGTCAAGATTAGACAGTAGGACACTCTGATCACTGGGAAAATAATTATCAAAAACTCTGAAAGCTATGTAAACTAAGGGAAGCAATGACTAAGGTGGTAATTTAGTTTCCATAATATTTCTCATTGCTGTGACCATTAATATCATCTACCCCAAAAGCTATGGACATTGGAATTATCATTTGTCTGTTAATTTCATACCACGACAACAATTTCTTGATACTATAAACCTGTTCATTTTTGTTCAATTTCTTAATAACACCTGCCCAGCATAACAGCATTAGTTTGAGAACACTTATCTTTACAACTCATGAGGGGTTTTCCTTTAATGCTTTTGTTTGAAGAGTAACAAGATTATAAGTCACCTGGAACACTTGATGACTTAGAGGCAGAGCTAATTTTCACAACCTTAGGTGTTGATTTTATTAATCAGCCCTTGATACTTTGCAAAAATCTTCACTTTTGATTTTTATTTCTTTTCCCTTGTCTGCCTCAGAGTTGTGAAACAATTTTCTATATGACACCTACTGCTCACTTAGAGGAACTTTGTTTCTACAAGAAAACCAGGAGAGTTTGCCTGCATATTTTCTTTCACCATGTACAAGGACAAAGAAGAAAATCTTCTGTGTTATGAACAATTTTGCCTCCAATTTGCTTGCAGTAGTTGCCTTTCCAGGATATTTTTGGATGGAACAGTAGAACTGACAGAAGCAGCAACCCCTTTCCCTGTGCCATATGCTACCACATGCCTCTTGCCAGAAAGCCTGGAACCAAAATTGCCATTATAACTGTTTTCGGGATTTCAGGATTTCTACATGTGAAGTTGTTGTCTCACATGAGATAATTTTCTTACAAAGGGAGTATCTAACCCAAGTCAGAGAGAAACAAATGACAAATTAGAATTGTTAAATGATATTTACAGTATATAATGACACACAAACACGAATAAAATAGGTCCTAAATACAAGTTAGATAAATAAGCTTCCTTAGAGCCTAGTAGCTATGAATCAAATGATGTACTAAGAATCAGAAAATATCACAGACAGACTCCTTGAATTTAATGCATTTCACTTTCAGTCACTGAGTAGCTAACTGGTAAATTTTATTCTTCACAAGTCCACAAGAAGAATCCTTTGTTACTTTGTTAAATAACCTTGTCAAAAGTCAAACTAAGCATACAAGATTACATATTCTTCTTATCAATTATTTATGTGGTGTGTATATGTGTGTGTGTTTGGGGGGGGGGAATGGAGCCTGCCATACCACATGAGGTTGAAGTTGGAGATAGGAGAATAACTTTAACCAATGCATCTGCCGTTTCCCCCTCTATTCAGAGTATTGGAGTCATATTGTAAGGCATACAAGGGTAGAACCTTAAAATTTGAAACTTTCAATAAATATAAATATTTTTTAAAAAAATAAATTAAAAATAATCCAATGTTATCCATCTCTGAAGTCTAGGACTGAATATTTTTCTAATATTATATTACAATTTCTGCCATTTGTTACTTGAAAATACTCTTGGAAGACCATATGCTTACTGTGAGACATGAATTCCAGGTGTTTTTACATTTTATTTTATTAACTTTACCTTATGATATGATTAATTTTATTTGAGTGACTTCCTATGAAAGCAAATAAGTAAAATTTTATGAGATATTCTTATTTCAATAAATCTCAGTTTAGGAATGATAGTCTTCCTATGGTGGGTAATTTTCAGTATCAGTTTGATTTGCTTTAGAATGACTTCAAAAACCCATATGTATAGTATTTCTGTGATCCTTTCCAGTGAGGCTAAGTGAAACCTCGCTGGAATGAATGGAACACTATATCAGTTTAAGGATCGATACTGAACACACAGGAAAAAAGGAGAAAGCATAAAGAATAGCCACCTTCATGTCTTTCAGACTATAGACAAGACGTGACCACTTCTTTATAGTCTCGCCACCACACCTTATCATCATGGTGAACTGTCTTAAGTCACAAACCATAATTAATTTTTCTTCCCTGAATTTTGTTTGGTCAGCTATCACAACAATAACACAGTAATGAAAATAAATTTCCTGCTCAGGGACTCATATTCTTAGTCTTCAGATAATACTGGAAAATCTTGTTTTGAAATAGTAGATAATAAATTCCATAAATAAATTATTAACAAATTTATATTACAAATAATTCTTAGTAAACATGAAGAAGTCTAACAGTGTCACCCCAAAATCTGAATCTTCCCTTGGATCAGAGTATCTAGGCTGTATATGGTCCTCTGTAGCTTCTGTGTTCATGAGTGTATTGTTAGGATACTGGATTGCTTAGGCTTAAGCAATGCTTGTTTTATTTTGAAAGGGCCTAACGTAAAGTTCTGTACCATAAACAATTCAGACAGCCCTCCCCAAAGAAAAACACAATAATTAAGTTTCATGAATTGAAGAGGCTATCTTAATGTATAGAAATATTTTACTGGATATATAGTACTAATGACTCTAGTAAGTGAACACACACACACACACAGAGACAAATAATTTTTCTTTTTGACCTCAACCTAAATATTTTCTGGACACAAAAGATGGAAAACACATAGTAAAAATCTAAACAACATTAACTTACCATGTCAATACTAGTCTTGATTTTAAGTACCTAGCAGGTATGTGTATTACATACTATGTGGCATGTTAAAAGAGATAATTACATTTCATCATTTTTCTATTAATATTCTGAAGCATTCATATATTCACACAATATATTTTAGTTATGACCACACCCATTATATCCCAGCTTGTTCAAGTCACCTCACTGCTATAAGTTCATGAGAACAAAGGCAACGGTGTCGGAGCCCGTTTGGGTCCAACACAAACTTTCTAACTTGGCTGGAACGGAGTCGCGAGGAATAATCAGACACAACTTACACGGTCATCTTGGAAAAGGCCACACTCCCCGTTTATTGTCCCAACATCTTATATATCCATCCCAAATGAGCGGGAACACACAAAGGCTGTTGCCTGGGCAACCAGGTGCCTCGGCTTTAGTCACGTCTAGCAGTCAGGTAGGCCCTGAATTAGCATCTCTATAAGATAACCTTCAAATTGCATAAGGAAAGAAACCCCAAACATCCTGACCAGTTTCAGTCAACACCTCTTCTCAGGTAATTCACACTTTAACAAAGGAAGCTAGGAGCAAGGCATCCTGGCTTTTGTTAAGGGCAGACAGCTTGTCTGCAGAGCTATGTATCAGCTCAAACCGGGGCAATGGCTTTTGTGGCATATCAGAATATGCGCCCACAATCCACTCTCTCTTATTAATTTTAATAAACCCTGTGCTTCTGCAACAGGACAGATCCGTCGC
>NW_026067937.1:9972491-9978417 GCF_014885135.2 Alexandromys fortis | reverse complement strand
CAGGTAGGCCCTGAATTAGCATCTCTATAAGATAACCTTCAAATTGCATAAGGAAAGAAACCCCAAACATCCTGACCAGTTTCAGTCAACACCTCTTCTCAGGTAATTCACACTTTAACAAAGGAAGCTAGGAGCAAGGCATCCTGGCTTTTGTTAAGGGCAGACAGCTTGTCTGCAGAGCTATGTATCAGCTCAAACCGGGGCAATGGCTTTTGTGGCATATCAGAATATGCGCCCACACAACGGTATATCAAGAAGATTGTGATCAATAGCAATCTTCCCTATTTTTGGCTCTCTCATATTTATTTCTCCTGTTTCTTGAATGGCGTTCTTTGAACCTTGGAGAGAATGGCATGGATAATTTCTTGAACACTCAACAGGCACTTACTCTCAAAAAGTTGATTAGTTATGAGGCTCAATATTAACCCCTGTCCACTGGAGAGAAACTTTTCTGACCAAGATGGGAATGACATTTCTCACTGTGTAAAAACATGAATATTTAAAAGATAGATTTTTGTTTTAAAATTTCGCCATAAGATTTTAATTGCTATAGGCACAAAATATTTAAACTTTATCAAACAATTTTCTGGGTACTCTATTACACAATGTCAGGATTTTATATTTTTGACTGTTTTAAAATTACTCTCCCACACATTGTCATTAAGGATATAATAAGACACTTGCTCTCAGTCTCATGGATTCCTACTACAATGCTTGATCGTGTGATTCCACGGACTCAGGAGATTTAACACGGAATTCCTGCTGCCACTGACTTCTGACAATGATATACTAAAGACTTGACAATAATTTCTTACAGTGGGAAGAAATACAAAAAGAACCAAATTACAGACAAAATAACTGGTTATCCTTCAATTTTTTTTTATTCAAGTAGAAATGTTTTCATCCTTTCTTCTGTTGGTTTCTTGCATACCTGTACTGTATTTTAACTCTTCTAAGTGAAAGAGAGCATATTATAAGAAAGAATTACCAGGCTTGCTAATTATATTATATCAGTTTAACTCCAGGGTCCATGGAATTGAAAAGTTGAAGCAAATTCCTGGAATATTTTTCTCTTTATTCCACATAGAAAATCCACCATTATTCCACACTTGTTTTGAAAGACAGATTCATAACACATTTCTGAAAGCACTGATAATTTATAATTCATATCTCCATAGTAATTGCAAAAAGAAATGAACTCTTTATTACTACTAATACAAAATAATTAATAAAACATTTAGTTATCTTGATGTGTATAATTTTCTCAAATTTTTATAGAAATACTGTTATATACTTTTATGATAAAACCTGTGTCCAGAAAAATCTCCGGACTTGTGCTAAGCAGCACAGGAGGGCTGAGTTTGCTTTCTTGATGTGAGAAACAGAAAGCAAGAAAACAGGAATTACTCACAGACCCATCACTGTGTCTGGAACTAGACAAGGTCTAAACTACATACTTAAATTACACTCCCATAAATTTTATTCCCCAGAGACACTGTTTGTGCAGAGACAAAGAAAATCATGTGACCTATGTTGTTAGGAAATGTACCTGAATTATTTGAAATCTGTTTTCCATTTCTTCATGTGGCAGATTTTCCCATAAGTACCTGTTAAACAATTTAGATGATGTGAGCTGTGAAGACATAGTTTGTAAATAATGAGTGATTGAATAAAGTATAGGATTTTATGACTTATTTATATTGTATCTTACATATTTATACTTTTATAAAATTAATATATCAATGTAGAAGTTATCCTTAAAACATACTAAAGCATGGCAATAAATTGACTAGATTTTAATTGATTCTAGATTATTACTGACATTAAAATATGTTGTGAAATATTAAACAAAATAGAAGAAAAAGAATAAACAAGGCAAGTAACACATTGTAGGATAGTTTCTTAGCTAAATTATTTTCCCTGATTGTTGGAAAAAATGATATGGAGCTCTTTCAAAAGAATATAGCAAAGCTTTAATGAAAAAATTAATTTCTTTTTGCTTTTCCATATTGTATAACGTAAAGAATACTTTGTAGATACAAGAAAATTTTCCAGAATAACTGAAAAACTAAAATTTGTTTTTTTTAAAAAAAATAGAAGTTTTCTGAGGAAAAATAGTAGATGGAGACCAAATATAAAAACGTTTTCCTTTTAACAGAATGTTCTGATGACTGCCTAGGGAAATTTAGAAAACAAAACAGGATAAGATCACCCTCCAAAACTCATAAATAAAAGTATAAATGTGCCCCCTGCTACACGCCCTAATGGCATATTTTTTTTGTATTAAAACTTGAGTCATGTTTTTATCAATGTGAGCTAAAATTTAGCACAAAACTTAGAACAAGCAATAACATACCCAAATCACTGCTCACTCAATCTATGGAACATTATTCACATTGCAGGTATTGTTATCAGACTACTTATGGCTAGTAAAATGTGCCTATACTGTGGTACAGAAAACATTCCTGTGCTCTGAGGAGATATTTAAGATCAGTTTGAAAGAAGGGATAAGATGGGTATCCAATGAGCTCCAAGATGTCTTTAAGGAACAAACAGGGACTCCCAAGAGTCCAGTAGTATTATATGCAAAACCACTCTTTCTCTTTTCTACCTGGTGATAGCCTGTTTCTTGAGGAGAAAAAAAAAAAAAAAAAAAAAAAAAAAAAAACTGAAACACTAGCATTTTAAAGTGCAGCTTGGGAATCTGATCATTTTAGTGGTCTCAAACTTCTGAGTGGTAAATTCTAGCCTAGCAATTTATATGAAGAATAAAACTGACAATGATCACACATCAATCACAGTTAAAGAGACTAATTTGAGTACATTTGGAAAACAAAGAATGTGAGGCATAAGAAAATAGACATTCTAGGAAGACAAAAAATAATCAATATCTGTCATCTTACAAGGAAGAGTTGGATTTTTTCATCGCAGATAATCCATGTCTGGACCATTTTATACTAAATTTCTCCTAACATGATCTTTGTATGTGACTCCCTATGGAGCAAAGAACAACCTACAATGTATAAAGACGTAAAGTGTAATCTGAGTGTGGCTGTTCAAAAGCTTTAAAGTTTCAGTCAGTTAGAGGGAGTCTCACCATACTGTGCCCCAAATTAAAGCTTCTACTATAACTAACCAGATCATTTCACCTACTTTGCTTGTTTGTCTCATAGATAACATTTGCAGGTTCAGGGTCCTGCATTCTTCATTAGTCATTCCTTTCCCAGATTTTAATTTGTTTAGTGATTTTCTTTAACAGTATCTTCTCTTAAAAGGAAAGTGTATATTTGTGAAAAGATAAACAAAGATTTGGTGATTTTATCTGTTTAAAAAATTTGTTTACTAAACAAGTGGTAAAATTGATTGCTATTTCTCCCTGAATGTTATAAAAACCATGAATCTTAACATCAATATAATGGTAAGCCACATGCTTTCTGTCTGTATCTTATTATTTCTGTGAGAAAGACAATTTAACAATATTTGCAACATTGATCATTCTACTTTACAAGTCACGCCTGAATTTTGTCTTAGTAATATATTATCATATTCAAAATATTATCATATTCACAAAATTTCATGCTGCAATGGAAAAACATTAGTATTTTCCAATGTATAGATTATGAAACTGAGGACAAAATATTTTTATAATTATAGTAATATTCTTTCTAAGTATAAAGAACCTGTTTGTTTGTTCGTTTGGTTGGTATGTTGGTTTTTGTTAAGAGTCAATCTCCAGCATTATGGCATTTTAGCATTTTAGCATCTGATATAAAAAGTGCTTAGATATCTACTAAATGTGTGAATGAGAACACAAGTTTTCCTTGACTTTGAGTTTTATTAGGAGATAAAAATGGACTATTCAGATTCATATTGCATATTTATAGCATGATGAATGAAAACTATTCCTTCATTTGTAAATGATTCAATTTAAGGGAAAACTTGGTAAAATTAATAAATGTTTTCTGAAAGAAGAATATTTTCTGTTAGTAAAGAATTAAACCAAAAAAATGAGAACCAAGAACCTGTCTATGGATGTCCTAATTAGATAAACTTTGATGTAATTTTCATTTTGCTTACTCTTACATTCACTCATTCAATGCTTCATCAGGTATTTAGGAAGGTTGCCGTGTGTCCCAGATTGCTTTTGGTGGCACAAGTGAACAAGAATGCCTCTGTCCTCAGATGACTGTGTTTATGCTGCATGTACTTGTGAAATTGAACATACCAGATTTTGGGGGGAGGGGGCACAAATAAAGAATCTCACACTAGCTCTGAATAGGGTATAATAGGGGTTCTTAATTAAAGGGGAAGTCACTGATCACAATGGGGAATGGGAGTGGATTTCAGCATCAAGTTGTGGTGAGCAGGAAGAGAGATAGATCCTGGTTTTCAGTGCCTTTTTTGTACCCAAGGCTACACCTGACCTGGTCCAGACTCTCAAAGGCCTTTTACTGAATGAGGCTCCCCATCACCTCCTCACTTTGTCTAAATAAGAATGTTCTAAACCCAGTCCAAAACTATATAAAATAAAGATATCAAGTATAAAAATTAGAATTAGAATTAGTACAAACAATATTTAGCAAGAAACATATGCTAAATCTTTCAATTATTATTATATTCTACAGTGTCTAAGTCTTGTAATAGAAATGGTTTGGCTAAGTCATAAGAGGAAAGTAACTACGACTATCAAGTCATCAATCTCACTGAAGGCCAGAGAAAGGGAGATAATAGTACTTGAGTAGGCAACAAGAGCAATCAAGCAGCTTCCAAACTGTACAGTAGATGACAGAGACAACTGGCTACCTGGGCAATCACACAAAGTATCATTTGCAATGTTGGAGCAACCAGCTTTGGCTAAGGCTTAGAGTAACTGACAGACCGATTTCGGAGTTAGAAAATTTTCACAACCATCATACCCTGTCTTGGAAAGGTTTGGTGGTATTTTTTCTTTTATCTTCCTTGTCCAGTCTGGCTGGACACTGTACATTTTGTCATGGTTGAGGAATGGGCAGTTTCTTGCCCAGAGGTCAGTTTTGCCAAAAAGAATACAATATCTTAAGGGACTGTCTTTGGTGATCAACATTATCTTCAAAATAGATTGGTGCTGACAAAAGCAATCATGTCTCATGTCAAGAGAACCCAAAGTTATTTAAATGCCATATTTTACAGTTCTTTGAAGTGTTTGAAGATCTATCTAAAGAACCTGATTTGTCTAACTGTAAGTATGATGACTATTGACCTACAATGCTTAATACCAGTTTAACTTAAAGACTAAGACTTCATATCAGAATATTAATCAATTTTAAACAACTGTGCAGCAAATGAGGACAATGATCTCAAAATGGAAACAATGTATAATTATTTTGATTAGGGGTAGAAATGTGTAATGCAATATGATAAATATATTCTAAAATTGCATTAATATACAAAATGTCTTAAACAGAGATAGAAACATACATGCATACAATCTGACAAAATAAGTTTTCATAGGTGTACAAATATTGTAAAAATAAATAGGAGCATATACAATAAAATTTGAATTTGTGTCAATATACAAGAATAAAACACTATACTGAGTGAGGTAAGCCAAACCAAAAAGAGGAACATGGGATGTACTCACTCATATTTGGTTTCTAGCCATAAATAAAGGACATTGAGCCTATCATTCAGGTTCTTAGAGAAGCTAAATAAGAAGGAGAACCCAAAGAAAAACATATAGGCATCCTCCTGAATATTAACCTTTATCAGGCGATGAAAGGAGACAGAGACAGAGACCCACATTGGAGCACCGGACTGAAATCTCAAGGTCCAAACCAGGAACACCAGGAGAGAGAGCACGAGCAAGGAACTCAGGACCGCGAGGGGGGCACCCACACACTGAGACAATGGGGATGTTCTATCGGGAACTCACCAAGGCCAGCTGGCC
>NW_026067937.1:9959154-9971290 GCF_014885135.2 Alexandromys fortis | reverse complement strand
ATATGTAAAGAGAATGAAATTTTAACTTGCAGATGGCCTGACTTCATAGGTCATATTCTTCTTTGTTTGGTTATCCTTTCTAGATAGCTGTCTTTTCCTCTTTAGCATCCATATATCCAGCTTTCGTTGACAAATGAATATAAACATTTTCCTGTATAGACAAGAACAGAATCCTGTACCAACTCTTATGAGGTTTCCTTACAACCTGTATGACTGTCACCTCTGTGGATAAACTGTCATATTTCTTTCCCAAGAGGTTTCTCCTTTTCAGATAGAATCTTTAATATTTTTGATGGTATCCATAGCTTTTCTTCTCCTATGGAAACAAAAGCGAAAACCCTTGCCAACATAGTATATTTCCTCGTTTCCATTGAGGTCAAAACATCCTTGAAATACAATGGACTATTTAATTCAGAAATCTTTTCTATTGTCCAATGTCTGTCTGCTGTCATTGTTCCTGTTTCATTAGCATTAAGAAAATTCAAGGTTATTACAGATAAGGCAGTTACAGAAAGATCAAATTAAAGTATAAAGGATACATTAAACAAACAGAGAGGGTTGGGAAGTACCCCCAGAAAAAGAATACATAATAATAATTCTGGGGGTATTTTCCATCCCTCTCTGTTTGTTTAATGTATCCTTTATACTTTGATTTGATCTTTCTGTAACTGCCTTACGTGTAGGATTGTTTGATATACCTTTAATATGCTTTATAATAAGCAAAAAAACTATTTTATAATATGCTTGATCATTTGTTCAGGGATAACCAATGATGGCCATAACTTCTAATAAATGCATGATTACTGAGCTAGCATTTTCTGAGCTCAAGGCAGTTGCCCATTGAAAACCTGAATAAGAGTCAATGGTGTGGTGTACATATTTTAATTTTCCAAATTCTGTAAAGTCAAATACATTCATCAACCAGATTTCATTCATTTGAGAACCTTTGGGTTATTTCCTCCAGGTAATGATATTTGGTTATAGAAAGAGCAAGTATGATATCTATTTATAATCCCCTTAGCTTGTTGCCCTGTTATGGAAAATGTTTTCCTTAAAACTTAGCTATTGACATGCTACTTCTTATGAAATTCTGAGCCGTTCAGCACATTTCCAATCAATAATTGATCAATTTTTGCATTATCTTGTCCTACAGGAACTGGCAAACCCATATGGGATCAGATGTGTTATGTATATAGAATGAAGCCTATTCTTTATTGTATCTGGAACCTGAATAAATAATGAATTCAATTCTGTATCATCTAATATAAATTCAGTGGTTTCAATTTGTAAGAAACTCTTTCTGTGTATTGTGAGTCAGTAACTATGTTGAGAGGTTTTTTTTTAAAATCCCTTAGTACCGTGAAAATAGCATATATCTCTGTATTTTTGACAAAATTATAAGGGCTTTGTTTCATCTTACTTAAATTGTCTGATTAGTTACTTCCCTTGCCTGATTCATTTGCATCTGTACAAAATGTAAGGGCTCCATTCATTTGTATCTCACATACACTTTGGGAAATAATCCAGGTAGTTATTTATAGATGTTTGATTCTACTGCTTTTGGGGTAATTGCTATTAATCTCTTCTAAAAAATTATCACAAGCTCTTGCCAGTGTTCATTGTCTTCCCATCATTTTTTAAATTTTATCTGTAGGAAAAGGCACTGTAATCTCTGCTGAGTTTATTCCTACAAGTTGACAAAGTCTCAATTTTCCTTTTATACTTAATTCAGATACCTTTTCCATATAAGTTTTTAAGTTTTTACTTGCTTTAAGTGGTAAAAATATCCATTCTAAGATAAATTCATATAACAGAAATTCTGGAAGGCAATATAGCTAGAATACAATTAAGATTTGGATCCACCTGCAAACTTCAAGAAGTCCTTGTTTTTTACTACTGAGGAGTACTCTAATATGTATATATTCCATACTTTCTTCATCCATTCTTCAATTGAAGGGCATCTAGGTTGTTTCCAGGTTCTGGCTATTACAAACAATGATGCTATGAACAAAGTAGAGCATATACTTTTGTTGTATGATAAAGCCTCTTTTGGATATATTCCCAAGAGTGGTATTGCTGGGTCCATGGGTAGGTTGATCCCGATGAATGGAAATAGAAAACACTATCCTGAGTGAGGTAAGCCAGACCCAAAAAGAGGAACATGGGATGTACTCACTCATATTTGGTTTCTAGCCATAAATAAAGGAAATTGAGCCTATCATTCAGGTTCTTAGAGAAGCTAAATAAGAAGGAGAACCCAAAAAAATATTTAGGCATCCTCCTGAATATTAACCTTCATCAGGTGATGAAAGGAGACAGAGACAAAGACAGAGACCCACATTGGAGCACCGGACTGAAATCTCAAGGTCCAAATCAGGAGCAGAAGGAGAGAGAGCACGAGCAAGGAACTCAGGACCGCGAGGGGGGCACTCACACACTGAGACAATGGGGATGTTCTATCGGGAACTCACCAAGGCCAGCTGGCCAGGGTCTGAAAAAGCCTGTGTTAAAACCGAACTCGCTGCTGAACATAGCGGACAATGAGGACTACTGAGACCTCAAGAACAATGGCAATGGGTTTTTGATCCTACTGCACCTATTGGTTTTGTGGGAGCCTAGGCAGTTTGGATGCTCACCTTACTAGACATGGATGGAGGTGGGTGGTCCTTGGACTTCCCACAGGGCAGGGAAGCCTGATTGCTCTTTGGGCTGACTAGGGAGGGGGACTTGATTGGGGGAGGGAGAGGGAAAGGGGAGGCGGCAGTGGGGAAGAGACAGAAATCATAAATAAATAAATAAATAAATAAATAAATAAATAAATGAATGAATAAATAAGAAAGATTTGGATCCACCATATCCATATGTTATTCTGTAATTTCTCTTCAACAATGTTTAATTCTTTCTCAGCTTCAGCTGTTAATTCCCTGGAAAATGCTGCTCATACCCTAACCCTCAGTATTATAGTCGAATATCTCAACATACATTGTACACAAAATTTATTCACCCATTCGTGCAAATCTTACCTTTAAGTGCCCAAGTATCATTTTGGCATTCTAAGCTGTCATTTTCAAAAGTCATCGATTAGGGGGCTGGAGAGATGGCTCAGAGGTTAAGAGCATTGCCTGTTCTTCCAAAGGTCATGAGTTCAATTCCCAGCAACCACATGGTGGCTCACAACCATCTGTGACAGGGTCTGGTGCCCTCTTCTGGCCTGTGGTCATACACACAGACAGAATATTGTATACATAATAAATAAATATATAAATATTAAAAAAAACAAAAGTCATCGATTCAATAAATACTTATCTAGCTTCTGGGTCTATTACTCCTATTTGTATAGCCCTAGTTATTCTTTGTAAAAAGTCACTAAAGGGTTCTCTCTGATACTGTTTAACCCTGGTATCTGATTCAATTCTTTTTTCATAGTTCTTGAATCCTCTCCCAAGCATTTAGGACTGCTCTGTGACATAGGGGCAATGTGTGGTCTTAATATAGAATCTGATGCTGTGGGTTTAAGTATCAGCTATAGCCAAGAATTTGATCTTGGGAAGCCTCAAATCCTTTTGCTCTTCCCCATTGTTCTAAAATTTTTGCCTCTTCTCACTAGTAGCACTTCCATAGCAGTTGTGGTCTGTCTTCAAGGACTTTCTGAAACTAATTGATTCCCACCGTGTGGGGGGATCTTATTACTTGAAGCCCAAGCATTCACCATTTCCCTAACAAATGGTGAATGCAAGCCATTAGATAATATTTCTTGGTTAATTTCTTTTAGGTTGCTCATATCTATGGGTTGCCATTTACATTCTTTGAATACTTTAGGGTATTTAGTATCAGATGGCTTATCAGAGGAGACTACTGGATAAGCACTTAAAACTCTGGGTATGGCATACTGGACTCTACCATGTAATGTTGAAGCTAAATCCTGTTCTTATACCTTCTTCCCTGCTCATTAGTTCTGATAATTTCCTCAATCTTTCAAATCTTTTTACTACTGCCTTTTTAAAATCTTATTTTTTTGTACTGCATACAGTTCTAGTGCCTTTGTTGATTCATTTGGCTTCCAGTTCTCATTCTGTACATATGATTCCAAGGTATGAAATTTGTCCAATAAATATAATGTCTCATCCTTGGTCATTGTTTGGTTGACGTGCATATTGCCTTGCTGGAGAGATACCCTATATGTTAACCTATCATAAGTTTTTTTCTAAGCGATTCTGATTGATAAATTCAACATAAATTCTTTCAGAAAATTTCTCAGCACCCTTTGATGTGGATTCAATTTTTTTCTGTCAATTTAAGGCTATCCTTTTCAATGGTATTAGTTTTTTTCAGTTAACTGTTCATTATTCATCTGTAAAGATGATTCTGTTTCTAAAAGTGTCTCATTCCTGGCTCTGTTATCAACACATTTTCTTAAGGATATAATATGAAAACCAAAGCTAATCTCCCAAATCAAATAAATGGATATATAAGGAAAAACTCATAGTCTTGCAAAATATTATCTATAGTATAAGCAAGATTGTTATTAAATTCCTGAATGGTAATATTGTCAGTTATCACATAACTTTCAAATGTGTTACTTCACTTACCTCTCTTAGGAAATGTCAGTGAATTGGTGTAGGTATAAGAAGTTTTATTGGCCAGCAGGTGTCATGGTTGCAGTTGTCTGGAGAAGAGACACAAACAGCCACGAACAGTTCTGCTTTGGGTTCCCACATTGTTGTCTACTTATATACTGACAAATTTGCTTTGTTTAATAAATTAAGAGCAGTTATTAAGGACAATTAAAGCAATTCTGTACCCAGAGAAAGTTTTTTTGGTGGCTAGAATAGGAAAGAAACCCAAGGCTTTTCATCAGTCGAGAGTCATAATAGGCACAATGTCTGGGAAAGTTGGGGTCTTGGCAGTGGCAGGTGGGCTGCAGTCAAGAAATGTGCCCAGGCTGACAAACCACTAACATTGCACGGGGTTCCTGATAAGCATGGACTTGTTCCCACGTGGGCACCAGATGCAAGGGAATGCACGGGATGGGGGAAATGCAAATAAAGTAATTCTACACTACTTCTGAATAGGATATATTAAGGGGTTCTTTATTAAGGGGAAACTTTAAAGAACACAATTGGGAGCAGAAGTGGAATTCAATGTCAAGGCAAGTTAAGGAGAGGGAGGGAGGGGAGAGAGGGAGAGAGGGAGAGGGAGAGAGGGAGAGAGGGAGAGAGGGAGAGAGAGAGAGAGAGAGAGAGAGAGAGAGAGAGAGAGAGAGAGAGACAGCGGGTCCATGACTCTTTTGTACTCAAAGTCACTCTCAACCTGGTCCAGCCTCTCAAAAGTCATTTGTTCCCCATCATACTCTGACCTAGAGATTTCTGTCAATGTGAGCTTTCAAACTGTCTGTCTTCATTCAGTCTCCTTTCTACCATATTTCCAAATGAAGATGATAAATCCTTTCTTTGCAAAGCTGCTATGTAGGTAATTTATGGAGGATGTAAGTGAATATAAATATGGAAAGAAAGACAATGATATTGTAGAAATAACAGATGACTAATCAACATCATCTTGCTAACTTCTCTATCTAACAAAATAATATTAAAATTGTTGAAAAAAATTTACAGGCATATTTCCTATTTTTCCTTCTTTTTTACTCAAACTGTTTTTTGATTTTATATAGTTTATTCTGAACACAGTTCTTCCTTTGATTTTCCTAGATCTTCTCCACTACAGTAGAAGATTCAATTGGATTTCTTTTGCTAGTATTGTCAGCTAATCATCATTAAAATTTATTGTTTATGATAATATAAATTAAAGTGAAAATTGTGTATATATAATATGTGTTCTGACATTATCAATTAAATAGGCTGTTGGGCTGTTGGTAACCAGTATAGGAAGACAAAAGTTACTCGACTATGGTATTACAATTTATACAGAAGAATCCATAGCGTACTAGCATGATCACAAAGTATGACTATTTTTTATTTTTGAGAAGAATTTAAAAGCATACTACTCCCATTCTGCACTTCTTTTCCATAAGTCACATTGTAGGATAATTGTATAAGAAATCTTCGAAACTACCCAAACTAGACAATCCTCCGTTGCCTGTCACTGGTGAAATAGGAATTTACTCTGTTTAATGGCATTCAACGAGATGGGAGAATGATTTACAAGAAACAGAAATATCAGTGAATCACATAAACACAATCATTAAAAAAAAACGCAACCTAATTTAAGAGAGGACATAGCCTATTATGCCAGAGTGTGTCAGAATACGTGACCCCAAATGATAACACCTTAGAGCAAGGGACATTTGAAGTAAAGACAATCAGCAACGTAACAGTGCATGGGGCTTCCTGTAGCTCCTCCTTCTCATAAAAAAATGAAAACCTCATGTAGAAGAGAGCACCACAAGGCAGGACAGAGCAATATTCTTAGCATGAAGAAAAGGAGGCCAATTCTAGGAATATCTATATAAGCAAATATTGCTAAATGCTTTCATATCTTTTTAGTTGCTTCATCCAATTAACAAACGCAGTCCAGGCTCCTTGGCATTGCCACGTGTTCCCAATTTACTATTGTTTGTCCAATTCAGTATGTAACTATTTGACATTAATTGCTTTATTGAATTCTCATTTCCTTCTGAGAGCCCCTGTGTTATGTGAAGCTCATATTAAATAAATTTGTAGGTGTTATTCCAGTTAATTGCTTTTATGTCTATTTAATTCTCAGGCCTAGCTGAAAATCCTGAGGATAAAGGGGAAAAATTATTTTCTAACAATCCTGTTAATATAAACTTTAAAAAGAAAAATAAAACTAAATCATTCCAGTGAGAAAAACAAGGTTAATAATTTACTACTTTAGAAATCAGGAAAGTACAAAAAATGAGAAGAGATTTTAAGTATTGTATAGAGTCTTTTTGATTGGAACAAAAGTTTAAATATATATTCTATATATTTACATTTATGAAAAGTTGCAACAATTTACTTTCTCTTTCTGCAGTTGTATTTCACTATTACAGAAACCCATATGTTACACTTTTACAGAAATTCATATAATAAGAATTTATAATTGTCATGGTAATTTTGTACATGCCTCTAAACCTAGCATATTGAAGAAACTACACATATATTGTTGTGAATTTGAGAATAGTTTAGTCTAAATAAAAATAAATTCCAGTCCAGACAGAGCTCAATAGTGCTTCAAAATCAAAGCAAATTGAAACAATTAAAATTCTAACAACAAAAATGTTAGAATTTTTTTAATATTAAAAACATGGGACACTTACCCATATTCAGAGGTGTTTTTTAGGTGTTTTACTTACATGATTTATTTTTCACTAGTTGAAAATCAAATACATCAACTATATTCCTTATCCACTACGAATCATTTAGAACATAATTTTGTAAGCAAATTTCTAAAATAAATAAATAAATAAATAAATAAATAAATAAATAAATTGGAAGTCTTTGTCTGTCCCAAGGTTTTTCATTACAAGAATGATGATGATATAACTTGACATAGACATGAATATCAAGTGACCTTAACACAAGCAAGTTTTTCAATAAGACACAACAGCAAAGCTGTCAAAAAGAAAGTGATACCTAGAAATCTTTCTCTTCTTAACTCTGTGAAAAAAAAATCAATAACTTGCCATATATTATAAAGGATATATTGGTAATATCCATGGTCACTGACAATTTAGTTCGTGATAATATGTATAACAGCATGAAGTGATCTTTTGATTTTTAATTGATTCAATCCAAACCCATCTAAGTGGAGTATAGTCCACCCAAATGAAAGTTTGACTGTGTAGAAGAGAGAAATGTAATTAGGAAGAAAAGAAGGAGATAGGAGGGTGAGAGGGAGGGAGGAAGGCAGGGAAAGATAGAGGAAGGGAGAGAGAGAGAGAATATTGATGGAGGGAGGGAATCACATCACTCTTTGAAGCATTCAAATGCCAAATAAAATATTTTCCATCTACTTTGAAACTACATTTTGGTGCATGCGTTCACATTCATATGTGAATTCATGCACACATACACACAAACAAACACAAACACACACGCAGAAAAGTAATATGATAATAGGTATATTTAGAGAACCATCTGCACAAGTACCTTCTGTGGAACCTGATGCCTGAATTCACATTATACTCCTTTTCCTAATGAACCATCTCACCAGCCACAGTAAAACATTTTTGCTATAAATGTAGACAACTGGCAAAAAATGTCTGAGCCCTAAGCAGGGAGAATGGTGTCATCATAGAAGAAAAGCACACACAGAGCCAATAATACATGAATGAATATTTACCCACGTATATGTATGTAGACCTTGGATGTCTTCCTGCCAAAGACAACAAATATCCTGGAACTAGAGTTAAGGAAGACTGTGAAGTACCACACAGTTCTGTGATCTAATAGAAGACCCTGAAAGAGAAGCAAGTGCTAGAGACCAATGTTCCATCTTCTAGCCCTAAACATATTTTTATATATGAAAAGAAAAAAATAAATTAAAAATTTAAAAAAAAATTAGTCTACTACCAATAGAAGTAATTTAATATATATTATGTAGATATCTAATATATATCTTAAAGTTTATTCTTATGACCAATTTTTTCTTACTTTATACTAAGGCTTTGCAAAAGGACCTAATTTTGTATCTTTAAATACCTTTTTCCCCAAATCACATCATATCCTGAGATCCTGGCATTGAGGATTACAACAGCTTAATATTATCTATTTTAATTTGGAAAAATTGGGTTAGGGATATTAGATTAGATATTCCAAAATTTGGCTAATATACCAATACCTATATGCATATAGTAACAATTGTTGGAAAAGAATCTAAATCCAAAGGAGCACAAAGGGGGAGAGCTTAAAAGAAGGAAAGAAAATAGAGAATATTGTAAAAAAATACAATCTTAAATTAAATGTTTGATTTTTTGGAAGAAGGGGGTTTAAAGTCAACATAAGGCAGCCTTGGTTTTTTTAAAATAAGAGTAATGTTAATTGTTCTCAGAACTGAACTTTTTCATCAAAATTTATCTTTTTTCTTTTGTATTAATGAAATATGACTAGCTAAATTCCTCACATATTGAGAGAGATGTCAGACTGATGAAAGGTAGTCAGTCTTATTTAAAATCAAGTCATCACTCTTTTATAGAACAATAAAACATATTTTACTAAAAAGAATTACTCCCAAGAATGAATAAACAGATTAAAAAAAAAAAGGCAGGGAAATTGTAGTGCTCTGACCAGAGTGTGAAACTTTGAGCACCTTTCATGTTTTTGAGAAATGTCTGTAGAAACAACAACATGAGAAGATGACTTGCTGGAATTGTTGAGCTTGACTTTATTTTATACAATATTGTAAAGGCTAAGTTGAGTCATTTTAAAGAGGAAATGACAGGATAATGCCGTACAGAAGAAAGACAACCCAACTGGTAATGTATATCCTGCACTAGAAAAAGAAAGAGTGAAGAAAAAAGGGGAAGAAAAGAAAATATTGCAGTACAGTCGAGGTTAGAATGAGGATTTCCCCCAGGGAAACTTATGGCATCAGTGAGAGAAGGAAGAATAGTATAGCACAGGCAATATGGGCATTGGATACAAATTGGTGAGAACAGAATATTGAATGCAAATAGGAGTTTAGTAAACTATGCTTGCATTCCGTCATTCATACTACTTATTTCTCTCATGCTTTTGCTTTTCCTGAAGAAATGAACTCTCTCTCTCTCTCTCTCTCTCTCTCTCTCTCTCTCTCTCTCCCTCTCACACACACACACACACACACACACACACACACACATACACACACACATACACACACACACAAACACACACACACAACTACACTGTACAGAACTGCTGCTATGCTGGTGTTATGTTGTTCAATATAAAACATGTGGATGTGTGGATGGGAATATAGGATATCAGAGAAGTATCATTTCTTAAAAATTTTGTGGTGGAGGAAGGTCATTGGTTAATAAAGAAACTTCTTTGCCCTGATAAGTTAGAACATAGGTGGGTGGAGTAAACAGGTGAGCTCAGACACCATGCCCCCCTCTCCCGGGCAGATGCGATGAAGCAAACCACCACATCAGACATGCTGAATCTTTCCTGGTAAGACTGGTGTTACACAGGTTACTAAAAATGGGTTAGGCAAAATATGAGAATTAGCCCGTAAGAGGCTAGAGCTAGTGGGCCAAGCAGTGTTTAAATGAATACAGTTTCTGTGTTGTTATTTTGGGGCATAAGCTAGCCAGGCGGCTGTGAGCTGAGTGGCAGGAATGCAGCCCGCAGCTCACACAACAATTTTGTAAAATAAAATACAAAAACTAGGACTAGAAAAACTGAGGCTGTTATAATAATCTTTCTATGTATAAAGCATACATTTTTAAATTAAAATATAGTGATGTGATTTTTCCCTTTCCTTTTCTCCTTCTTATCTTTTTCATGTCTCCTTTCTCCAAATGCCTCTATTTCAATCTCTATCTATGGCACAACTAGATAGACAGAGAAGTAGAAGCCCAAATACATAAATAAAACCTGTTTAATCCATTTATATTGTTTTTGTGTATTTGATTTCAGGAAAAACCACTTCGTATTGGATAAACAATTAGGGCATGGTGCTGACCACAATTAAAACGAGTCTTTCTAAATGAACTAAGAAAATTAAGATAATCCCTATGTGGCATGCCTGGAAGTCTATTTCCTAGTTGCTTCTAGATTCTGAAAAGTTCACAAGTAATATCAAGCACTGCACCAATAAATATAGACATACGAGAGAAACACAGGTGCAGTTCTAAGCCAAAATGGAAACAATTTGTTTTCCAAAGTACAGAAAACAATTTCCTTCTCAGATAATTATGTTAAATTGATTTTGACAAGACACTATGATATCTATTTTTAGAGAGATGACAATCAATATGAAACATGTATTTAATTTATTAAGTCTATAACAACTAGACTATATTCACAATAAGATACAGCAATGTGTTGTCAATAGCCTTATGTTAACTAAATATGCTATAGTTGAAAGCAGCCCAAGAGTTTTGCATTTTTCCAGTGAAAGTGAAGCATATCTTAGAACAGAAAATTTCTGAAACTTTAGCTAGGATTCAAATTTTATTTTCATTGAGATAGTATATATATATATATATATATATATATATATATATATATATATATATTACAAATACCTATCAATAATATAAATTACTCTTTTGTTTAAACACAAATTGCTTCTGTTGAGATATGACTAATAACTTCCATGTAGCTGTCTACTAGCTATGCATATCTTTGTAAATTAATTTCTAAATTTTTTATTGACTGCATATAAGGTTCTTTAATTTTTCTTTCAACTCATGATAACATCTTTTTGGATCTCTTTTTAATTAAAGGAATAAATCAAACCACTCACATACCCATTTAATATTTGTGTGAAAGTCATAATTTAAATTTTTAAATCCAATTATTCTTTAACTTTGTGAATTTGCTCATTGATTGACTGCAAATCTAAACATATTAAATTAAAATGTTATTCCTGTTTCTTGATATGTGTATTGCATACAAAAGTGTTTCTCACATGTAAGTGTCTTGCAATTTACATGGGGTATAACATGCTTAGCACAGTGTCTTCTCCTTACCCTAAAAATTAGATTTTCTTTTCCTTCTATATTGTAAACTGTTGTTTTTCTTGATATTTAATAGATATTATACCTACATATATGTCAATTATTAATAAAGAAAAATGAGAAAATAAATTTTCAGATAAATTAATATATGGATTTCCTGCCCTGTGGGAAGTCCCAGGACCACCCACCTCCATCCAGGTCTAGTAAGGTGAGCATGCAAACTGCCTAGGCTCCCACAAAACCAATAGGTGCAATAGGATCAAAAACCCATTGCCATTGTTCTTGAGGTCTCAGTAGTCCTCATTGTCCACTACGTTCAGCGAGACCGGTTTTAACCCAGGCTTTTTCAGACCCAGGCCAGCTGGCCTTGGTGAGTTCCGGATAGAACATCCCCATTGTCTCAGTGTGTGGGTGCACCCCTCGCGGTCCTGAGTTCCTTGCTCGTGCTCTCTCTCCTGGTGCTCCTGATTTGGACCTTGAGATTTCAGTCCGGTGCTCCAATGTGGGTCT
>NW_026067937.1:9940915-9958933 GCF_014885135.2 Alexandromys fortis | reverse complement strand
GAGGGAAAGGGGAGGCAGTGGTGGGGAAGAGACAGAAATCTTAAATAAATAAATAAATAAATAAATAAATAAATAAATAAATAAAAAGAAATTATGGGGTAAAGGGAACACTTGTGCATTGCTGGTGGGAGTGCAAGTTGGTACAGCCCCTTTGGATATCAGTATGACAATTTCTCAGAAAATTAGGAAATAACCTTTCTCAATATCCAGCAATACCACTTTTGGGTATATACCCAAAGGATCCTCAATCATACCACAAGGATATGTGCTCAACTATGCTCATAGCTGCATTGTTTGTCATAGCCAGAACCTGGAAACAACCTAAATGCCCCTGGACTGAAGAATGGATAAGGAAAATGCAGTATATTTACACAATGGAGTACTACACAGCAGAAAAAAATGATGGCATCTTGAAATTTTCAGGCAAATGGATGGAGCTAGAAAACATTTTGAGTTAGGGAACCCAGACCCAGAAAGACAAATATTATATGTACTCACTCATAAGTGGCTTTTAGACATAAAGCAAAGAAAACCAGCCCACAAATCACAAATCACAATCCCAGAGAACCTGGACAACAATGAGGATCCTAAGAGAGACATACATGGATCTAATCTACATGGGAAATAGAAAGACAAGATCTCCTGAGTAAATTGGGAGCATGGGGACCTTGGAGGTCTGAAGGGGAGGGGAGAGGCAGGGAGGGGAGCAGAGAAAAATGTAGAGCTCAATAAAAATCAATTAAAAAGTTAAAAAATTAATATATGGAGGTGGTGATGAACAATTTTATATAGATTCAAAAATATAGTAAACATTATAAGCACTACAGTCACCAATGTATCAAGTGTTTTCTCCACTCTTTCTGCTTAGTTTCCACTCAGGATATTAAACTTTCTAATTAAGAATAAAAAATAACTTTAATGTTTAATTCACATTTAAATGTTTCTTTTTCTCCCATTTATTCAGGGAATTAACCAGAATTGTATATGGAAGGAGAAAACTAGAAAAAAGTAATTATTGACATAATGGCATATATATCTGTGAGGGAAAGGTGACCAGCTGGAGAGTTTAGAATTCAAAGTATAGTCCATTGAATTCTGTCCTCTGTTTTTTTTTTTTTTTTTTTTTTTATGTAGAAGGATGTTTTACTTGCCTGTATATCTATGTAAGATACACATATCCTGTGTCAGTGGAGTACAGAAAAGGAGAGTTGAAGCTACTTGAACTAGTAAGAGCCAGGCATAAACAGTTAAGTGTGTGCTGAAAATCTAACTTAGACCTCTGGAAGAGATCCAGTCATCTTAACTACTTAGTCACCCAGCCCATCCTTTGTTCTTATACTCTGGGCAATTAAATATATAATATGGTTCATTGTGATAGGAAAAAAAATATTTCAATTTTGTAGGAATTCTTTACAGATGCACTGGGGAACATTTCTTAGGTTGTTTGTAAACTTGGAAAGGAAAATGTTCTAAAGACTTTGAAGTAGATGGTAATCTGAACCAAGTTCTTAGGAGCACAAGTACCATTCTGAGAGGCTAAAAAATTTTGAATACTGTGAAATTTAATAAAACATGGAAAGATTGAGAGTTGAATTAAACATTAAGGTTTAGATATAACTTTTATTGTTATTTTAGCAATGATTGAAGGCAAGATTTTAATGTTTTGTGACTACATTTTCAAATGCACTAGTGGTTTTCATTTTGACATTTTTATAATACACAATAAATTTCAATTGTTTTCACATCTCTCTTGTCCATCTCTCTTGTCTTCCGCCCATTCCCACCAATCTCTTTCCTCTTGTACCTCACTTGTCTTCTCTCCTGTGTCTTTTGTTAGGACACATGTCTTACAGGAGCAGGAATGAGAATTGTCAGAAAAACATGAAGACTGGAATCCTAAATGATATATGATCTTGCAGGATCTGGAGTATCTTTAACAGTTTTCAGAGTTCACTGATATGTTAACACTATAACTATCAACACTAATAGTAATTATAATACTTACATGTAAGCATGTGGCAGAGAATGCTTAGGGCCATTTCAGAAAATTTTGGTAATTCTGTCCTTATATTACATAAAAATCTATTAAACTCTTCAACTCACACACAAATTTTAATGTTAAACTTTCTAATGAAATACAAACCAAAGATACATTAATCAGACTCTTGAAGATCAAGAATAAGGATAGGAAAATAGTAAACTCTTAATTTTGCCTGAATAAGCAATAATGTTTCTAGAAAATCAGAAATCTTTATAGAAACAATAAAAACATGGCAAGCCATAATATACAACATTATTTGTTCTGCACTGAAGTATTTCAAGCAACATTTGTTACTGCCTTATTAATGATATGTATATTACAATGTGCACATGTGTTCCTAGAGTCAATACTTCTATAAAATCATACAATCTAACACAAGCAATCACATTCAGAAATACTTGAGATATGTAAGCTATCCAATTTTTAACTTACTTTTGTATATGTGCATTCAAAACTTTTTTCTTGTTACAAGAATTTGTGTGACACCTACCTTAAAGTACACAGTTTGATATAGGATCAGGCCCCACTGTTTAAGAAACTGAGCTCTGTGTGATGATTATTTTCTTTTCCTTTCTTTTTAATTTATTTTTTTCATTCAAAAATTTACACTTCCTCACTTCCTCCCGTTCCCCTCCCACTCCCCCACTCACCCTCTTCCGTCCCCCTCCCTCCTCAAAAGAGGGAAGGGAACCCTGCCCTGTGGGAAGTCCAAGGCCCTCCTCCCTACATCCAGGCCTAGGAAGCTTTGCATCCAAATAGACTAGTGTCCCAAAAGGCCAGTACATGCAGTAGAAGCAAGTCCCAGTGCCTTTATCAATGGCTTCTCAGTCAGCACTCATGGTCAGCCACATTCAGAGAGTCTGGTTTGATCACATGCTTATTCAGTCCCGGTCCACCTTGATTTGGTGAGCTTCCATTAGAACAGTCACACTCTCTCAGTGGGTGGACCAACCCCTGGCAGTCCAGACTTCCTTGCTCATCTTTTGCCTCCTTCTGCTCTTCAACTAGACCTTGGGAGCTCAGTCCGTTGCTCTGATGAGGGTCTCTGTCTCTATCTCCATCCGTCGCCAGACGAAGATTCTATAGTGATATTCGAGATAATCATCAGTGTGATAGTGGGACAAGGACAGTTCAGACACCCTTTGCTCTGCTGCCCAAGTTCATAGCAACATTATTTGTAATAGCCAGAACTTGGAAACAACCTAGATGTCCCTCAATGGAAGAATGGATAAAGAAAGTGTGGGATATATACACATTACAGTACTACTCGTAGGTAAAAATTAATGACATTTTGAATTTTGCATGCAAATGGATGGAAATAGAAAACACTACCCTGAGTGACATAACTCAGACCCTAGAAGACGAATATGGTATGCACTCACTTATTAGTGGACTCTAGCCATAAACAAAGGACATTAAGCCTATAGTTCACATGCCTAGAGAAGCCAAATAAAAAGATGAATCCAAAGAAAAACATATATAGATCCTCCTGGAAATTGGAAGCAAACAAGATTTCTGGGCAAAAGTTGGGAGCATGGGGCTGGGGGTAGGGGTGGAAGTAGAGATGGGGGAGGGGAGAGGGGGAGAGAGGGAGAAAGGAAAGACTGGAGAGAGCTTGGGAGAATGGGAGGGTGGAGATGGAGGAAGGGTGGATATAGGAGCAGGGAAGAAGATATCTACATTAAGGGAACCATTTTAGGGTTGGCAAGAGACTTGACTCTAGAGGGGATCCCAGGTGTCCACGGGGATAATTGTTTTCTATAATCACAAACTGTAGTGAAAACAACTGCCAAAAATTTTTATTGACTTCTTCCTTTATTAAACAACATAAAGATTGGTTAATGAAAAAAAAAACAAATTATAATATAAAAGGACAAAAGAAAATAACAATATAATATTTGACAGTTGTCCTAACTTTTTAAAGTTTATTTTTAAGGCAGTTTTAGGCTTACAAAAAATGAGGTGAATATATAGATTCCACAGCCTTACTAGGTACACTACTATGTGTAATAATATTATATTCATTTATTCTGTTACATTTAATTGAGAAACAAAATCATGAAGGGGATGTCCACAGAAACAGCTGTCTCCAGTTAGTGGGAGCTCACAGTTGTGTGGTATGGGCAGTTGGTGGGGCCACTGGATTTTTAGAGCCCATGCCCTATGGAGAGATACCCTGCTCAGCCTAGATAAAGGCAGGGGGGTGCCTTGGTCCTGCTTCCATTGATGTGACAATCTTTGTTGACTTCCCCTGGGAGGCCTCACCCTTTCTGAGGAGAGGATGGGGATGGTATAGGGAGAAAGTGGAAGGAGTGGGATGACAGAAGAGAGAGAGAACCGGGATTGGTAAGTAAAATAAGATTGTTTTAAAAATAAAAAAATTAAAAAATAAATGAGAATAAAATCATTACAATTTTCTACTTTCTGTTTGTTTTAAAGGCTTTAGAATGTGCCAACCTGTTATCTAGGAATGGGAATCAAATCAAATACTGTAAATTTAATAAGAAACTGCAATATATTACGTTGATTTATAATTAATGATAAATGACAAATATATTATTATATATGACCTAAATAATCAAATATGAGAATTGTGTGATCCAAATTCTAATGTAACTGAGGTTTTCATTTGTTATCTTTCAACCTTCATTGCTCTTAAACTATTTCATTTAACTTTTCACACTTCATTTAAATGTCTTAAATCTTTTTCAAAGAAATAAACCACGAAGTGTGAATACACAATGACAGAATTTAATTGAATCAAATTCTTATGCTTCATTTTCATGATAAGTGTATTATAATTACATAGATCAAACCTCTTATTGTTAGACACAGTGAAATATAATATATGGAAATAAAGACAGAAACTATTCTTGACCAGACTTTGAAGAACTTCACAACTATAATGTTGCACCATCTAATTACTATATTAAAAATAAATCTGGGTGAGATGACACATTCTCAAAAGAAAATTTGCAAAAATTTTGAACATGATAGTAAACAATAGCAACCTAATATTTAGTATGTACACATATTTCCAGAATTAAAATTCAGTCACAACGATCTCTACCACAGCAATTACATCTGGAATTAAGCAGCAGAAGTTCTAAACTTTTCATATATTCTGGAATTTTGTCAAATATTGCATTATATTTCAGCACACAAGGCTTTCAAAACCCGAACATCTCCTATCCCATGAAGTTTTGTTTAAATTTTTGAGAGCTTGGCAAATGTTTCTCATTTAGGTTTTCATCCATGTTAAATGTGCAACAGGAACTTTTTAGTAGCATTTATTTAAAAACTACCTGCCACATGGCAAGCTGGATTTTAAAAATAATTATTACTTTTATAAAATGAAATTTCAATCACATTTCTCCTTTGTTTTGCTCCCTCCAAATCTTTCAATATATCTCTCCTTGCAACTTGTCATGACCTCTCATTTTCAGCAGTATTATATGCATGCATATGTGATATATTCATAAGTATGTATATATTCATTCCCATAGACACAAGTAAAAACTGCTCAGTCTGTATGATGTTAACTGTATGTATGTTTTCAGGAATCACCCTTTGATATTAAATATCTTTGGCTGACTCTCTTGATAAAGTTATTTTTGAAATAAACAAAGGTTGATTTGAACAGGGGTTCACTACAGTATAAATATTTACTTAAATAGATTATGGAAAGTAGAGCAATATTCTAATAGGTAATTCTACATGAAAGTTGGAATTCTTTATTCTATAGCTGCATTAATCTCTCCTTCTACATCTTCAGTCATTGTGTTTATACTCATTCAATGCTGCTTTCACAGAATCTTCACTTAGAACTTGTACATTTTATTACTGAGTGGAATTTAAAAATGCACTTAGATTGATGTAATGCTTACTGAGAGGTAACTCTTTCTAAAATCTCATAGAAAAGTAATGTTTAAAGAATTTTAAGTATTATATTCTGTCATGTCTAGAAACAAAGATTTCTATAATTATAGTTATTATGTTGTTGTTTCATATTTTAAATTTTAAATATTTTAAATATTTAAAAAAGACTCTGACTTTACCACTTGGATATAGTAGAGACTTAGAGTCAAGCACAGCCATTTCTTAGCCATTTAATTACCATAATAAAATAGTACAGGTCAGGTAATGTTTAAATAACACAGATTTTTTTTTCTCCTCATTCTGGAAGCTAGGGCATCCAACAATAGGTACCAGTATATTTGATATCTAGAAATAGCATAATAGCCTTCATTTGCTTCAAAGCTGCTTCTTGCTTGTTGTATTCTCACTGTTAGAATAACCATGAGTGGTAGACTATATAACACAAGCATATTTTGTTATTTCGGAGGGATCTACCGTATAAAACCTACTCGTCTCTCAAAACCTCTCCTACTGATACTATTACATTGGATTATAAGTTTCAATACTCTAAATATTAGATGACACAAACTTGTAAATAATAAGTTGTATACAGTTGCATATAAGAAAGGAAGAAGAGATAATTTTGATATATCTTAATTGGAAGTTGTTGACATGAGGAACATGAAAGTAGACTAAATTCAAATACTACTTCTTATGTATTGACTACGGTATCATAGATGTTTTATTCTGACTTTTAAAAGGGAAGACAAAATTTAAAAATGCCACCAACTATCAAAGTCTATTCGGTTCAGTCATAATAATTGTCATATTGATTTTGGCTTGGTCTATTTCTGTTGTTGGCAAGGATTTGAAATGAGAATTTTATTTTCATAAGGGACTATACATTGTTTATTTTAACTTCTTGCTTTTATTTTTCTTTACACATCAAAGAACTTAGACTATCAATATAAAATTTAGACTCACACAAAATCCAAAGGACCAAATTATCCATTTGTTTTACTTGATCAGTATTTGATATTTGAATATAAAAGCAAGGCATGTTCTTATACAAACATATGCATATAACATAATGTCATCTTTCCAACCATCAGATATATTTGCTATTTTATGCACTTTTTTGATTTTTTTCCAAGAGATCATTCTAACCATATTTTGTTGACAGCATCTAATTGTTTAATATTAAAAGCAGCTGTATCATGACTCAATTACAGAATCCTGTTTGTCATCATTCTTCTCCAGAAATGAATTAAATGTTAACATCAGCTAAACGGAAATGTGCTCACATAGGCATTTCTATTCTTTACCTCTTTGCTTCTTAAGTGTATCAAATGGAAACACTCAAGAAAATGACTTCATTACAATGCCAAATATATTGGCACACAACACTCAAAAGATGCTGGTCTTGGCTGTAACAAAAGGAACATAAAAATGGCATTTTTTTTTAGAATGCTACTCAACCTAGGGATTTTTGTGTGCATGTTTTGACATACTCATCTTATCTTCATAAAATGTAATAAGAACATTTGTTTTCAGAAATGTCCTTTCTATTTTCTCAAATGTTGAACAATGGATCATTTGAATAATTGTGAGTATTTAAAAATATTAGACAAAATGAGGAGAAAAAAGGGGAATGTGAGGGTCTCCTTTGACAACAATGAGGAGGAGTAAGTTTACCAAATAGAAGAAAGAGGGATTGTAGAACACTTACATTGTGTCAGAGGAATATACACTCTTCCAATTCAGATTCAGGCGTTCTTCAAATAACTCACAGAAAGGCATAGCAAGTCAGAAAGCAAATCATTTGTTTTTTATTTAAATATGAAAGCAGAAAATTCATAATGGGAAGCAGCATGGGGAATGTGACCGAAGACACCACTTGGGGAGTTCTGGTGACATTGTTGTGAATTACTTAAGTCAGGGGTATTTGTAGGGTCAAGCTACTTGACTTTTTTCTCTTTGCTGTATGTTATATCATTTGATTATATCAAGGCTGCATCAGCCAAAGTCATGTATAACTAGTAATGTCAAGAGTCAGTGTGCTGGGATCAAGTTTCTTGTAAATTTGTCTCTAATGGTAGAGCGACACAAAGGGAAAGACTTAAAGTGGTCAAGGGGGTGAGCGGCATGCTTAATCCCTGGATGTCCTCTCATGTCTCCTGCCAGGATATCATTATGCGGATCCTAGAGAGGCAAAAGCCGATTATTTCTACTTTATAACTGACAAGAAGGATTTACAGTCAGTCTGATTAAGAACAAAACAACAAGGAGATAATTTAATTAAAGGATGTAATCACTGTCCCTGTTCGCTGCCAAGTAACCCATACTGAACAAGTTAGAATTATTTTTGGTAGGTCTGAAGAGAGGGTTCAAAGTTTATTTTTCTAAAAGTAAACTAGAAATACTGATATAATATAGTTTTGGATACAAAATTTAAGGACTGTTACCAAAAATATATAATGCATTTATATGAGTATAAAAATAAAGTATAATATATAAATAGATGCTTCCTTCCCTTTGGAGGACCTAGTAGTCACTCTAGGAAAACTAAATAAACTTATTTTAGAATTGGAATAGGGAAGGTGTAGGCTGAAATTTTGGGATTAATCGTGACACGGCATTTTAAAATGAATAGGATTTTTCAACCATGGTGAATTAAAATCAAAGATTTACACTTCAAACAAAACGTCTTTTGGAGAGAAAGTCATGATAAATTTTATACTGATAAAAGATGTAATAGCAAATTTATAGGGGTTGAAAAAATAAAGATTAAAATAACTGATACCTAAGTATTTAAATTAATTTTTATGAGCATAATCATCTTACTTTTCACTGTGGGTTAGTATAACCAAATTCTCATAAGATTCAATAAAAACTTCTATGGTAAACTAATGCTAACAAATACAATTTCACAGTAACTGGTCTTGACATTTTTGATAGGTGATAAAATCTCAAAGTTAAAAAAAAATTCTACATTAAAAAATAAGCATTAGAAAAAAAGAACAAAGACTATGGGCCTGGAGGATTGGTTCAGCACTAAGAAGCACTGGTGCTCTTTCAGATGATAGAAACTGGTCAGGCCCATTTATGGTCAGGAATCTAGAAAGTGAGCAATATTGAATTTTGTCTCTGAATACAGAGAAACATCACTGATTCTATGTACACTTCTGTCCTTTCTAGAGGCCCACATGCCAGAGAGCAATTATGCTTCCTGTTTTTGTTTCTTGTCTCTTTTCCCATAAAGATTAAAACCATCTGGGGGAAAAAGGCAAGAGAAAACTCAAAGGCATTTGGAAACAATGTAGATGTGCCAAACTGGATGACCAGCTCATCTCACTGCCTTCTCTCAGTTGCTGCAACAAGGCTCAAAAAAAGTCTCTGGAATAAGTCTGGTACTTTTTTCGAAATTCCACTGTAAAGGTGACTTTTCTTTCTTTGAATCTTCTACCTGTAATCCTACAAATGCTAAAGGAGATTTTCACACTTAGTCTCCCTTTGTCCATGAGTTTCATTCTCTGAATTAATAACAAAAGACCAATATGACTTTGGTGGGCATTAATTATCCAGAATCCATCTACCTCCAATTACACTCACTTGAGGTAAGAATAAAACCCTGAATCATTCTCAAAGACTCCATTCTTCCCTTATCAACATGTAAGAATTAATTCTGTGAGCAACAGAAATATATGTTCATAATCTTTAAGTGCTTTGAATTACATTAAAACCAGTGAATAATACTCTCTGAAAAGGATATGGAGAAATTAACCATCATACATGTTGTATGCAACTCTCATTTAACTAGAGTGCCACACACATTTGCAGTTGTTTAATGTATCAATCATCATGTGTGGGTGCACTGAGAAGCACATGCATACATGTAAAGAGAGAGAGAGAGAGAGAGAGAGAGAGAGAGAGAGAGAGAGAGAGAGAGAGAATGAAAATTCTAGTGCTCCATGCATTTTTTTTTTAAACTGGGTATTCATTACACCAGTTCACACACCCTGACAAAGACAGCTTTCTGAAGTCTGGTGACCTATTGCTCACCTGGGCTACCATGCTAGAGCTCCAAAGAATAAATCTCCTATTTAAATCTTAGTGTGTTTCTCTCCAGCAAAATCCCAAGTTTTGTGTGTGTTTTCTGAATCTAGGAAAACAATATAAAAGCAGAAAAATCATATAGAATATACAATCAAATATTTTTCCTACACTCTGCATATTTATGCACATACTCAAGCCAAACATAATAGAGTGAAGGAAGGAAAAGAAGGACAAAGAAAAGGTAGGTAGAGAAGGAATTGGAAGTGGGAAAATGGGAGTTTAACAAAAAAGGAAATGGAGGAATGAAAAACTAAATATATACAGATATAATAACCCAGTTATGCTATCCGAGGTCCTCTAACTCTTCATAAAATAAATAGCATTTTTTTTTCATCAAATAGCCATTTGAAGGAAGAGTTTCCTCTCAGAAATGATGAGAATCAGATGTTCAGTAATTGGATAGCATTTCCACAATAATTCATGGCTGGGGGCCCTTATTCTTTCATCAAATTCAAGTTTCTGTCATTTTTTAATGAATACAAATAAATCATCACAAGTGGAACACCCCAGGAACCTTTGTTGGAAGACAAATGCTTCAGTCACTTCAGCACCATGTGTTAACACAGTACTAACAGCATGGCTACAACCTTATTTTGTAAATGAATAAAGAGATGAAAAGAAAACATGCTTACTTTGTGGTTTAATGTTTTCAATAACCATTTATGTCTCTTTTTCACCAAAAGTTAGCAAACTGTCAGGATGTGTTCTTGATAAGGGAAATAAGGACATAATCCACAAAAATCAGATGTTTTTATTCCCTTTTACTCATAAGTTTCAATGAGACTATACTAGTTTAATAAATCATCTGAATCCGAAGCAATCTTTGTGTATAAACCTGACAACACAAAACAAGGCATTGATTTCTCTACCTTGCCAATCTAACATTCTACATACCGAGATTATTCTTTATGATGTATGGCAATTTTCTAGTTGCTTCACTAAATTGAGAAACAACTCTACCTTTTTATGTAATTCTAAAACTGAACCAAAATATAAGGATAAGAACATTCTGAGTGCTTACTGCATCATCTTCAAGCACCAACTTCAACACTTGCTGTTTTGAAGCCTTTATTAATGGTACAATGCTTCTATCACTCACACAAAACAACTAGAATATCTCTAAATTATATCAAATGTGTTCACTGATTTTTCTACTAAAATTATCTTTGTCTTATATTTAACACACAATATATGGAGTGCAGAATTTGAAGGAAGTTTTAGTCATGTATATCTGCTCTGAACAATCTTCATTATGATATTCTTAGTAGTATTGATCTTTTTAAACTTTTCATGACTATAAGACTTATTAGAATAATTTGAGATTTATGTATATATGGGGATGCATAAGGCCTACACATAACAGAACTTAAAATATTTTGAATGAAATAAAATGAAAATGTTAAAATTAGTAATGTTAAAGACCAGGATCACACTTGTTTTTGTCTAATGAGAGCATGCTGTATATGTTAAGCTTTCAGGGGATTCTCCAATCTCTTTCTCCCCATCTCACTGTAAGAGCAATAAGATATTCATTATTGCATGGAAGTGGAAATTAGGTGATCATGCTTTCTCAAGAGGCACATTTACCTGTAGAGTCATCTTTCCATTCCTTTCTTTCAAAGTTAAATCTACCTTCTTCCTTCATCTAGTCAACAAAATCCTGCCCTGTATTTAAGGTTTGGAAACAGACATTTTCTACGACAACCATGACTAGCATCCTCTCGTCTCGGGAACTATCTGTTCTCTACAAGGCCTGTGTGATTTGAAAAGCCTGCTCTCTTCCGTAGGGTAGGGTGGGGTTGAAGTTCCAGACAATTTTATTCTTGTCTCTTTGTTGCCATGCGGCAAGATTTGTAATAACTGTGATACTTCTTTACTTTTTCTAGAAGTTCTACTTCTGTCTCCTTTTTAAAACCAGTCCCTCCTAGATAGCTCAGGGACTCATAGGAAAGCCAAGTGCTATTGTTCAAGTAAAAGTACACGTCAAAAAAAAAAATAATAACTCATAGTGACAGTCTGCTAAACTCCTAAATATGTGTTTTGCTCAGCCTTCATCAGAAAGGTTTCCTTCTGCAGTAGATGGGAAGCAATACAGAAATTACAGCTAGACATTACACAGCGCATAAGAGATCTTGAAACACTCAGCCATGAACAGGCTGTCTCCATCAAAACCTTCCCTTGAGAACTCAAGAATCCTACGAAAAAGAAGGCATAAAGACTGTAAGAGCTGGAGGGGATGGAGGGCACCAAGGAAACGCCATCTAAGTCAATAATAAGATGGACATACATTTGTAGTCAGACAAGGCCTTTCATGGTTCTGTACCAAATGGGGTCCTAGAGCTGAAAGGAAAAGTTGACATATGCTCCCTTCTCTAACACAGAAGTAATTGGTAACACTTCCAAATAAAAAGTATATTTCCTCCAGGAAATGAATTACTCTTAAAGGTACACTACATGCCCAGCAGTAGTCAAAATAAAATGGATTTAATAGCAACATTGAAGAGAGGCTCCTCTCCTCATCTCATAATGTGCATGTGTTTTTTTAAACTTTTAATTTAAATGTATTTTTATTTATATATTTTTTTTATTTTTTTTTTACCCTAACTTCCCTTATGTCCTTAGTGTTTTTTAAATGTTACTGAATAAACGGATGGGTAGGTCTCTGAAATTAAATCTTTTTCTTATATATTTTCTTGGTTCTTTTCTTTCTGTTTTGTTATTTTCTTTCTGGTGTGTTATTTTATTTGGTCTCATTATATTTTATTTAATTATTATCACTTAGAAGACTGTTTTCTTTTTAATGAAAGACCAAAATGGGGAACTAAATGGGAGGTTAGGCAGGGATGACTTGGCAGATGTAGGAGAAGAGTGAACCATAATATAGATATATTTTATAACAACAAAAAATCTATTTTCATTATTTTTTTAAAAAAATCTACTCTCTTCATCATCAGTCTTTTTCTTCTCTTTCCCCAAATAACAAGGAAGAAGTCTTTATACTATCGCCTTTTTTGAAAGCCTTTATAAATTTCTTTTGAATTTCCATATATGAAAGAAAATGTGCAATGTTTATCATCCTGAATCTGGCAATTTGACTTTGTATCTTGAAGCTCTATTTTTCCCATGGATAACATTGTATCCTTCTTAATGGCTCTCCTTGGATAGGAGAAGATTCCTAGAGATGCAGTTCATGTTGGACAACCTTGGGTTTGCCTTTCTAAACAAGTAATACAGGGGATTTTGACAATCAGGTTCCTTGGCACAGATCCTGAGAAACAGAGTAATAAATTATCAAGTGCCTGGTTATAATATAGTTTAATAAATGTTCAATCAAAGTTCAGTAAATCATGCCTGTATTTGAAGGAAGACATCAAAGGTCCAAATAAGAAAATTTAAGATGCAAAGTGCAGTGATTTATATTGAAAGCAGGAGGAAGTCTGGCAGAAAGTGGGAACGATGCCATCCCACAAGTGTACATTTCGTTGGCATTACAGCACCACTATTTATCCCAGTCCAGTAATTGTCAGCATTTTCTCTTACAGGTTTTTCCTCCTGTTAGAAGAAAGCCCTGGGCATTAGTCACAGCCAAAGAGCAGTGGGTACTATCCTTGGGAACAAGGTGCCTGGCAGCATCAGTGTCAGTCAAGAATGATGCCCCTGTTGTTTAGGACAAAGGCCAGAAAAAGAAGAGACACTAACCCAAGTTGAGAATGAGAGGGTAAAGTCTGTCACGCTCTAAAGATCCTTGTCCCTGAGGTGACAGGTAATGAGAAATCATCATTCATAGCTTTACCAACACTGTGGTGGAAATCAACTTCTCTACCAGAAACAACTGAGCATGGAACAGACACTGAAACATTCTTCGTGAAATAATATTCTGCTTTCTCAAATACAAAATATCAATTTTAGTTCTATTTTCCGAGAGGGACATACTGTTTTTCTATTCTTTTATGATAGTAGAACTTTTCCTTTTTCATCTTATGGCTTTCTAGCAAGGTATGATTCTTCAATACCCAAAGTGCACTCTTCAAACATGAAGTGGCAGAATGTTAGCAAGATCATCCTGCTAGCTTTAGCCAGATTAAAAATGTGCAATCGCTGTAGCTTCTGCTAACATGCGAGAAGTGCCTCAGGCAGTGCTAGGAGTTTTGGCTGTTTGCTTCGGCACCTGTCTCTTTGCTGACATTGTTGGAATGCCTTCTTTTTTTTTTTTTTTTTGACTGCTTGCTGACACCACTAGAGCCAAAGATCTCTATCAATTACCAAAACGTTGTTAAGTACTTATTTTGTTAAGTTACATTACATAAGAATTTGTTATCACCAATTTAAATAAAACCATTACTTATATACAAAAGGCAAGAGAGAGAAATATAGATAGATAGATAGATAGATAGATAGATAGATAGATAGATAGATACAGAGAGAGACAGAGAGACAGAGTAAATCAGTGGTAATACGTGGTTTCCACTAAATTACATGGCATAAGCAGATACCTATCTTTTCCTATATATGTCTTTCAACCAGAATAACTATTTTTCTCTGTCTCTGTCTCTGTCTCTGTCTCTGTCTCTGTCTCTGTCTCTGTCTCTCTCTCTCTGTCTCTCTCTCTCTGTCTCTCTCTCTCTCTCTATCTCTCTCTCTCTCTCTCTCTGTGTGTGTGTGTGTGTGTATGTATGTATGTATGTATTCAGGGAGGGTACGGGAGAGAGGGGGTTTTACTATATAGCCCTGGTTGGCTTGTAACTCATAAAGATCCCCTTGCCTCTGTTTCTGGAATGCTATTTTAAAGGCCCTTGTTGCTCTTTTCTCCCAACCTTCACAGTCACAGTTCAATTTCCATGTCATGTACATTCCATTAGTTACACTATATTTTTTGTCCATAAGTACTGGTTCTTCCATTATCTTCTACTTACAACCCCCTTCTCTCTTTCTCATGCACACACACACACACACACACACACAGTGGGGTGGGGAGAGAGATTGAAATATAAATTCCACGCATGAAATAAAACATGCAGTATTTATATTTCACTTCTTATAAGAATATCCAATGTCATCCATTTTTTCTGAGACTATCATGATTTCATTTCTCCCTATGGTTGGACAAAATTTCATTAGAAAATAGGGTTCAATGTATAGGAAAACCATGAAGGAATGGAGGGTAGGATTAAGCAACTATCAAATCTTAGTGCGTGAAAACAAAATATTTCATGTATGCATCATTTCTGATGGACTGGCAATTTTTTTCAAAGGTTTTGTTAATACTTGTCTGTTTATGTTCCAAGTTGAACTAATTTTATGGAACTTCACACACTTCCTACAAAATCCTGGATTTTGCAGAGCTGTCAATTATGAGCACCATTCATCATCATTAAGTACTTAGGACATTTTGTTCAGAAGTATGGGGTAGAACTAGACAATTAAATTCTAGATATGTATAACCCATCCATACCTATTAGATTTTAACAATCTTACTACTTTCTACTACTTATAACCTAGACTCATCCATTTGGAAGATATACAATGATCTACATATGTTATATAGCCAGAAGAAAGGGAAACTAGAAGCTAGCAATCATTTGAAAATTCACAATCTACAGGCATCATGGCGATAAAAGCAGAAATGTAGATGTGTGAATCTGAGACAAAATCATGAGATTTTTTAATGGAAATATGGAGGAAAAGGCAGGTGGGTAATACGCAAACCATTTGATACAGCAATTTGTAGAAGAGAAAATGTAATTCTTTACTTTGTCTTTACTGACTAAAATTTAATAGCCCGTTTACTTTTAGCATTATTATTTCTTATTTTTTTTTAAACTTTCGGTATATATGTTTCAAGGCATAACTGCATCTTACTCTTTCACTTTCTGTCAAGTGAATGTATCTTCAATACAATTACATCCAAAAGACACAATCACAATATTTTTCCATCTGATTCAGAATATGTAGATGTTACACAGATATTAATACAGATTTATTTCAGTGAGTCTCAGCTACCAGCTCATGGTCATTATCAGGCCTTATTTTTGCCCATTAAAAACTGCTATTTTTAGGATTATGTTTCAAATATAAACCAAGACAATAATTCATTTAAAATAGTGAATAAATGAAATTTCAGTAATATCTGCTAAGAATGAGATAATATAATTGATTAAATTTGGACATACTTAGAATTGTGTTCAGGGATAAAATCCACTATATATTGCATTGGTTTTTAAAATATCTTCATCCTAGAAGACTTGGATGATTAGATTCACAAGGGGAAGAAGTACAGGGAAGAAGCCATACTTTTTAAAAAAAATGCTGAAAATGAAATACTCCTAGAAACTTTTTGGTTAATGTTTTATTTGTAAGATTGATTATTAAATATGTACAAATAATTTACTGCTTCACTTGTAAGATTTTATACCGACATGTTGAAAGTATGCTAACAGCTATTTTCTATATAAGATATTTGTTGGACCAAATATTTTGAGTTTTATTGTTTGTTTTCACTTTATTTTTATAATATTTTATTAGTTCTATGAGAATTATCTTCATGTTTAGATTATATTTATTTTCTGTCCCCCAACTTTTCCTGTATTTATCCTGTCTTCTCTACCCACCCATCTTTTATTTATATTTTTTTTGGAATTACATTTGTATTTACTCATTATAGTGTGTACATGCACATGTGACTGTCACAGAGTGTGTGTGGAGGTCATGGTATAATATAAAGGAATCAGTTCTCTCTTTCCACCATGTGTATCAATTCAGGTTAGCAGCAGCAAATATTTTCACCAGCTGAGCCATCTCACTGGCCCGAAGTACAAAATTTTACATAAAGACAAAATCTGGCTTAAAGAAAAATCCATGTCAATGACTTAGATGTTTTGATTGGCCCCAAGTTTGACACATACCCACCCATCTTTGTGTTACCTTTTCTATTTGCTTCATCAAGAGTAATTTTTGATGCCTAGCATGGCCCTTCTTTTGAGCAATTTGAAAAGCCACTTTTAGAGGAAACTGAAATTCCCTCTTCTAGAGAATTTGAGAATTGCTGGTAGCTCATCTGATATAGATGGGACTCTCAGTATAACTTCCTTTTTATGCTGAAATTTAGTTTAACTTGAGCCTCCACAGGTCTTATACGTGTTACTATAATTGTAAAGATTTAATATATGAAGTAGACTTAATGTGTACAGAAAACACTATTTACTCATAGTCCTACACATCCTATTACTCTCATATTTTTTTACAGTCACCATTTCACAATGACCACTGACTTTTTCCTGGAGAATGTATGGTACATATGTTCTATTTAAAGACAAATAGTCCTTATTTTTTTTATTCTATGTACCTTGCCCAGTTGTGAGTCTGTGTTAATTACAACCAACTATAAATAGTAATTTCACTGATTAAGGTTGAGAGATATATTAATCTATGAGAGTAACAATAAGTCATTCTGAATTGCTTTAATATATGGGTTTCATCCAGTATAGTGATACTTGATGCAAATTAGAGCGATTGGTTATTATAAAGTTGTTCACGCCATTATAATTGTACCCATCCATGTCTTGCAAGACCTACTTCCTAGAGTTCATGGGAGGTTAAGATTAGTTATAACTTTTAGAGTAGTGTGAAGAACATCTCCTAACACAAAGAAAGGAGGTCAATAAAGATGAAGATTCTAGGTCAATTAAACAAATGTATCCATGTCCTTATGTGGTTAAAAACTGTGAATTTTTCATCAATGGAATGTTACATCCAAGTTCTGAAGGGTAATCCAAAGTATTAACTATACTAAATTATATTTGGGGTTTGGGACAACTATAGCAAATTAAGTTTAGTCTTAATTTAGGACTGGTCAAAAACTCAAAAAAGTAAACCATTCCAGTCACTGTTTCTTTTCTATTCTTTTCTTTTCTTTTCTTTTTATTTAATATGATATCTTATAGTGCCTAACAGAACATTTTTACCCACTGTAGACAACGTCATTTGACTCTTTTTTTTGTGGATAT
>NW_026067937.1:9897579-9940096 GCF_014885135.2 Alexandromys fortis | reverse complement strand
TTCACCTTCCTAGACATGGACGGAGGGGGGAGGACCTTGGACTTTCCACAGGGCAGGGAACCATGACTGCTCTTTGGATAGGAGAGGGAGGGTGAGAGGAGTGGGGGGAGGGGGAGAAGAGAGGGGGGAGGGGAGAAGATTGGGGGGAGGGGGAGGGAAATGGGAGGCTGGGAGGAGGCGGAAACTTTTTTTTTCTTATTCTCAATAAAAAAAAAAATGAAAAAAAAAAAAAAGAAATCCAATGGCCATCCCCTAAATGCAGATCCTGAGTCTCATGATCATAAGTCTCATTCTATATGTACCTTCCCAATGTCCTGTGAAAGAGAAATATTTTAATTACTGAAATCACAAATATCCAAAGAAAGAAATCTGACCTAGCGATCCTTGCTAAAACATATCTAGTTCGGTACCATTAGATTAATTCTGCTGTCCTGCGCTTATGTCCCTCTATGACTGTTCTTTAAAATACTTGCATAATGATTGGGTTCTTTTGGAATTACCTAGATATTACATAATTTTTTATCAAATCAGTTTGTATGTTTTTTCTTGCTTTATTATGTTTTGTTATAGAGAGCCAAGTAATAAATGAAAGAAGAATGCAGGATTAAATGTCTTCTGGTAAATATTAGCTTAAATTGAAATGAAAAAGAAAGGAAAAGAAGATAAATGGAGGAGAGAGGAAGGGACAGAGGAAGGAAAGGAGGGAAGCTATCTCAATCACTTTTTTTGGAATATTGTTCAATCTTCTTTTTAAAAGTGTATTATATGCATGAAGTTTCTGGCAACAAAAATATAGCCCTATCACATATTAATAAAAAATAATAAGACCCCATAACAGGCATATTTTGAATTATTGAAATTGCAATATCAGTTAAAATTAAAAGGCATTAGAACTACTGTCCAAAAGGTGAAGATAAGATATATGTATCTGTGTGTACAAATATATAACCTATATTCCATGTCATAATCTCTGAAAATTACCAAAATATTTCATACATATGAATTTATTTTGGAAATTAATAAAGCTTATCTAAAAATGCTAATTTAAGGAATGCTATGACGCACATATGATAACAAAGAATAGATTCTACCTGTTTGATTCCCTACAGTTCTTCCATAGAATAATGTTAATCTTGGATTTTCTCATTGGTAAGATTGGCTTTCACAGACTCATTTCTGTTGTTCAGGATGTTATCAACAGAGCTAGCATACCAGGTATCGAAATAAGGTTTGTACTTAATTATTTCCATAAACCCAGAAGTCATTCTTGTCACTTTCATTTTAACAATGGCAAATTCCAGGCTAGAGGATTGATGTCATCTTAAAGTTTCAGAAATACACATGTATACTTACACTCTTTCTGTTGGATCCTTCCTAGGATGAAGATGCTGACAGCAACGTTGTCTGAGGAAGACCGTGCTCAGTCTCCTCTGTGGTTCCCCCTATTATTCCCAGATTTTTGAGCCTCTTGGCTCATTCTAGTTTGCCTAGCTTAAATAAGAATTATCCAAAAGTCATCAGTCCTGATGTGCACAAGAATATGTGATCATCCTAGATATCTAACAAGGCTCTTCAACTTCCAAACACTCATATCTGATTATGCTGGCATTACTACAGGAACTCTGTAAAACCTATGAGCTGAGAATTGATCTTACCCTGAAAAGGTCCTTAGATAACATATATATCTCTATCCCAATTCCCTCAATATAACATAATTATATTCTTTTTCTCTTCTCAGAATTTTATTTTTTCACTCTCCTACCAATTTATTTGCAGTAAACTTTCTATATTGAATTCTGCTCTATCATACTTTAATAGTATTTAACGTAAAAGTCGACGTCACTTAGTGCTTGGAATCTAGAGATGAGTACAGATTTGCAGCAGCATCACCTAACATCAGTCACATGTCAGTTCATACCCTGTGCATGGGAACATCAGAAGAAAGAGCCACATAGACAGTTATGCATGAATTAAGTCTTGACATCTACAAGATCAGACTTTTTATTTGTAAAGCAATTAATTGTAGTATCTGCTAATGAACTGGAGGAGAGATACAGTGTTAGACCATAATCTTATCTCAGAAATCTTCACATAATTAGCAATTATTTTCTATCTTGAAATTAAATCAGTTGTGTAAATTCAAATTATGTTCAAATGAAAATATCATTAAAAAGAAGTAAATGATAGATTATTAGATTGAAACAATAAATGTCCAATGACAAATTATATTTTACTTATTAACAATAATGGACAAAAGTTTAATAAATATAAATCACTAACTCCATCAGTGACATTTCCATTGCTATGTTCCCTCTGACAATTCTGGAGAATATATGGAAAACACCATGCACACAGGCGTGTTCAATGTAAGGGGTCAAGAATTGGAGGCAGAGGTTTTCTTTTGTCCTACTGCCCAACCCTAAATAAACATAGAGAAACTTATATCAATTGCAAATTGTTCAGTAAATAGTTCAGGCTTATTACTAACTAAATCAGACATTTACATTAACCCATTTCTACTAATATATGTGTTGTCACATGGCTCATGACTTCATCTGTCTTCTAGCATCTTGCTTCTCCAGCCGCAAGCTCATCTCTACCTTTCTTTCTCTATGTATTTCCAGTTTGACTTTCCCTTTTAACCTTATTCTGCCTTGCTGTAGGCCAAATAAGCTTAATTATTAACCAATGAAAATAATACATAGTCACACCATGCAGAAGTTTTATCCCACAGCATTTCCCCCTTTATGTCTAATCAAAAGGGAAGGTTTTAACTTAAGCGTCATAAAATTATATAAAACAAAACAATTATCAAGCAAGAATTACAGTTACAATATACGGACTATTTTGTATTTTACAAAAACAGAAGAAAAAATTTCATTAACTATCATATCTTGGTGAATCTAAAGTTTTCTTTTTCATTTGTCCTTTATAATAATTAATAAAAGTTATGATTGTGGTCGTCTAGTCTTCAACTCCATCAAAGACTCCACAAGAATAAAATATCATCTAATCACAAGGCCATCAGGCTGCCTGGACAGTCACTCAAATTTTCTCTTTAATATTGGGACAGTCATCCATGTTTTTCTTTTTAATATTGGGACATCCATCTTTGGCCTACAGGCCTAGCATATCTGACAGATATTTTGTGTAGCAGGGAATTTTGAAGTACTATCTTTTCTTGTCTTGCAAAATTTGGAAGTGTCCAAAATTTTGCTAGTCCAGTTTGTACAGATGACATTTGGGGCAAGTGCAGTTTCTTTGCTGATATAGCTAGATTTTGCCATAAAGAAATCAAACTTCACACAAAGTTCTTTGGTTCCCTTCATTATATCTGGAGTGCATTGGTGCTGCCAGCAGCAGACTTATCTCACTTATGGAAAGTCTAATTCATTAAAACACTTTTTTATTTTATTACTTAAAAAAGAAAACAAACTATATTTTTACATTTTATATATCAATCCCAGTTCCCACTCCTTTCTCTCCTTCTATTCCCTTCATATTTCCTCCCACCCCACTCCCATCCACTCCTTTAAGAGGATAAGGCACATTGCTTTGGGGGAGGTCCAAGGCCATCCCTACTATATCTAGGCTGAGTAAGGTGTCTATCAAAAGAGAATGGGTTCCCAAATAGCCGGTACAAGCAGTGGGCGAGTGCTACGAGTTATGAAAAACCTCATTCTATAATTTCACATATATTAGAATTTATGGGCATTGTGGGAATAACTTGACAAATTTATACTGACAATACTACAGTATATGTAGCAAAATAAAACAATTTTCTTCATATTACAACATAAAACATTCCCTATACACCACACAGGAAATCCTACAGGAAAAGCAGTTATATAAAGATCTAATCACACTTTAAAAGATATGTTTAATAAACAGAAAAACATAGTAAAGAGATAGATTACATAATTGTAATCTATTAAATCTATTAATTTTAAATTCATTGAATACTAATGAAAAAGGAAAGACAGCTATGGAGTGACATTTGAGAATGGAAAAAAAATACTCCTGAGTTAACCAGCCTGTGTACTTCAGAAGACATGTTGACCTCAGGATGGAAATAAGAATATGTGTTACATTGGCAGGAAGAGTTTGCTTTTGTTTCCACAGGAGAAGAAAAGCCATGGATACTAAAACACTATATCTCACTAGGAAAGATGTATTAATTAGGAGAGGCAATAGTTCATCTAACAGCTAGGTCATTTAATCCAAGCTAATATATAAGTCAAAAAAAATGTTTTTTATTTGATCAGACATAATCTGCCAAAAACGAGAAATTCCTCAAAGTTAGAATTGGGCAGAGTTTTGTATTTGTCTTTCTAGAATGATAAAAACACACAATTCATGAATCTAAAGACTGACAAATGAGAAATCTAAATAAGAAAGGAGAATCATCCAGAAGAAATGGCCCAGGAAAAGCAAAAAATTGGTTAATGGTATAGCCCACTTCCCATTGGATAAATCTCATAAATCTTTCTAGAGTTTGTATCTGTTATTTTCTACAGACATATAAGGCAAAGGGTCTTTTTGTAGTCCCAGTTCAATTAAAAATTAAAATTGCCTGTGGTATTGGAGCATGGCTCTTTCCTTCTCTAAATGCAAACATACTTATTAAAGGAAATATATACTCCCTCTCTCTCATGTCAGAAAAGCCACCTAGTATGGGAAAGAAGAAAAACCAAAATCAAGGGACTATTTTCTTGCCGCTAATCTCATAATCATTTTGTTTTATTTTGGCTTTTAAAACTTCTTTTAAGGTGTAAATATCATCTCAAAATTTATAAGACAAACATTTAAAATGTTTAAGTTTTCTTCAGTTAACCATGATTATTCCTAACAGTGACATTTGAAGTCTGCAAAAGGACACTGGGATACCACCTTGACTACCATACCTGGATTATGGTAATGCCACTAAGATGACAAACACTGGAGCAAGATCGGCTTTGGACTACAAACTTATCAGGAGAATATCAAGATAATTAACTAAAGTGGTCTAGCTCATAGACTGCTTCAGTCAGGACTCACTTAAGACTTAAATTTTCTTTAACAGCAAGACAGAAACAAAGCTAACTATGCCAGGACTTGACCATTATCTCAATTTTCTTAGGGAACCCCCAAAATGCCATTATACCCAGATAACCTGAATTAATAAGAACATGACATTCAAATTCCAAAAAGGTGGTTGTACAAGTTTGCATTTCCACCAACAATGGGTGAGTGTTCCCTTTATTCCACAACCTCTCTGGCATAGGCTATCATTGTTGTTTTTGATTTTAACCATTCTGACAGGTGTAAGATGATATCTCGAAGTTGTTTTGACTTGCATTTCCCTGATCACTAAGGAGGTTGATCATGACCTTTAGTGTCTTTTGGCCATTTGAACTTCTTCTGTTGAGAATTCTCTGTTCATTTCAGTCCCCCATTTTTTAATTGGGTTAATTAGAGTTTTAATGTCTAGTTTCTTGAGTTCTTTATTTATTTTAGAGATCATACCTTTGTCTGATGTGGGGTTGGTGAAGATCTTCTCCCATTCAGTAGGTTGCCTTTTTGTCTTAATGACAGTGTCCTTTGCAGGAGGTCCCATTTATTCATTGTTGCTCTTATTGTCTGTGCTATTGGGGTTCTACGTAGGAAGTGGTCTCTGGTGCCCATGAGTTGTAGACTACTTCCCACTTTCTCTTCTATCAGGTTCAGTGTGGTCATATTAATATTGAGGTCTTTAATCCATTTGGACATTTAGTGGGCTTGGTTGCAAGTTGTTATTACTCATGATCAGGTAACAAACTAACAAAGAAGATTGGATTCTAGGTTCTTGTTTTTAAAAGATAAAGCTGAGCTATTAAATGATAGAATTAAATGATAGATTGTTGAATCTACTTCCCAACTAAAAAAGCAATTACTAGTATCAAATATTTTAAATTTGATGTGGGAATGTCATATGTCAATCTGTTGATTTCATTGGTTAATAAATAAAGAAACGGCTTGGCCTGATAGGTTAGAGCATAGGTGGGTGGAGTAAACAGAACAGAATGCTGGGAAGAAGGGAAGTTAGGCAGATGCCTCCTCTCCTCTCTGGTCAGATGCGATGGAGCAAGCCGCCAGGTAAGAGATGCTGAATCTTTCCCGATAAGACTGGTGCTACACCGATTATTAGAAATGAGTTAGTCACGATGTGAGAGTTAGCAAAGAAGAGGCTAGATATAATGGGCCAGGCAGTGTTTAAAAGAATACAGTTTCCATGTTGTTATTTTGGGTATAAAGCTAGCCGGTGGCCGGGCGCTTGGAGGCAGGAAGTGGCCCACAGCTCCTACTACATAAAATGGTTTATATTTTTGTATATTGATACAGATTCAAGGTTACTTTTGTTATACTATATGTGTGTGTGTGTGTGTGTGTGTGTGTGTGTTTATTCTTGTTTACGGTATTGTACCTATGATGCTCATTTAAAAATATAAAGGTTTAGTACTTGAAAGCTATTAGGATACTAAAGAAAGACAGGTTAATATTTTGTCATCTATAACAATCAAACTTATAATCATGTAAGATATGTTTTCAAAGTCAAACAGAGATATATTTTAAATTGATAGTTGGTCTTCAAACTATTTAGAGATCTACAAAATGTGGCATTTAAAATATCTTAATAACAAAGCTTTTCATGACAATGAGACATATCTACTCCTGGCAGAAACAATTTACTTCAAAAAAGGATGATAGTCATAGAAGGACCTCCATTTGGAGTTTGTTTTCGTTGTGGCAAAACTAAACATTTGGCCTAGAAACAACTCTTGACTTGAGCATAAACAGTATGCTGTCTAAATTGGACAAATAGGAGACAAAAGAAGGAGACTGGCAAACTTTGCTTTACAAAAAAAAATCTGTCAGACATTCTAAAGCTGTAAGCTGAAGATGGATGTCCCAAAAGAGAAACCTTCCAGTGATATTTCACGCAATCAGTTTTTTTTATTTCTATATATAGATTTGGATGTTGCTTACAATGCACTTTCTATTTATTTAAGTAATGTTATATCTTTCTGAGCTCTTGAACTGGGTTAAAGATTAGATAGTTATTAGTTATACATTTCCAAATTTATAATCCAAAATAAATTATCTATAAAATTTTGGAGTCTCCAAGAAAGAATAAATAACTGAGTATCCTTTCTGAATTTGCCAAATACTAATGGACTATACATTCTGAATGTATTTCTTATTTGATAATTGTTTGTTTTACATTTAGTTTCATTATGTTTAAGTTAATACCTTTCCTTTTTATTTGAACAACACCCCTTTTTATTATTGTATATAGTTTTATTATGTTAGAATTAAACATTTCCTTTTTATTTAAGACAAAAATGGGGAATACTACAGAAGATTTGTTTGTGTTTTCAATCTGAAACCACCAATGGAATGAACAATGCATCTTTCTGGTGAACTCAGAGGAAGTTAGAGGGTGATAGAGATAATAAGGAGGGACTTAAAAGATCCATGATCTTTTCAATTGTGAAGGTGGAGAAGAAGGTGAGGTGACCATTTCTCCACTGCGCTGTAATAATTATTCTTTACAGATGTAGTGCATATGAAGAAGTTATATAAAAAAGAAACTTGAATGTGTCATTAAGGATGAAAAGCACTAAAGTTTTGTTTAAATATTGAACTGAGAAAAAGTGAAAACTAAAACAAAAATCAAATTTTACATAACTGTCCACAGAAGCCATTGAATAGCCGTGACAAGAACTCTAGTGACTAGAGGCCACAGGGCAATTCGATTTTTTTGTTATAATTTTATATCTTCATGATTGTTTTCCTTTCTTTTTTCAACATCCAAGTCAATGTTTTAAATCCTAATTATTTTAAAAGCATTGGAGAAAAGGGAGGCTTAAAAAGATCCATGTTGTTAGACTGCAAGGATTTCTAGGATGAAGAAAGAAATATTCTGGCTGTTCTATGATTCCGTACTTTAGATATGATATAAGATCAGCTTAGACCTTTACCACAAAACCAAGAAAAATGAGAAATAAGAGACTAAAAACCAAGAAAGAAACTCAGCATTAGAAAAATGTCCTTGTCATTCTAATATCACGAAGAAAACCTCCAGGTTCTGCAGATCTCAATCAGAAAACTACTTCATTCTCTCTTCCTCCTCTCCTTCCTATAAGAAAGATTTATTTAATAGATATTACTTTTTAGATATAGATAGTTTACATATTTCAGACATGAATGCTCCATTTTTTTATATCCTGGGTAACAATAGTATGAAGAAAAGTCAAATTCAGCTTTCTAATGTGGGCATCTACCCTATGTACAAAATCTTCCTCTTTTTTGTGTTGAAATGAGCAGTACAGAATAGAATGAGATTTAAAGTATGCCATTTGTGAAACTGGAGTGTGAGTATAGCTGTAGCCTTTGCTAATCAACAAATGTTTGCCAGAGTTAATGAATCTGGCAAAACAGATTTGTAGTCGTGACCAAACCTGGAGTGGGGCATTAGGAATTGCACATTCTTTCTCTCTGAGGAACAATGTGTTTTCTGCTGTTTAGTGCTGATTCAATGTAGCATTGGAATGCTGTGTTTTCAAAGTGCTGTGTTCCAGAAGAAGTTAGTTTCTCATTAGCATCCTGGGAAATCAAATGTATATAAGAAAAAAATCAACCTCACCTTCACATAGGTAAGTTCTCATCTGAACTATGCATGGAAATAGGGGACTAAGATGATCATGTTTGAGTGTGTGAATAAAATATTGAGCTATTGAGCAGCCATATACAGAATGTAGAAATAGGAGGCTCAAATATGTAAATAGATTTCAAATACACATGTGTATTAAATGGATCAGCTTCAATAATATATTTTTTTTCCAAATTTTGTTTTCAACTGAATTAGTTCAAAGATAGTACTCAAATTCAAACATGAATATAAACCAATAATGCTTCAATAAACTGAGGAAAATTATGGTTAATAAACTATGGCTGTCCCTCATCCACTACATGGCAGCAATGTCTATTCAGAAATTTATCTGTTCCTGTTTGCTGGATTTAGTAACTTCTTTACCAACAAAATGCAATGGTAATAACACATGACTTCCACAGAGTATTGACTTTATCATTTCTTTTTCACTTTCTATTTCCAGTTTGCTGCAATTCAATTTTTGTTTAAACTATCTCTCATGAGAAGCCCATACACTCAGAACTAAGGACCTTTTTCCACTGGCCCTTATAGGTCATAATTTTCATGACTTGTACCATACTGAGAATGTATGAATATGAGCACTTCCTCAGCTGAACTTTTGAATACAAATGCAGATTAAGAGCATCCATCTGTACTGATTTCATTAACACAAATAATGGCAAAAGTCAAGAATCCCTTGCTGCATGGTGGGATGCACAACTTTAATCCCAGCAATCAGGAGGCAGAGGCAGGCAGGCCTGAGTTTGAGGCCAGCCTAGTCTAAAAGAGCTAGTTCCAGGACAGGTTCCAAAGCTACAGAGAAACCCCGTCTCCAAAACACACACAAAAAAAGTTAAGAATCCAAACATATAACACAGGTGTTCCTGGATTGAATGAGTACAGAATCAAAATATATGGTTTTATGTCACTAAATTTGGTCAGATTTTTCACATCATAATAGAGATCTATAAAGGAGGAGGTGTTAATGGAAATTGTTAAGAGTATACTAAGTAAATAAATTTCTTTATAATGGGTACATGGTAATTCCAACATTATTCACTCCTTTAATTTAGTTTACACTTACCAGCTGTAACAAACTATTTTCAAGTATTTTATAGGTATATTTTGGTACATGATATTTATTCTGTACTGTTTCCATTTTGTTTTCTTATTAAGCAACCCCAGAACAACTTGTGATAGGATGATGGTTATATTATGATGTTCTAGGAAAATAGAATTTAGTTAAGGAATATATTAGGGGACTTATTAGTATAGATTACAGGATAGTGGTGGGTAATCCAGCAATGACTTCCTGAATGCTGAAGAGGTTATGGGTCTGCTAGGTACTTAGCTCATGAGAAGGCAAGCCTCAACAGTCTCAATTTGATGCAGAATGCTAGAAAGATTCCAGGAGAAATATTGGTGCTCTGTTCATATACAGCATTTGAAGAAACCGGGCTGTGATGAGAGCAGTGGTGTCAGGGAGAGACTAGACAAGCTCATCATCAAGGACCTACATTAGCAGACAAAACTGCATTCCTCTTCAGTCCTCGCTATGCCTGGGCTTACCCAGGAAGAGGTTGCCTACTCTGGAAAAAGGTTTTTCCCTCCTTTTAATATGCTCACAGACTCATCTAGAGAGAGGTATATTTCTTCTTTGATTCCAGAGGCAAAAAGGGTGACAAATAAGATTAATCATCACAACAATAAAAATAGCACATTTCACATATGATATTCGAAGTCTAACTTCAAAGGGAAAAGCCCTATGTTGGAACTTATGATGGTGGAGCACTGACGCTAGCGCTGGGTGTTTCCCTCTTCCCATTGTTAGTTATTCCTAAAATTATATCTGTATTACATTATGAAAGAAAATTTTGACTCAACTTACTCTGCTAATTTGGGAACACATTCTTTTTGTGAAGATAATTGAAAAATTACTTTTAAATAAAAGACAATTATGTTAAACCTTATTGAGTTAATGCATAATTGAGGAAGTGCATAACAAAAGACATTAGCTTTGTTTTAGAAAATTGAGGTAAGTTAAATATTTGATTATATGAATATATTACTTCTTTTTTTTAATACATCAGTCTTTTCCCAATCTATTTTGAGAACCTAAGAAGTCAATGAGATCTTACATTGTGTGCAGTTATCTAATCCAACTGGAAATCAGAGATGGTATTTCATTACATTTTTTCTACCAATTTATTCTACTATAAAATAGAGATTTTAATCTAAACTTCAATGCACTCTTTCAAGTTATAATTCATAATAGCCTTAATATCTTAGGATTTGTTGTGACTACTTATTATCAGTGTATTTTATTGCCTATTTTCCACAACAAACTTCAGAGCAAATTTCTGAAGTAGGCATCATTTATGATTCTATAAATTTTTGATTTATAAATTTTTAGTTTCAGGTATAAAGAATACAAATATCATTCTAAGGCTAAGAAACAAAGGATAAGATTTTCTTGGATAAATGTGGGCAAGCTTCTATAACTTTAGGCCACACTACTTGTTATCTATACACCTTAATATTTCCATTAAACAAAAACATATTTTTCAAAAGGCTCACATCTATAACCATTTCTACTCACATTTATTTTTATCTAGTGTCTTTTTGAAATGGAATTTTAAGATATTTTATCTACTTAAAATTGAGTTGATTAAATGTAGTTCATTTGAAATTGGTGTTCTTACAAACTAGAAAAGAATATTATGATGCAAGCTCATGTGACCATCTATGTTATGAGGGGAACAGGCAAATACAGTAAGACAAAAAAGATTGAAATATAGTATCTATAATGGTCTGCTCTGTTCCTTTAAAAAACAAGCCATGCCCACTCCCTCCCCCATCCACTGAGGCAAGCTGATTGCCAGCTTCCAGCCTGAGTTTTTTTTTTTTTTCTATTTCTCTCACAGAGGCAGCTTCTATCTCTCCCTTCTCCCTACTTCTCCCCTTCCCCCTCTGTTTCTCTCTGTGTGTTTCTCTGTGTGTTTCTCTGTGTGTTTCTCTCTCTCTCTCTCTCTCTCTCTCTCTCTCTCTCTCTCTCTCTCTCTCCCCCCCCCCTTCTCCTTTTCCCCCCTCTATAGACCACTAAATAAATACCCAACAACCTCACTCTGCATGGCATTACTATCCATCTGTCTCTCCTCTGGGACACACAACATGGCTCCCTGCTGGGACTCATGACCCACTGCAGCCACTTGGGAACTACACCATCCCAGGCGTGGGACTGGTTGCTCTCAGGACTTGCTGCCTGCGGCCTGCCACCACTTCAGGGACCTGACGTGGTCTCCTGGTCCACTGCCCACTGCAGCCACTTGGAAATCCTTCAGCATTTTACTTAAACCATTACAGTATCTGGTACCAAGAAGTATGTTTCGCAAAGTGACACATATTGACAAGGGTCTCCGTTCCCTAAGGAACTTGAGGAAATTTCCTGTTTGCAAAAGCAGTTTGTCTCCTTTTCTCTGACAAGAAAATGTTAAGACCCTTTCATTAGCATAATTCTTGTGTCTGTTACCAATCTCAAGGCTAGCTTACTCCATCTCTGATTTCAAGCCACATCCAGTTCACATTCCCCTTTTCTACCATTTAATTTTATATGCAATGAAAATTGTAGCCTTTTTTTTTCAATCAAAGGCTTGTTTCTCCCTCAGATCGTGTCCATGTGTCATCCAGTGTCAACCCTGTACATACACCAAGTAGATCTCTAGCACCCAAGCTTAAGAAAGTTGATATTACCAGTACTTATAAGAAAGAGATCAATCTTGAGGCCTTTTAAATTCTTTAGCATTTATTTTATTTAACTGCTTATAAAATATGTTACCACTAATATTTTCACTCATTTATAAGCAATATTTTTAATCAGAAAAATATGACCACCATACTTATTACAATTATTCTAAAACATACATTATTTGAGGACTTTTATTTGAAAATGCATCTCATACTCTATTAAAATATTTTGGAAATATAGCAAAAGTGATATCAGAATTATTAAGCTACAACCAATATAATACTAAAACCAGCATTTTTTTAAAGCATGAAAAAGCTGTACAAATGTTGTGGTTCCTAATTTGATTTTACTTTACAACAAAAAATAACATCATGAACAGATAAAATGAAGTGATATGTTATTCTTCTTGGTTCTTCCTGACATTGTGTTTTTCTACCTAAAACAAAATATTATTGTTTCAATTGTGGACAATTGAAAATATATCAAAGTCAGAACTCTGTAGTAGAAAAATATATAACACAGATGACGAGTGTTATTCTTTTTTAAAGATATAAGGGGGAAGTTGATCCCAGAAGGGGAGGCTGCTTTGGTTAAAGTAAAACAGCGATGTTCCCAAAGTGGCCCATAGGCCACAAGGGGCAGCAGATCCCAGGATTCCGGAGGAACAGCTAGTCCCAAAAGGAGCTGTAGCTGCAGTGGGTGAGATACAGACGTAAGCACTCCATGCAGAGAAAGTGAGTTATAGAGGGGAAAAGGTCGAAGGGGAAAGGGGGGAAGAGCAGAGAGAGGGGAAGAGAGAGAGAGAAAGCGAAACACACACAGAGAGAGAGAGAGAGAGAGAGAGAGAGAGAGAGAGAGAGAGAGAGCGCAAAAGTAACTCCCTCAGGAATAGAGACAAAAAGAGAGAGAGCACAGGCTGGAGAAGGCAGGATATCTGCTTCTCTCAGCAGAAAAGGAGAGTTTGGGAGAGGACAGGGCTTGTCTCTTAAAGGGCCAGGGCACCCAGGTGACTTTTGAAGGTTTATATGGACATTGACTCATGTTCTTAACTGTCTTAGAGTTTTCATGTCATCCTACATTATCACGGGAGCTTTAAATACATGCAATTACCCTAGAGGTGGTTGAATATTCTCCAGTGATGGCTATGTACTTTAGATTATGTTCCATATAATCTATTGGATCTCAAAGCATATCTATCACACTGACCTGACAGCTTTTCATTACTGGCAAACACTTAAAATTGCTTTCATATGAAGGCCTTCTGTTGGAATGTAAAACATCTGTTCTCTAATCACTCTTGTGCTTACCTGAGTACATTATTTAAACTTCCTTCCTAATTATTAACTGAGTGATCGGAAACCCAAGAAGCGAAGCATGTCAATTTTTCTACCTTTCAAAAATGGAAATACAACCTGCTCAGTAGCAAAGCAAAACAAGTCATCTTTTCAAATAGTAAACATGATGAAAATGAAGAAAAGTGGTACCTTTTGCTACTTATAGAATGTAATAATTACTATAAACTCAGATCTTAATTATCATTATATCATCAGATCTTTCTTATTGTTTCCAATTTATGATTAAACTAATCTTTAATTTTTTTTTAATTTATGAAAATTTTGAGCTTTTTGTATATATGAAATGAAATAAAATAAAAAAAATAGAAAAATTCTAGTTTCTTTGCTAGAATATAGCATGAATTCTAATTGTTCTTAATAATAAAATCTTGGACTCATCTATCAGGGGATGAAAGGTGAAGAAACAGAAAAGCAGAACAGCTAACTGCTAGAGTTCTTACCTCTACCAATGCTAAGACCAAAAGAGTGATCCCGTCCTCAGACTGCCTGCTCAGATTGCATACTCAAACTGATTGCCTAGACTGACTGCTTCTCAGACTGCTCCTCCAGCTAACTGCTGCTCAGAGTGCTTCAGAATGCTGTCTCAGACTGCACTGAGGTGCTTTCTCCTCCTAGCTTATGTTCCTCTGTCTGCCCAGCCTTACATTCCTGTCTCTACCTCCGTAAGGCTAAAATTAAAGGCATGTAATTTAAATGCTAGGATCACCTTTGGTGAGCATTGTTTCTTTTGAACTGGAACAATAATATGCATAGCCCAGGGTGGCCTTGAACTAACAGAGACCTGCTGGTCTCTGTCTCCCTCCCTAGTCCACCTGTGCCACCACTGCCTGACTCTACTGACTTAACTCTGTACTCTTATCTTTAGGCAAGCCTTATTTGTTAAAACACACACAAAATATCACTATAGTAGAAATTTCATCTCTCCTAACCGGCTTGTAGATTTTTTGACATATTAGGGAACAATTAGAAACAGAATTAACAAGATTTTTTTTTTAAATATCAGGGGACAATTAGAAACGGTACTTACAATATAATGAATATAAATATAGTTTTATAAAATGGACTGTAGGTCCATTACGAAATCAATGAATTCCTTGGAATTCAGTGTCAACCTTCATCTATGGTAGGAGAGCATGTTTACTACAGAAATGACAGGTAGTAAGTTCTTATTTGCCTGATGTATACTAAAGAAGGAAAGATAAGACAGTCTGCTGAATATACATATATCCTGTGCCCTTTTTCAGACATGTGAAATATTGAGCACTAAGACTACATTGCACACTTTGCACACTCAGGTTGGAAAATATGGAAAATAACAGCAGGCTTGCAGAATTAAATAGTTAAATAAAGTAATTTGCTTTCCAGTTTTTGTCACACTGCCAAAATAATATTAACATAAGCCTGCTTGTAAGTATATTTTCTGCTTTTACATGTACATAGCCTCTATTAACTTATAATGCAGGTGTGTAGTCAGACAACCTGATAGAGATAAAACTGTTTCTTTTAGATAAAATAAATGTAATCAGCTTTCAAAATATATTAAATTATTACCTTATTTCACATTCTAGTATATATATCCTATATTTACATATGATATAAACCTTTATCAACTCTATTATTTATTATCTGAATCTTTCCATGTGACATATTTGAGTTAGAAAAATATTTATGATTTTCAAATGTATAATTTTTGAAGCTCATTAATTATAGAATTTGTAAGATGATGGTTAATAGAAGGAAACCATGTAAGCATAAATACAGGAACCTTTTATTAATCCATTGCATATTGTTTTTATTACCAATGCAATCTAATTTTTCAAGTGAAGACATTTAACTAAAATTTTGAAAATAGGTTCATATAAAATATTTTTTTTTTTCAGAAAATAGAACTAACCTTTAAAAACCACCAGTGTGGGTTCACCACATTAGTTAGTTTTGTGTGATACAGGGTAACCATGATCTCCATATTGGAGAGGAATAAAATAATTTAATGAGATTGTGCAATTGTATGCAACTTTCTTGTGCATAATGTTTTTTATAAATGCTAATATCTTGTTTGCTTCCCCAAGAGAGATGGGAAAGACAAGTTTTCCTTGACATTTTTTTACACAAAGAGAATGGAGAATACAGATGTTCTCTATTCATTTCAATACAAACAAAGCAATAGGAAAAACTTCCTCCCAAGCTTACTATATTTATTTTTCTCAACTTTTATTGACTATCTGTGCATTTGACATCATGTACCCCAAACTTGCTTATCTCCTCTTTCTTTCACTTATGCCTCCTGCCAATTTTTAAAAAATTATTTATTATGTATACAGTATTCTGTCTGTATGCCAGAGGAGGGCACCATATCTCATTACAAAGTGGTTATGAACCACCACGTACTTGCTGGGAATTGAACTCAGGACCTCTGGAAGAGCAGCCAATGATCTTAACCTGTAAGCCACCTCTCCAACCCCTGCCCATTTCTAAATTGATACATTGAAGCAACTTTTATCAAGAAATGGTGTAAAGAGTTTCAAGGTTTTTAATTACATTTTCATTACTCAATAACAGATCCCATAAAATCAATATGATTTTGAAGGACAAGACTTAATATAATATAACTTTTCTTTCAATTTTTTTGGACTTAATTACCCAGTGAAATGAACTTACAGTAATGCTATTAGTGATTATATCCAAAGCATTACCAAAGAAAAGACATATAAAGCAAACCTCCATTGCAGTATCTTGTTCCCTATAACATCCCTGAGAAAATAGCCATGAAAGAATGTCTGTAAATTATATTTATTTGTACTGAATATTGACAATGTATATTTATGTAAGAACTCTGGAATAGTAGATGAATAAGTGTACTCACAAATAAATGATAATCCATCCTGAATACATGAAGTACATATTTATCTTACTACTTTTGAATTTAGTAGCTGTAAATGTTGTTGCTGGTAATGGTAAGGTTTTCAATTACAATGTATAAACTTGGCATTTTGGAGAGTCTTGAAAAGTGGTCTATCATTTTCTAACTGATAGAGATTGTTGTTAATTTTTTTTAATTTAGCATCAGAGCTATCTGTTGACATACTCCAGTCCTGTATACATCCTTAAATTAATGCCTTGAAATTCACATATTCTTAGAAATTCAGTAATTGTATGCAGAAAATTAAAAACAAGAAAATTTGCTATACCAACTATAGGTATTGAGCATAAAATATCTGTATGTTATTATATCTTATCTTCTAGAGTAATTATGTATTATATAATATCACATCATACATATCAACACATGAATCATACATATCAACAACATCCATTTGTATAATATATAAATATAAATGTATACATATGTACGTAGTATATATTTAACTAACACAAGCTGATGGGAAAGATTGATGCAAATATACATATTGTTTATTGTATTGAACTGTGTTTTCTTTCTGTTCTTTATTGTAAGGCAAATAGAAATGGCTTGAATATATGGCCTATAGTAAGTTACTAACAATGCAACTAGGTGTGATAGCACAGACTTATAATTTCAGCTTTTGGAGTTGAGGATAAAATATACAGTGAGTGCAAGGCAAATCCAAGCTACGGGACAAGATTTAGTCTCAACAACAACAACAACAAAAAGAAACAAAACAAATAAAAAGCAAAAATTCTAAATAAAGGGCAAAATAGTAGTATTATATTTAAGTCTTTCTTGATTTTTCCTAAAGTATCTTCTGTCAAAAATAGAATGTATGAAGGGCCTAATTGAGTTAGACTCATTCTAAAGACTGGTTATGGTTTCTCACAGAGGAAATATGATGTTGTAAAGAACATCAGGACTTTACATAGGCAAGGAAAATGCATGAAACTAATGCATTGTAGGCCCCAAGCAATGAAATTTTTAAAAAACAAATTGAGATTTGGGGAGCTGGATCTATGGGACAGTAGTGAAGAGCACTTACTGTTCTTGCAGAGAACCCGGATTTTGTTCCCAGCACCAACATGTCATGACTCACAGTCATCCAAAACTACAAGTTGAGGAATCCAACATATTCTTTTGACCTCCATGGGCACCACTCATGTATGCAGGCAAAATAATCATATACATAAAACATAAATCTTTTTAATTGGGCTTTTGATGGGGACAAAAATCATTATGTCATCTTTGAGCCTTAGAGAGGTCTTGGAACAGAGTTTGATGTCAATATTTAATCTGTCTCTGTTTCTTAATAATTAAAGGTGTAGTGTTACTGAGATTCTTAATCAGTGACTTGCAGATTGCATAATGATAAAAGAAACATTTCAGCACCTCACTAAATTCATGATTCAGAGAAGTTGTATATATTATCTTTTTACTATCTTATGGCTTCTAACATTTTTACAGTTGTTCTTTTGTATTCTGTGAGACAACTACAACTTAACAAATACCAACTCCTAGCAAGAATATTTTGCGATAGTGTGTTTGTGTTCTGACAAATAAAGCTTGCCAGGAGATCAGAGGGCAGCCATTAGTTAATAAAAGAAGTCTAGAAATCTGTACAGACAATGAGAAGTCATAGGGCAGAGTAGAAACAGGTTTCAGCCCTTTTCCTCTGAAAAGTCAGAGAAGTAAGAGGTAACTGTGGTGCTCCTTTGCTTCTCTGATCTTTGAGATTTTATCCTGATAGCTGACTTTGGGATTTTATTAAGACTAATTAAGATCACACTTCATCTGGTGTGCAACTTTTGGGGTACAAATTCATGAAAAAGATGCTTGCTTGTGGTTTTGCGTCCACTAGAACAAGTCAGAGTTGTACACTGCTGATGTCACTGTCCTATCAGCTAAGTTTTCATTTTTCTTCCCAAAACTCTGAGCAAGTTTGGGATTTTTCATTTATATAATCTCTGCAGGAAACTCCACAGGTTCTTGAATTCCAAACACTGCTAGAGTTAGCCCCTCACCACCAATGAGCTCTGTCTGTGGGCAGCTCTCATTGCACATGCTTCTCTAAGATCCCTCTAGTGAGTTTTTCAGAAGACAGACACCTTCTCCCAGTGGGTTGTGGGCTTTTCTTTGTTCCCTCCTCAGGTGGCTATCAAACTAGGTAGCTAGCTACCTTAAAAATCTGCTCAGGCTTCTATCGTTCTACATAGCAGCAGTCAGCCTCACACTTCCTGGTCCTCATCTTTGCTGTGATCTTCACCACCACCAACAGCCAATTTGGTGAGACAACTGGAAATTTTAAAGGGGGAATTAGTTAATTAGTTAGAGAGAGAGAGAAAGAATTTTTTCACACATAAAATGAAAAAACACTAATTAGATGAAAAAAGTTAAGTCTCTATATAATCATTACAGAATGGAAGGATTAAAAATGTTAACAGTTGTATAAGATTGTTTTGGCTATCCTGGGTTTTTTGTTTTTCCATATAAAGTTGATTATTGTCTTCCCCAGATCTGTGAAGAATTTTGATGTGATTTTAATGGGGATTGCATTGAATCTATAGATTGCTTTTGGTAGAATTGCCATTTTTACTATGTTGATCCTCCCAATCCAAGAGCAAGAGCACGAACAAGGAACTCAGGACCGGGAGGGGTGCATCCATACACTGAGAGAATGGGGATGTTCTATCGGGAACTCACCAAGGCCAGCTGGCCTGGGTCTGAAAAAGCATGGGATAAAACCGGACTCGCTGAACATAGCGAACAATGAGGACTGCTGAGAACTCAAGAACAATGGCAATGGGTTTTTGATCCTACTGCAAGTACTGGCTTTGTGGGAGCCTAGGCAGTTTGGATGCTCACCTTACTAGACCTGGATGGAGGTGGGTGGTCCTTGAACTTTCCACAGGGCAGGGAACCCTGATTGCTCTTTGGGCTGATGAGGGAGGAGGACTTGATTGGGGGAGGGGGAGGGAAATGGGAGGCGGTGGTGGGGAAGAGACAGAAATCTTTAATAAATGAATTTAAAAAAATAAAATAGCACAAAAATGTAACAGTTAAATGAAGATACAATCAGCTTACCTGGGATTTATGTAACATCAATTATCACTTTGATAATTCTGATTGTATCCCTAAAATATGTTGGTTAATATGAATGTCAAGATGCAGTCTAAGAAGAACTTTTGAAAACAAATCCTAGAACTATTCAGACCCAGACAAAGGACTTTAATGGAGATCTAATCTCAGAATTATGTTATAATGTTAGAGAGGAAAAATACAAGGTTTTCAATAACCCACCTTAATTTATCCAGGCTCCTTACAGGAATAGCCGAATGACAGGTATCACTAAGGCTAGGCTTGATCAAAATGGACTGCTGTGGAAATGTTAGATTTGAGATTAAAGGAAGCAATAATCTCAAATGGTATACATTTATTTTTTGTGAAGTATATGTTTAACACATTGTCAACTTGTCACAGAATTATCCCACATGTCAGGAAAGATTTAATTGCAGCAGTATTGGAGCATGATCCTCAATTACAGTGGAAAATCTGGAGGAAAGATGTGGCTAGGACCAATGAAAACTGAAGTAGGGCTAGAGATATTGAATCTCCTAAGATCAACTTCTTAGAGAGGGCAATTATGCTATTGTACAAAGACAGTTTATATATGATGACCACAGCTTGGCTCTATGCCATGAAGCAGCTTTGAATACTTGGGACAGAGTTGAAGATGTTGGAAAGATAACTGAGTCATTTATTAAAGTTTTACAGGGATCAAAGGAAACTTTAACTTATTTATTTATTTATTTACAAAGATTTACTTCAGCGGTAAATAGAATAATACAAAATTCAAGAGCTAGACAAACAATTGAGTCTCTGGCTTTTGAAAATAATAATTCCCAATTCAAAAGGGCAAGTAGACCATTAAAGGTAAGATCATCACTCATAAATGAATGAGTCCGTATAAGAGTAAATATTGACTCTGTTAACCATGATATTCCTTGCATAGGAGAGGTGATTACCAGAGGCATAAGGAAAAATTACAATGTTAGATGTTTTAATTGTGGCAAACAACATCACCTAAAAAGGCTTTCTAGAAATAATGTATTTTAGAAATTTTCAAGAAATAATGTATTTTATAAGAATAATCCAAATAGAACACACCTTGCTTCTGGATCATATAGAAAGTGTGGCAAAGGCCACTGTTGGACCAATGAATGCACATCAGCAAGGGAGTTTTTCACTTCCTGCTTAAGGGTCTCCATCATTTTCTTAAGGTTATGTTTAAAGTCGATTTTTTCTACTTCTTTTGGGTTACAATATTCAAGTCTTCCGGTTGCATGTTTGCTGGATTCTGGTATTATTATTTTGCTTTTCAGGACGAAATTCGTGGAGGAATTCTTGCATTGGCGCCCGCCCATCTCTTCCTCTTTAGATCCTTCCAGCATGGGAGCAGGGTTTCTTGCTGAGTTCCAATGACTTTGCAAACAAAAAGGCTATCTCTCTGGATCCCCTCAGCATGAAAGCAGAGCCTCTTGCCGGACTCCAAGGACCTCTCCAGATCCCCTTAGTTGTACTTAAATTTTGTGCATAATGATAGATATGGATCCAATTTCATTCTTCTGCACGTCGATATCCAGTTATTCCAGCACAATTTGTTAAATATGCTTTTTCGTTTCCATTTTTCTTCTTTGTCAAAAATCAGGTGTTCTCAATGTGTGGATTAATACCAGGGTCTTTGAATCTGTTCCATTGTTTCTCCCAGTGTGTTTATGAAAATGCCAGGCTTTTTTCAGTACTATAGCTCTGTAGTAGAGGTTAAAGTCAAAGATTGTGATGCCTCCAGAAGATCTTTTATTGTACAGGATTGTTTTGGCTATCCTGGAGTTTTTTTGCTTTTCCATATGAAGTTGAGTACCATTCTTTCAAGATATGTGAAGAATTTTGCTGAGATTCTGGTGGGCATTGAGTTGAATCTGTAGATTTCTTTTAGTACGATTGCCATTTTTACTATATTAATTCTGCATGCCCAAAAGCATGGGGGATCTTTCCACTTTCTGGTGTCTTCTTCAATTTTTGTCTTCAAAGATTTAAAGTCCTTGACATACAAGACTTCCACTTGTTTAGTTAGAGTTAATCCGAGATATTTTATGCTATTTGTGGCTATTGTGAAGGGTGATGTTCCTCTTATTTCTTTCTCAGCCCATTTATCATCTGAGTACAGTATCTTTCTTTAGGTTAGGAAAAAAATTCTTCTATGTTTTTGTTAAACCTATTTTCTGTGCTTATGAGTTGAATTTCTCATTCTTCTATTATCTTCGGTTTGGTGTTTTCATGGTGTCCCATATTTTCTTGATATTTTGTGTTGTTTTGTTAGATTTAATGTTTTCTTTGATGGCTGATTCTATTTCCTCTTTTGTATCTTCAGCCCTTGAGATTCTTTCTTCTATCTCTTGTATGCTGCTGTTTATGCTTGCATTTTTGGTTCCTGATCATTTTCTCATGATTTCTGTTTCTATAATTCCCTCAGCCTGTTTTCTTTATTGTCTCTATTTCAGTTTTCAAGTCTTGAATAGTTTCTTTCATAGGTTTTATTGCTTTTTCTTGGTTTTCTTTAAGGAATTTGCTGATGTATTCCAATTATTTTGTCTTTTCCTCCATTTCTTTGATAGAATTTCTCATTTTCTCTTTAAGATTCTCAAACATCCTCCTGAAGTCATTTTTAAGTCAATTTCTTCTGCTTCATCTATATTTGGGGTTTCAAGTCTTGCTGTTGTAGGGTCTCTAATTTTTACTAGTTTCATGTTGCTTCTTGTAGTGTTGTGTGTATTCTTACTTTGTCTACTCATTTTTTCCTCTTATTGGTGTGTTGGGTCTGTCTGTGACTCTGGTGATTAATCTTCTAGGTGCCAGTGGATCCAAGACTCAAATGATTGTTTCTCATGGTACATTTAATGACATGGTTCTAGTTACCCTGTTGGTCACTCTGTATTCCCTCATCTGGATCTGCTCCTACAGACGTCTCTGGCTTGGAGTTGGTCCTGCAAAGGTCTTTGGCTCTTATCTTCTCCCTCAGAGGTCCCAGAATCACATCAAAAATCGCAGAGGTTTTGGCTCAGGCATAGTCCCTCATAGTCCCTGACTCACACCCAGATCAGCAGGGGTCCTGACTCAGGTCTACTCCCTCAAAGTTTCCACATTCATGCCTAGACCCACAGTGGTCTCTGACTCTGTCCCACTCATTCAGCAGTTGATCCCCTGTACCTAATCCTGAGGAATTCACTGTCTCAGGCCTGTTCTGGCATAGGTGGTTGTCCCAGTCCTGCTTCTACCAATGTCGCTGATCTGGATCCACTCCTGTTCCCATGGAGGTTACCATCCCAGCCCAAATCACTTGCTCAGCCCTGTTCTTGTGGAGTTTGCTGCCTCATCCCTGCTCTGAGCTAGATAGGTAGCTCAGTCCTACTCCTGTGGATTTTGTTTCCTCAGGCCTGCTCTGGCCCAGGTTGCTTGTTCAGTCCTGTGCTTTTGGAGTTCACTGTCTCAGGCCTGCTCTTACCTAGATCACTAGCTCACTCAACTCTTCCTTTTTTGTGGCAGCAACAATCTACTTCAGAAAAGACAGTAGGCATCAAAGAAACTTTGTATGGAGTTTATTTTCTTTGTGGCAAAAGTTAGCTCCTATGCAAGAAACTTGCACTTGCTTTGATTGCTGACCATATGCTGTCCAAATTGAAAAAGCAAGACACAAAAGAAAATGACTGCCAAACTTTCCAAGACAACATAGGATAGCTCTCTACAATATCCTGCTTCACAGATAAGTCTGTCAGATATTCTAGGCCTGTAGGATGCTTCAACATTACAGAGGAAACTTGGGTGAGTGTTCTGGCAGCCACATGTTGCACTCATTCCTCACATATTTTAGAAGTCTCTTGCTTGGACTTCCTGTTTATTCAGGTAATATTATTTCCTTTTGGGGGTCTCTGATGGAGTTGAAGAGTAGATAGTTCTAGTCATAGTCTTTGCTAACAAATAGTCATTGCTAACAAATTCAGAAAAGGAACTTAGAAAGGAAATGTAAAATGTATAAAGTTGAGAGACTTAAAAGGATAGTTTTGTGTTGGTAGGATAGAAGGTGAAATAGGTACAACACTTTGTACTGAACAAGATAGGATAGACAATGGAGTATTTTCTCTGAATTTATCAAATGCTAATAGACTGGACATTATTAACCTTATTTTTGATTGTATATATTGCATATAGTAATGGTACTTATTGTATATAATTTTTCTATGTTATTTATAATAGTCTTTTTTATTTTTTGACAAAAGGGGGGCATATTGTGGTATTTTTCATGTTTTCTGACAATTAAATCCTGCCTGAAGATCAGAGGGTCAAGTTAGTTAACCATAGAGGTCTGGAGGTCTATATAGAGAGACAAGAATTTATATGGTGAGACAGAGACACTTTCTGAGGAGTCAAAGAGGTAAGAGGTGACTGTGGCTGCCCCTTTTCTTCTCTGATCTTATAACTTTTACCTCAATATTTGAATCCAATTTTTTTATTATTAAGACTAATTAGGATCATGCTTTGCTTCAAGAAACTATCAGCTTAAGGAATTCTCAACCCAGGAAAATTTTAGTCACTTACATACTGTATTCACAATATATCTATACTATTTTGTAAGGGATCCATGAATTATATAGCAAAGCTGTAAGGATTATATGATTTTAAAATTATACAACCTAAGATTTAGAAGGGAAAAATATGTTGATAAAAATACGTACATCATAGATACCAAATTCTCATCCTGGGAAACAGGTGAATGATTAAAGGAAGGTGGGAATGCAGGAAAGCATGAAGAATATAAGGAAACAAAAGGCAAGGAAAAAAGAAGTGAAGGAAGGAAGCTAGTTTGGTAAGAAATTAAAATGAGTTGTAAGAAATTCTGAAAACTTTACTGTTTCAAAAATGTATAATTCTGAACTTAAACTAAAAATACAGAGAAGAGACTCATAATTTAATTGAACCACAATGCAACAGATTACATATTTTCTTATTGTTATTCAAGCACTCTTGTTGGAAATGTTAAAAACATGAATCATACATGCAACAAGCAGGCATGTATAGAAACATATTATTGACCATATTATGGGCTGAAAAATTAGAAATCTAGAATAAACTAGTTGGGTATAATCTCCTGATATAGCAGAGATTTTTATTGGAAACCTCAGCAGTTACTAAGGCATTTGTGTAGTATGTTTAAAAATTGACACCAAACTGATCTATCTGTTTGTCTGTCTATCTATCTATCTATCTATCTATCTATCTATCTATCTTTCTATCTATCTATCATCTATCTATCTATCTATCTATCTATCATCATCTATGTATCTATCATCTATCTATCTTACTATCTATATTAAAATGGAAATTCTTTTCCAAAATAATGGTATGAAGGCAGAATCATATATAATATTAAAAGGCTTCATTTAAACAAAATCGCCAAAATTTTCAAGTTATATTATTGCACATTTGCCATTTTATGTAGAACTGACAATTCTGATCTAAAGTTCATTCAAAAAACTGTTCCAATCCTGGCTTGTGTGTTCATTGAAGTAGAGATCAATATTGAATGACTTATCTACCACTTTTTTTCATAAAACATTTTAATCTGCAATTAAAGAGTCATCATAATTTTCTTCCTTTATAATTAACAACTAGGTCATTCAGTTTGTCTTCTAATAATTTGAAAATGCCAAGTCTCCCTTTCAAAGAAGTGCCCCCTTCTGATGAGTTTACAGCACTTTTAAAAATTGTATAATGTTGATCTACTCTCTAAATCTGTCAATATGTTGATTCTCTGAGTATATTTAAATCGCATTATTTCAAATTTTACTTTTTAACTTGTTAAATGTTAATCAACTCAAAACAACAAATGTTGAAAGCTATCTGTCCAAAGTTAGTAGACTCAATGATTGGGTAACAAAAAAAATATCAGCATAAATATACTCTAGGTAACTTTTTCAGTGATTATTGAAATAGACATAAAGCACTTCTCAATGCTCAGTATTTTTTAAAACACATCTTGTCTTCGGGTACACTGCTCATGTTCCTATGTAGCCAGACACTTTGCTGGCTTTCACTTTTCCTCTTAATAACTCAGTTCTGCAGTGCTGAACCTAAATATCAACTATGATTGGAAAGACAGAGGGTGTCAATGTTGGAAATGCCTGTCTAAAAGGTTACGGGCTGTTCTGTAAAAATAAGACAGTATATAATGCATTTTTTCCAGTAGAATATGATTCTTTTGCTCATTAGTTGCATACATTTTTGCTCCAGGAGACCGTCTTCACATTTTGTGGTTAATGCCAAAACCAAATAAAAATAATTCTTTTCCTTAGAATCCAGTACAATTTATTGTTGTTTGATTTGTGACATTTAAAAATGATATCATTTTCACAAGTAGTGGGTCATTGGAGCAAAACACAATAAATCCAGACAAGGTATTTCTCTTCTCCCTTCATGAGGGCCTTTTAAATATTTGTCCTCTCAGCATTTGGAAAATCTTATACAGAAAGAAACATTTTGTTGCAATTTTAAAATATGAATAAAATCCAAGAAAAATGTATTATTCTTTTATTCATTAATTATACTTTAAAATCTTTATTGTCAATAGTACAAAACAGAAACCATATGAAATGAACCGAACTGTAACTTCTAAAGTTAAGACCATGTTCTGTTCTAAAGCCTGGTACTTGGAGTGTGATATTGTTTATAAATACAATCTTTTGTTATCTTTTCTTTTTTAAATAGTTAAATGTTCTTCGTCTATAGTCAATAATCATTTGATACAAAGAATTGAATTACACTCAGACAAGTTCGTTTAACTATGACTTCTTTTCTAAGGAAACAACAGAATCTCTTGAAGCCAAGGGACAGAATGGTAAATGTAGCCAAGCCCTGACAAATACATTAGCAAAGCTGATCCATGGCAGTTTCTCATCTCTGCCTGTCTCTGAATAATTTCTACTAATTCATCTTCCCTTTGGCAATCTCCTCTTGTTTATCTTGTATTTATGCTGTAAATTCTAAGTTGGTTTTACCTTTTCTTGTTTATAATGGTTTTCACTATAGGACAATAATTTCGTGGTGCCTAGTCTTTTGTCTGAGTCAAATACCATAAGTGAAGATCTTGTGTCCTGTCAAAGCCGATTTTGCATTGCATATGTAATATAAAGCAATGAAATATAGTGTTTGTTCTAAGACATATTCACACACACATGTGCACATAGAAAATGATAGCTTATATAATTTTTCTCTTTGTTTTCCAGTAAGCAGCACAGCCTAGGAAAATTGTTCTTTGCAGATGTAATAAACCTAGATTATGAGAAGAACCTCCTATGAACATAGACTAGAGAGATAGTTCAACCCATTTGCTGCTAGTTTGTTTGTCTATTTATGTGTAAGGCATCATGTGCACAGTTTTGTTTATGTGAATGTAGCTGTACTTAAGTGTAAATGTCTGTGAGTGTATGTGTGACGGTCAAATGCTAATGTCTTGTATCCTCCTCTGTCACTCTTTCCTCTTAGATTCAACCTGAAGTCAGCAATTCCACCAGGCTAGTGGACCAGAAAACCCCAAGGTTTCTCACATATCTCCTTCCCTACATCTACAGAACCTTAAAGCCACCTCTCCAGACCTCCAACTGCTATCCATTTGACAGTAAAAAGTCAGGTTTGAGAAGCAAAAATACAGGAAACCAAGAGAAATCAGAAGCAGAAAGAATAAATGTGAAGCTACAAGCAGAAACCAAAAAGCATCCCTAGACCTAGAAAGTCTTGGAAAAAATGTGGATTCTTCCAGCATTTCTTAGGTAGTTTCTCACTGTGTAATTCAGACGGGCACTTATCTCATAATCCTTGTGTCTCTGTCTTTAAAGTTCCTGGATCACAGATATGAATCATCAAACATTGCTAAGAACTAATACTTCCATAAAGATGGTCATAGATACTTGGCCTCTAGGATTGGGTGAGAAAAAAATGCTTTTGTTATAAACCACCAGATTTGTGAAAATTTGAAGTTTCATTCAAGGTATGATGTCTCATTATTAAAAAAGCATTCTCTTGGACAATCTATTTTTCATTAAAACACATTATGTAAGATGCATGTGCTAATTAATTTCCTTTTTAATCTCTTCTTAATTTGAAAACAATAATTATCAAATCAATCATTTATCTCAAAGTGTGTCTTCAACTGAAGTCTTTCTTGAAAAAGCGGCACTTATGCAGATAAAGATTTTCCTTATTAGCCATTCCTTCTTGAATTTGATTTTGATTGTGCTTGGGAGATGATTTAATTATCAAGATTAATTAGTAGTCAGCAGAATATAGGCATATTTTCCCACATTAGCAATATGCCAGTACCAAAATGCTGAATCTTTAGTGAAATGAGATCAAAATATATTTAGTGCTTGTGGGTCAGAAAACTCAGTAAAAACACATCTTTCTGTGTGCATGCTGATCTGCAAAAATGTGAAAGAGACAGTCAGATGAAGGGATAGAGACTCATTAGGTTTCTAAAAACTCTTTAATTGCTAATTACGTAGGAGCACATCAAATTCAAATTAGAAACAATTAGCTTGCTTACTTCTGACCAATGAATAATAAGATAGAGGAGGTGTCTGATGCAGCTGTGATATTTAGTAACTCTTTTACATAAACCTGAATACCAAGTATTTCTTTGTATGAAGTAATTTAACAGCAGTAGAAGCAACATTGACAAGGCACGTGCACACATACAACCTTAAGTGTAATGGGTACTTTAATAGAATCATGGAACCTCTTAAGGTATAAGTCAAGACATATGAAGAGAAACGAAAATGATCCCATAGGATAGTAACTAGAAAAAATGATAATTAATAACAAGCTTACCATGCACAAACAAATCTCCTATCAGACAATAAATGGTCATATTTTCTCTCTGATAGTTATTTTCAGGTACAACTAAAAGGAAATTCAAAGGACACAGTATAGGCATGGAGCTTTAGAAACTAGAACCCAGCTCCAATAACACATTCAGCCAACTAAAAAATGTCCCTTTTCTCCCATTACATATTACGCATGTAAGAAATTAGCTTTCATAGTGCCCAAATATACTATGCAGGTTACTGGGAGTGAGCTGCAACCATCAGTACTCTTCTCCTGTGGATTCTGACTGCTGTACTACCAACACACCAAGCAACATGTGCATATTAGTGCCTTAGTGACATCACAACTTTGGATGCAACCAAGTGTTTTCTTATTTAATTAAACCCTAACTTCACAGACAAGAATTCACATCTGTTCCTGTAAAAGCAAGGCAAAATGTGATCGCTGGACACAAAAATGAACTCCAAAAGAAACAACTGTTACTATTTTATGACTTTGATGTGGCATACCTTTCAAACTACTTTATACATATTTGGTTTCTGGATATTGATTGCTGATGGCTTGAGGCTCAGTAATAGATTGAAAATCATTTTTTAGAGTGTGTAATGGATACTACTGAGTTTCATTACTGGTAAACCTCAATTGCAAAGACAAAGCAGTTCAAATTTATCGAAGTATGAAGGAAAATGAGACATCTACACTGAACCCCTTCAAAGTCTAATGGAGAATAACAGAAAAACTGGAAGAAAAAAATTTAGAGACCTATAAGTCTGTATGGGGTACTGAGATAAAAAAGATCAAAATTCTGAGAAAGCTACAAGACTCTTAAATTCCATGTTCATTGTTATAAGCAGTAGCATTTGCTAGAGGAAGGGACTCTCTAGCTGACCAAGTCCTGCAAGATGTTCAAGGATCTCCAGAGTTGCAACTGTTATTGGTTATTACTCATCCTTAAGTGGACTACTTGATAATTCAACTGCCTATGATTTACTCATTTTCCATAAGTTAGCCCTCACTGATGATACTGTGGTTGACATCAATGCAATTATTGATTCATTAAGCTAAAATTGGATAGAACATTATTAAGTTGATATTTTGTGCTGTGTTGGTTTTGCAAGCCTTGTTCATGTCTCTCCAGAAAAGTCACACACTAGTTCATATAGTACAGATTGCAATAAGATCATGGGAATATGGTGACGTTAAACTTTGCTGCAGTAGGAACTGTTAAGGGCAGTGCATCAAATCAGTCTTTAAGATGGACTTGAACTTTTAAAAAATTTGCTCCATTGCTGGATCTCAATTTTGGAAAGTCATTATTCAATTGCTATGCTTTATTAAAGATTATTTTTCCTCTTTATCAAATAGGGATTTGATATTTTAGGGTTCTTTTCCTATTACCTAATATATCAACAGGTATACATTCTTTTCAAATAACAGGAACCTCATTTGAATAATTGTCCATTATTCATCCCCCCCCCGCATCATTTGGATGATATAAGCTATTTTTACATTGTATCATTTTGAAAACAATATCTTAGATATCTATTGATCTTGTCTGCCCCAAATTCAAATAGAATAAGATTAATGACATTCTGAATGTGAAAATAAGAAAACCATTTCTATCTCTGTACTCAAGAAAGGAATCATGAGAGACTGAATTGTAATGAATGCTTTAAGTAGAGAATCATTAAAGTGAATCACAAAGGTTCCAGAGACTATAGCCCAATAATAGTGATGTCTGGATAGACAGCTACATGCCACTGGATCATCATGTAATGGAGACTAGAGCTCTTTTTGATCAGTAAATCTTTGATAACAGCTAATAAAATTTATTGTTTTAAATTCTTTTACGTGATAAAATCAAGATCCTTAAAATACATGTATTTAAGACTATTTTAAAAATTAACTTTAATAATTTTTATAAAGCAACATTTAACACAATGCTATCATTTAATCAAAATTGCTTTTCTCTATATTCTCACATTTTTGAGTATAGAAAAAACTTCAGTCTATCTGAAACTTATAATGTTTTCTTAAGGAAAAGATTCAGAGTATATTTTATTTTTGTTCAGTTACTGAGCAAAGTCCTTCAAGTTTAGGTCCATTTGACTTCAATTTAAATACATAAGTTAGAGATTTCTGCAATTACCAGCTTAACTGCCAGAGGAATATGGTATAAATGGAAAACACAATAAAAATGCAATTACAGAAGCTGGTTCATTTTTTTTCTTTAAAAGAAGTTTATGTTAGATAAGAAAGAACTGATTTCTATTATTTTTTTGATTACAGTATTCTATTTTTATTCTCTTCACTGAATTAATTTCCTTGTCTAATGCTAACCTTTGTGAAGATCCTTTTAAAATACTTTAATGAGTTGAGTACATAAATCATCTCTGTGAACACAAATACTTGAATGCAAAATTCTGTAGAAAGCTTTCTGAAGATTTTTAGTGGTAAACAACTTAAAGGCTATATGCCCAATAATTTTATTCATAAAAAAGAGAAAATATATTTGTTCTTTTATATAAATTTAACAGAGGTAAACTATTTTTAATAATAACTCAAAATTAACATGCAGAATTGCATATGGAGAACTACATATGTGCTATTAAGAAAGACCACCAGCATCCCTGTTGCCTCTTGCATGTAATTCACTGCATAACTTATCACTGTTCTCATCAATTGTGATTTTACAAACCCAATATTAAAGTTTAATAATAACTACAATTTAGTGGTTAAACCATGTCAGAGATATGTTATTTTTATATTTTACAATTTAATTTCATCATGATAAGTAACCAACTTTTGATTAGTGTTACATTATCACAAATCACTAGTCAAGATACAAATATGCTCATATTTTACTTTTAAACATGATGAATTTGAAGGAAAGATGAAGGTTGAATATTTGCTACATTAGGGATATTATAAGGGTGTTAATCACAATAATACCTCATAAATTCTTAATAAATCATTCATAGTCTATTGTAGTGAATAATTGATTTTTATACAAAATATTTCCAAGTTTTATTATTTTTCCCTGTTGAGATTGCATTTGTGTGCCAGGAATGTTAGTTATTTAAATCTAAAGTTAAAGGTACCTGAAAGAATCTGAAGTTTGATCTAGTGAACCCTGTAGCCAGTAACAACATAAGTAAAATCTACCCATTATAAGATTAATATGGGGCATAGATAAAGAAAAATTTCATTTTATAAAAGACAGAGTACTATAAGATTAACTTAGAAATAATATATATTTCTTAAAATTTTATGTATTTCTCCCCATTCACTATCTTTTTGTACTTGTTTCATTTTCTTACCCAAATAGACAAGTTTGACGTTTGTATGTCATCTTATTCTTTGCTTATGTGTATCGTCTAAAAAGATAGAAAATATGCTAGGTGGTCTGGTATAAGCAGATAAGAGCTGAGGAACAGCAGGAGACTGTATTTTCAAACACGTTTGGGTTTCCTGTGTTTTTTGTACTGAAGATACACTCTAAAAATTGAGTTATATGTGATTTTTTTCTTGGTGTTAATATCATGGAGTATTGTAAGATAATTATGCCATTACCTAATATAATCCTATGTAATCATAATCATATACTTAAACTACTGTTGATGACTATTTGCTTATGTAATATATGATTTGCATAAAACCCAAATATACAATATTTAATTATAATATTGTTAACTATATGCACCTTAAATGTATTTTGATAATATTTTAATTAATTTGTTTTTTAAATTTTTTATTGAGCTATACATTTTTGTGCTCCCCTTCATTCCTCTCCCCTCCCCTTCATCCTCTCCCATATTCCCGATGCTCCCAATTTACTCAGGAGACCTTTTCTTTTTCTATTTCCTGTGTAGATTTGATCCATGTATCTCTCTCTTAGGGTCCTCATTGTTGTCTAGACTCTCTGGGATTGTGATTTGTAGATTGGTTTTTTTTGTTTTATGTTTAAAAACACTTACGTGTGAGTACATATGATAATTGTCTTTCTGGGTCTGGGTTACCTCACTCAATATGATGTTTTCTAGTTCCATCCATTTGCCTGCAAATTTCAACATGACATTATTTTTTCTGCTGTGTAGTACTCCATTTTGTAAATGTACTACATTTTTCTTATCCATTCTTTGGTCGATGGACATTTAGTTTGTTTATTTAAAACTCCATTAAATCCAATCAAAAGTTGGTAACATTATTACAGAAAAAATTCAAAAAATATATATCATAGTGAAATAAATACCTTAAGACTTGTATTTATATACAAAATAGAAAAACTGATAAAAAATAAGGTTAGCATATAATCTTTACATATTAGATAAAAAGTATATGCTGCCTTATTATCAACACATTTTAAGGTCTTTGCTCTCATCAGTACATCTAATATTAAAAGTTCTATATCTGTTGTCATGTTTTCTGCTTTGAAATCTGCAATATAGTACACCCAATATTCTGAACTTGAACTAAAATAATAAAAGACGATAGGAACTATTTTGATCAACTGTCACTTTGTAACTTTAACCATCAGCCTACCAACTCTGAATTATTAAATTAACTATCGGTAAACGGGAAAATGTGCAGATTATAACAAGAGTTCCATAATGTTTTCACTTTAAGATATATAGACTAAAGGTTAAGATCATCTCTCTCTCCCCCCCTCTGCTTATGTGTGTGTGAAAGAGATTTCTCATCTTCATATCATATCTACATATTTCCATCAATATAACACCTATCATCTACAAAATTCCATGTCTATAATCCTTGAGGTTTGAATTGGATTTAACTGAAGATGAATTATGGCTTTAAATATGATAAGGAATCACACTCCTTTGAAATAAACTAGATAAATGTAAAATTTTAGAAAATTATCCAAGAAGGCAAAAATAAAACCCAAAAAAATATTGTTTAAAATTATGCATGAGAAAAGACTTCCACCATGCAAGCACAAGCCACATAAGTCAGAACCGGTGAGTGACTAGCCTGCCAGTGAAATCGTTATCCATTCCTGGATTCTGCCTGTGACCTTTCCCAAGAATAATGCCATCCAAGTGATTCTCTGGCCCTGCTAATGCTAGACCCTGCAGCCAATACTAGTGGACTTTTGCCACTGAGGTGTATAGGCATATTAAAGATGTCCACAATAGCTGTTATGGAGTATAACAAAGGTATATTTATTTGGGGATGAAGCTTACATTAAGAGTAGAAATCTGTGGTCCTCTGTGGATGCTGGAAGGTGGTAACAGAATCCAGCAAAAGGAAACTCATAAGCTTTTCATCTGTGCTTATAGACCACACCCAAATGGGCCAGTATGTGAAAGACTTGACTGAAAGAGTGTCCACAACATTGGCACTGACTACAAAAACTAGAATCAGTGAGTTACTTGCCTATCATGGAAACCACACCATTCCTTGGATTTTATACCCCATTCACTGCTTTACAGCTCATACTGAACCCCAGAGGGTTTCCATCACTGAGGTGCAGTCTAGACCAACCACAACCAGTGAGTGACCTTCCTGTCTTGTCCTGCCCCCTCTCATTTCAGCAATAGCACCACTGCTGGGTCATGTTTACAACTCTGGAGGAAGCCCACTATTGCAGGTATAGCCCATACCAGTCTATGAGCAAGTGAGTGACCGACCCTTCTACTAGCTGGACTGTTGACACATCCTGGATTCTGCTCACACTGCTGCCCAACCCCTCCCACATCATCATCCTCCCTTTCTGTAGAACCCAGACAGACTCCATAGACCAATATACAGTCCTCACCAGTCAGAATAGGCCCGTCAACTCTATCTGAGGCCAAGTTGGTCCTACATACCCCAGAAAAAGACTTGGACTTTAGTGGAGGCCAGTTTGAATCTAGAGATTAAGAAGACTTCAGCTTTTGGGGGGAAGGCCAGATCAGATCAAGGGGCCCAAATCCCAAGTGGAGACACCCTACTGAACCCAAACACTCACCAATTCCGTGAACACTTGGTCACTTAGACTAGAAGGCAAAAGAGGAATCAAAAGAGATATAATGCAACACCCATCCAATAAAAACAAACATAGGAATCAACATCGAGATGTATAATCAACCCAAATACAGATGCATAAATGCTAGTATAAAAACACAGTCAATAACAGAAAGGGCAATATGTTACCACAGCACACAACTATCCTATGACAGCAAGTCCTGACCATTCTGTTACAGATGATGCACAGCAAAAGGAACATAAGCTTACTTTATAAAAATCATAGAGGTCCATAAGGAGAAAATTTTAAAACAGTTCCTTAAATCAAGGAAACAATGTTCAACTTTTGGAGAAACAAAAACCCCAAATAGCCAAAAGAGTCCTGTATAATAAAAGAATTGATTGAGGTATCACCATTTCTGATCTCAAGTTCTTCTTCAGAGTGCAATAATAAAAACAGCATAGTATTGGCATAAAAATAGACATACAAATCAAATGAAATCAAATCTAAGACCCAGACAGAAATCCACACACCTGTGGATACCCAGTTTTTGACAAAGAAGCCAAAGTTATACAATTGAAAAATAAAGCGTCTTCAACAAACTGCCATGGTCTAACTAGATGTCAGCATGTAGGATGATACAAATAAATCCATATACATCATCCTGCACAAAATTCAAGTCCATGTGGATCAAAGGCTTTACCATAATTCCAGGTACACTGAATCTGATAGAAAAGAAAAAGCGAAAAAAAATCTTGAATGCATTGTAACAGGAGACAACTTCCTGAATTGAAGACAAATAGCACAGACACTAAGATAAAGATTAATAAATGGAACCTCATGAAACTAAAAAGCTAGGCATAGGATACTGTCAATATGACAAAACGCCAGTCTACACAATAGGAAAAGATCTTCACCAACCCCACATCTGACAGTGGGCTAATCTCCAAAATATATAAAGGACTGAAAAAAAAAACTAGAAAAAAAAACAAATAATACAATTTAAAAAAAGAATAGGGATCTAGACAGATAATTCTCAACAGAAGAATCTTAAATGGCAGAGAAACGATTAAACAAATATTCAAGATCCTTAGTGTTCAGAAAAATACAAATCAAAACAACTATGAGATTCTATCTGTACCTGTCAGAATGGCTATGATCAAAAACACAAGTGACAGCTTATGTTGTAGACGATAGGCAGCAAGAGGAACACTCCTCCATCACTGTTGGGTGTGCAAACTTGTACAGTCACTTTGGAAATCAATATAGTGGTTTGCAGACAATTAGGAATCAATCTACCTCATGGTCTCACTATACCACTTTTGATCATATACCCAAAGGATGCTCAGTCATAATACAAAGAAACTTATACTAGTATGTTCACAGTAGCATTATTAGTAATAGTCCAAATCTGAAAGCAAACAAGATGCCCCTAAACCGAGGGATAAATTAAAGAAAACGTGACACACTTATACATAATAATGGGAACCGAGGCAATCCCTAACACTTTTACTAGGCTCTTGGGATCCTATTTGTCAGACTGGATTGTCTTGATTAGTCTTAGCTAAAGGGTTATTGCTTAGGCTTATTGCAACTTGATATGCCATTTTTGTTGATACCCATGGAAGACCTGCCGTTTTCTGATCAGAAGAAAAGTGACTGGGGGTGTAGAGGGGTGATAGGTGGTGGGGGTAAGGAATGGAATTAGAGGAGGAAAGGGAAACTGGGGTCAAGATACAAAATAAATGCATAAATAAAATAAATAAAATGCCAGGTGTGATAGTTTTGGGAGGCAGAGAAAGGGGAATCTCTGCCTAATTTTAGAGCTCCAGGACAATAAGAGACCCTGTCTCCTAAATTATAGATGGAATTCTTGACAACGACACATGAAGTTGTCTTCTGGCTTCCATGGGCACATATGCATACACATGAACTTGCACACACATAAACAAGCACCTACATATAAAAATAGATAAGTTTATTTCAAAAAAATCTTTTTAAATAAGTTTTAATCCTAGAATATGGAGAAATCAAACTGGTACTGACTTGGATGTTTCAAGGATACTGTGGATATTTATTAGAGCTGAAATGTACTATATGCCCTACAATAAAAAAGAACAATCTTCAGGATTATAGACCTATGAACCCTTTGAGCTTTAACAATAATGAACGACCTGGCAAGAAATGTCGACTGGAGCAGTAATAGCATGAACATCATGTACATAAGCAACACTTTATGACTGAATTTAAGGTCTAGCCTACAAGTTGAAACCTATACCTGGGACAAGTATTTGACCAAGAAGCTTTGGGTAGACCAGTCATGTGCTCTAGGACAGAACTTGCTAATATTATTCTGCGAAATGAATATAATATTAAGCTAACTCATACTGGTATATCAATATACACATATATAACGTATCTGTTAACCCTCCAATGAGAAGCTTGATTAACACAGAGAGCCACACCTGGTCCAGGTGAAGAAAACTCCTTTCCTATCATGGCTTAGGGGTCATAGTGAAAAGAGAATAAGAGCCAGAGAAAGCAGACACAATATGATAGCTAAAAAATTTGAACTCACAGTTTTTATGAGAGCATAAACCAGACCTATACAAACTCAAACCAGACCATATTCTAGTATTCAAATTGGAGGAGAACATAAAATCCCACCCTTAAAATAGCTCTCTCTCTCCCTCTCTCTCTCCCCCCACACACACATAAACATTCACACTCACACATATACTTACTCATATACTCTACACACACACAGCAAGAGAGAGAAAGAGAGAAGAGTGAGTTATCGCTGATAAGCTGATCATGCTCAAATGGAGGACCACATATGTCAACATATAAACATCACACATTCCACATTGGGCTTGATTTTCTTTCTTTCATTCAAGTTTTTCATTAAATAGTAACACAAAGTTTGGTTGATAGGTAAGGTTGGAAGTAAGATCTGTGTAGATTTGGAGCATGAAGAAATATGATCAAAACATAAAATTCAAATAAATTTTAATTAAAAAATTTTCTGGAGAATAGCAAAAGTACAATATAATATGTCGTCACATGCTTATTTAAATAAATTTTACAGTGAGATTTTATTTATGTCAACTCCTAATAAGTTACCTAGTTTCTCAATGCTATAACACAAAATAAGTATGAACTGACAATATCTTAAATTATGTGGGATAATTAAAAGACCTGTAATAGCTTTCATAAAACTCTTAAGAATAATCACATTAATAAAAATGCATTAAATTCTACACCAAGCATTAAGTGAAGTCAAGCGTGACTGATGGTGACCCAGTAAGGTTTATGTGCAATGAATATTGTGAAACTGAAGAGTAGATGCAGGCTTGCTTCTGCAATCTGATCAATGGTTTGGTAAAAGCAAATGTTCTAGCACTTTCCTTGCTTGGTATAAATATTGGAATGTCAGAGTCCTGCAGTTGTAACATATTTTTATTGTTTGCTTAAAGTAGGCAAAGAATCTCAAATTTGCATTGTTATTTTACATTGTAAAATAAGTAGCATTTTCAATGTTCAGTTTTGATAGAAAAAGTTAAAGTCTTCTTGTGGTCAGTTGTTTTCATATAGATAGCCTTTGATGAATCCAGAATTGTAATAAAGAAGCCTAGAAAATATTCACCCTGTTAGTAATTTTGTGGTTCTTTTGATGAACACTTCCACTTTACCAACGGAAGGATATAAAGAAAACACTTGACTAATTTGTTTCCATGCCTAATTTCAAACCTGTTCATTTAATGATATAATCCTCTTTAAGGACAGTGGTATATCTGGCTATACAGGGTACTTATACCCATTTCTTCTAACTTACAGAAAAAAATCTTCAGTGTCTTAGAAACATTGGCATTAAACTGAATGAAAAGAATAATCCTTCAGGTCAATTATCCCCATTAAAAATATTTAAATAACAAATTTCCTTTATTTTACATAGCAACCACAGTTTGTCCACCCTCATCTCTCCTCATTCCACCTCCCTTCCCCTTCTCTCTTACCATCCAACTTTCTCCCTATCCATTCTTCCTCAGTCTTCTTTCATAAAGGGGTAGGCCTCTCATGGGTATGACCAAAGTAAGGCACATAAAGTTGAAACAGGACAGAGATCCACCTCTTGCATCAAGTCTAAGCAAGGAAAACAGGTTCCCAAAAGTCAATAAGTACCTGTATTGCCACATTGTTATGTCTCACCAGCAAGGTTCCAGCGCCTCTGTCCCCTGTGTGGTTGCATGGCTTCTCTCTGACTCTGCCTTATTTCTCCATGCATTCAGTTTAGTTTTCCCTGCCTAAATCTGCTCTGCCCTGCTATTGCCCCAAAGCAGTGTCTTTTTTTTTTTTTTGACAGGGTTTCTCTGTGGTTTTGGAGCCTGTCCTGGAACTAGCTCTTGTAGACCAGGCTGGTTTCAAACTCACAGAGATCCGCCTGCCTCTGCCTCCCGAGTGCTGGGATTAAAGGGGTGCACCACCACCGCCCGGCCAAAGCAATGTCTTTATTAATCAATTGTAATCACAGCATACAGAGGTGAATGCTAAATTGCCAGGATAGGTCCTGCTCTCACTGCTAATAGCCTTATAAAGAGACCAAGATGCACAATTCTCACAGACATGCACAACACCTAGGTTCCTCCCATGTAAGCCTCCTAACTGTTGGTTCAAAGTCCATGAGTTCTCAAGAGTTCAGGTCAGCTGTTTCTGTGGGTTCCTTCATCATCATCCCCCTGGCTCTTACAATCCCTCCTGCCTTTCTTCAGCAGGACGTACAGAGCTCAGTCCTGTGCTTGGTTGGATCACTGATTTATTTATTTGTTTATCTATCTGTCTGTCTGTCTGTTCGTTCATTGATTGGTTGATTGATGTCATTATTAGAATACTTTTAACAACCATACTACAGTCGACAAACCCAGAGAGGCTAGGTCACAAGAAGAGCACAAAGTGGAACCATAGCTCTTCCAGAGAAGGGGAAAATGAGGCAATACCCTGGTTGGACAGGGTGTGGGTGGACAGAGGGAGATAGTGCTGAGAAAGATGACTGGAAAGGGGGAGAAGGGTCAGAGTCTGGTAGAAACCTGATGAAAGGGAGACTTCCAGGAATATACAAGGATAGACACAGCAATGAATACTGGCAGCAGTGGATGCATAGCCTGAATGGGCCATTGCCTAGGTTGCTAATTGATCACTGCCCTGATTTTCAGAAGAGAGCTTTCTGCCAGCAATGGAAGCACTCGGAAGGCAAAGGCAGGCATATCAAAGTGAGTTCGAGGACAGCCTAGTCTACAGGAACTAGTTCCAGAACAGGCTCCAAAGCTAGAGAAATTCTGTCTCAGGCAAACAACAACAACAAAAGGAGCTTCCATCCAGTGACAGATGGAGGCAGCTTCGGAGATCAAGGCCAAATACTAGACTTAGTTCAGGGTGTCCTGGTGAGGAGAGGAGAGGGAGGAGAAAGCATAGAAGCCAGCGGGGTCAGGGAAATTGGGGTGAGACACAGAAATGGGCTGGCTGGCTCATGAGAACTTGCTGTTTGAACCAACAACCTGGGAGCCTGCATGTGACTGACCTAGGCCCCCTGCTTACATGAGACACTTGTATAGCTTTATCTGTTTATAGTACTGTTAGAAATGGGATCAGGGCTGTTCCTGGCGCTTTGGCTGGCTCTTGTGAACCCATTCCTCCTACTTGATTGCCTTGTCTAGCTTAAGTACAGTGGAAGTTTCTTGGTCTTCTGGCAGTTTGATATGACATGCTTTGCTGATACCTATGGTAGGCCTACCCCTTTCTGAGTAAATACAGTGGAGGGGTGGGTTGAGGGGTGGCAGAGGTGAGGTGGGGATAGTGGTTGGGAGGAGAGAAGGGAGGGGAGGCTCCTGGTTCAGATGCATAATAAATGTGTCAATTAATAAAAGAATAAGTAATAAAGTATTGGCCCTTTCTTTGTAACTGCAGAATGCAGCCTGCCTATAAAAAAATCCTGACTGAGAACAATATCTCTCTTGTCTAAGTGGTTAATCTATAACAGTTGCTTGGGCATGAATGTTTACGGGTTCTTGGGATAATTTGTTTTTCACCTGTAGTATGTAAAATGTTGAATCATGTAAGGGAAATGAAAAACATGCTTTTGCCTTTATTCATTTAAAAGTGAATGCACTTGAAAAATAGAATGTATCATATTGTATTTTCTATATTGCTTGAAAAATGTTGTTGTGGTATATAAGCTGTAGAAAAATACATCAGAAAGAATGTAGAAGAATCGAGAATAGAGAATAATTCAGTGCTGGGGAGTAAATATAGGACTATGAATACACTTTTAGGAATAACAGCAAAAGTGATAATAAACCTTATCTGAATGATGAGTCTTCTTTGTGCACCTCAATGAATATTTTGATAAGGATAATTTTACTTCTAACACACATTTGTGAGTAACTTACGAGGATTAACTCACAGTTGTGCTAAGGAGAAACTTAGAATTCCTGAGGTCAAATCCTTTCCAGAGCATCTGCTCGCAAAAATAAACTGATGTATTTTGTGCTGAAGAAACCAACACAGCCTTCAATAGTTAGGTATAAACCTCCATTTTTAATTCCTAAAAAAATGTATATGTATGAATGCTTTTTCTGCATGTATGTCTATGTAGCGTGTGGGTGAAGTGTAGGCAGTGCAATTTACTCTCTAGGCTACCACACTCCAATTTGATTGAGGTTTGTATGCAGAATAAGTTCCCTTGAAGCTAAGCTAATTATTTTCTACCTTGAAATAAAGTATTTCACTTTTATTTTTCCCTTGTGGCCATGAGAAGACATTGCTGGTTGTCTTTCTTAATAAATGGGTTCAGTTTCTAATTCAATTCAATTTCACTAGGACATTAAATAATTGTTTTCTGAATTTTGCTTGATTATATATATTTGTGTGTTGAGGAACAATTTATTTTCTTTTGAATTTTGCTACCTTTATTTAATTATCAGAAAGGGTATGTAGAAATACAATAATGATAAATATAAAGATGTTAATGTCTTTTCTAAGACTTTAACATGTTTATTTAGTTTTGTTTTATATGTATGACTGTTTTGCCTGACTGTGTGTGTGTGTGTGTGTACCACATATAATCCTGGTTTATGAAGAGGCCAGAAGAGGGTACTGAGATCCCTAAAATGAGAGTTATGGGTCATTGTGAAACTCAATATTGTTCTTGTTTGTAGTATTATTTTTTTTGTTTAGGTTATTACTTTCTCTTTCTTCTGGACAATACTTGGTAATAGTTCTTATTTTTTAATTTCAGTATGTTAGGATCAGAACCATTTTAATTAGACATAAAAAGAGGGAAGGTTTACAGGATTTTTGTCATCAGTTTGGATACCTTTCTGCAGGCTGGAGGCACAAAATGTAGAGTCAAAAATCCAAATAGGTTAAAAGATGGATTTTTAAATGTTCTCAGAAACTGTTGAAAAACAAGCTTCTTGAAATTGCCTTTAGGGAACGAAAAATTGGGCAAAGGTGGCACAGGCCTTAACTCCCAGCACCCAGGTGGTAGAAGCAGGCAAATCTCCCTGAGTTCAAGGCCAGCCTGGTCCAGAATGAATTCCAGGACAGCATAAATAAATAAATAAATAAATAAATAAATAAATAAATAAATAAATAAAAACAAAGAAAAGGAAAGGTTCTCCAAATCTCTAAACATAAAATGAAGATTGCAGAATGTTATATAAATTCAAGAGCAGAGGATATTAAATCATGGTCCAGTCAAGCTAAAGCTTACACAAGATCTGTTTATCCAATAAATAGCTCCCCTTCTATTTGCATTCTTTTTTTTTAAATATAATTTTTTTATTGAAAAAAAAAAAGATTTCCGCCTCCTCCCCGCCTCCCATTTCCCTCCCCGTTTCCCTTTTCCCCCCCCCCCCCCCCCCCCCCCCCCCCCCCCCCCCCCCCC
>NW_026067937.1:9880886-9896645 GCF_014885135.2 Alexandromys fortis | reverse complement strand
CAGACCCAAAAAGATGAACTTGGGATGTACTCACTCATAATTGGTTTCTAGAGATAAATAAAGGTCAGTGAGTCTATAATTTGATCTCCTAAAGAAGCTAAATAAGAAGGTGATCCCAAAGAAAAACATATAGCTATCCTCCTGATTATGGGAAGTAGACAAGATTGACGGGCTATTTGCATTCTTGAATGGATGGAACAGAAATGGCAGTAAGAAAAGTATTAGAATAGAAAGATTCCTTTAGCTCCATTTTTGAATGTATTTTAGCTGTTCAGTCAGTACTTTAATCTAAAGAAGGAAATTAAAATAGGAAGCAATCTAATAATGATTGACAAGCTGCCATTTAACTGTGTTATGCAATATTGTATTATATAAACCAAACTACATACAATTTCTTTTCTGTTGTTTTCATAAAGGATAGACATGCATAAACATTGACCTAATAACTTTCTACTTCTTTTCTTAAATATGATTTCCACATATTTTGTTTGTAGCTTCAAAGTGATACTTGAGAAATTAATATCAATTATATACTATATTTAGGAAAGTTTCAAATCTTGTTTTTTATGTGCAAAATAAAACTGTTGGTTTAATTATTGTAAGTGTGATAACTTACAGATGGTTGAGCAATTATATAGATGGATTTTCTTTTTCTTTTCCTGAAGCCCAGATTGATTAACTATTACTTTGAGCATTAAGGTACAATATAGGTGATGTCACAATAGTTTGTGTTTTTCCATCTAAAGGAGTTGTACGCCACCAGCACTCGGGAGGCAGAGGCAGGCGGATCTCTGTGAGTTCGAGACCAGCCTGGTCTACAGAGCTAGTTCCAGGACAGGTTCCAAAGCCACAGAGAAAACCTGTCTCAAAAAACCAAAATAAATAAATATAAATAAATAAATAAATAAATAAAACAAATAAAGGAGTTGTACGTTCTGATTCCTTCTTTTAGAATCTAGAACCAACATGTAAGCCTCATTTTCTTGTAAGCCAAGCATCAAGATTATATTAAGTATACAGATGGAATATATGGGTTCTGACTTCTAGCTCTGCTTCCTTAAAAATATCACATAGAAGTTAAACATTGTGGGTTAGTGGGATGGCTCATTGTGTAAAGGTGCTTGTGACCCAATAGGTGTGACAATCTGAGTTCCTTGCCTGAAGCACACATACCATAAAGAGAGAATCTACTCCTGCAGAAAAGGGTGTTCTCTGACCTCCATACATGTTCTATGGTATTTGCATACCCATATAAATGCATGTACTTACAAAAAATAATATGCATTTTTAATAAAATTTCAGCATATTAGACATTTCACAAATACTAGACAAAGCCACATAGTATATTCACATGGGTAGTTTCTTATCTGAATTACTTATCAATTCAATCTAGAGAAAGATAGAAGCAAAAGACATTTATTCTAATTTTAAATGAATATATTATGAAACACACATCCCTGAAAGATTAATAGTAAGCATCAAACATTTGTTAAGCAAAGGAAAAGGCACATACACCTGCAGAATTATTTCATTGTCTTGACATAGATCTTTGTTTTACCACTCCACACCCTAATATCATGAAAACTGTAGTGGAAAGTAGCACACTTAACTCCCGTTACTTTAATCTACAGAGTAGATCCTTTTGTCTGAAATTTAAAGATTAGCACTAATCATATTTAAAAATAACTCTCATAATTTATAGTTTTTTTATATTATACATCATATCATAACTACCAAATGCATTGTGAGTTAAAATATTAAGTCAGGTTAGAAAGAAATGTAATAATCCTCATTTAAATATGTGCTAACCAGAGTAAATATAATGATAATTAATCAAAGATGCTCAAGTGCATTCAGTGGCTTGAAAAATAAAAGTTTACAAGAGAAAAGATCAATCACACTGTAACTTCTTCCTGTACCATACCTAGAACTCTAGGAAACTATTCATTTTTTATGCAACTTAATTAACTAGACAGGAACTAGTTTTTAAAAAAAATAATTTCAAAGTTATATTACATAGACTATTTTGAAACAATGTCAGTACAAGCATCCACATTAATGATAACTAATATTCATATCTTATATGAAGGAACAATATTGGTATAACCTGATCATTCAAGCAAATCAAGAGACTCCCATCTTAAAATAACAATTTCATCCACCAATTTGATCAGGCTCAGTGACTCGAACGTAATAAGTGAGTAAGCCAACAAACCAAACAACATAAAAATAAATCAACTGCCAATAATACACATTGAAGCCTCCTAGTCCTCTTGGGTTGTTATTGTTTAATTAAAGAGGGTAAATTATGCTGCATTTAATCACTAATGATGTTGTGAATCAAACAGCATTTTAATGATTTGCCATGCAATATTTGTATACTAATTATACAAATCAATATGAAAGGAGCAGGTGAAATAAAGGAAATGGAAATAAGATTTATTTTATCATGTGATCTGCTTTGAAACCACGAGCAATTAGCCATTTCTGTGAATCAAAGCAGATGATGAGAATCATGGAAATACCTCAAAATTGCTCTTATTTAAGGCACAATGGTGAGGTTGGGCTTCTCAAAGAGCCTCCACAATCACAGCATTTGATTATTGAAGTGAATATTCCCGTTAGTTCAACAATGCTCTGTGATTAGGTTAGATGGTAAATTGCCATAGAATTAGCACATCTATAAACAGAACAAAACAGGTAAAACCAGTCATACAAATGTTAAGGCCCTAAATAGCAACACATATGTTTATCCAGTAAATACAGAGGGTAAAATTTCAGGCAAAGTATAGGAAGATAATTAATGGAAGGAATATTCAAACTCTTTCCTGTCCCTGTAATTCAGGATTACTCTTTATGATTTTAAATCTTCTTCATTTCTATCAATCTATATAACATTTTACAATGTATTGAATAAATTTAGTAAATGAATTTCTAGTTTCAGCATCACTGTGCAGCCTTGGATTCCACAACCTTGTGTTAATTTTCTTCTCTGGATACAGTGTGCTTGTCTTAGAGACAGCTCAACAAAGGTGTCTATCTCATAGCAGATGTGAGTGTGCTACAAAATATAAGTTCTTTGAAAGAGTCTGGTCTACATTCTCATTTGTTACAGTGATCAAAAAATGACTCCAATGGTTTGAAACTTCACAGCTTTCTAAAATACCATCCATCAAACAAATTGCAATTTTTCTTCACAGGACTCTCAAGACTCCAAAATTTTATTCTTCATTTTTCCCAATAGAAATCCCTTTAACGATCTGCAAACTCATTCTTGTAGGAGTTGAATCAGGCTTAAAGTGATGAAAGTAAAGTCTAAAGTTATAGGTGTGACTGGGGCCAATTGAACCAAGGCACAGCTACAGATTTGAAATGTTTATGTATTTCTCAGCATATGCTATATGTGAATTATTATCTGAAGATTTACTGAATAGTATATGAATTATTATGGCATATTCTATTAGCTAGTCTAATTTTTTGGTTCTATGTTTATGTCTATGGTATCAGAGGTATAAGGAAGACATTTTGGATGGAAAGATAGAAATGTTTGGGTTTTATTTGTTATATAGAACATGAAGTGCAAGAGGGTAGGAGATATATTTGCAAAATTTTAATGGAGATATGATGTGGCACAGTAAATTAGTAAATAATGCACATACATATGACAGAAGATTGAAATTAATGGTCTGTTTAAAAGGAAAATAGGATTTGATCTTATACAAGTGTTGAATATTTTACTGAAGTGAATTAATATAAATCTCACAAAATCGTCAGGCTGAAGGAAAGACTGCTAAAAGTAAAGGAACAAGGGACAAGCTGCTTGGAGAACTTTAAGTTTGAAGTGGTAGAGCACTTACTAAAGAATCTGTACTAGACTAAGCAGAGGGAGGTTATAGGCTTTCCTCACAAACTGAACCAAGATTAACAGAAAAGATGTGTGTGTGTGTGTGTGTGTGTGTGTGTGTGTGTGTGTGTGTGTGTGTAAGTATGAACATTATTTGGATATTTAGTTTCCAATGAAGCAAATGTAGAAGCATTGTGTAAGATGTCACATGGGGCAAAAAGACACATGCTGACTTTGAATGCTGAGATTATAAGGAATTTTTAGAAGAAAAACACCTTAATGTACTGAATGAGAATACAGAGTTTATTTGTATCTTTTACCAACTTAAATGGTAAACATGGGCATCACAGAAAAAATATCAAATTTCAAACAATAGCTGCAACAGCAAATAAGCCCATAAATTAGATACTGAAAAACATGAAAAAGATTTTTCATACAGTGATTCCATTTCTTAGAATTTCATGTGTCAAATATGCATTTATGCATTTGTATACAGTAGCTGGATATTTTTTTTTCTCTTCAGCAAAAAGGCATATAATGTCATCTGTGGCATCAGCTTTTTTTTTTCTTTTACTCTAGAAAGTGTGAAAAAATACATAACCCATTTAATATCCTTTGCTATTGGTGGGAAGCAAGACTTCATCTCTTATGCAGATTCCAAAATAGTTGCTGCTGAGTTTGTTTGACTGTGGGCTATTTCCATCTTTTGCTTTTAGGACAACCCTTAAAGATGCCAGATTGTTCTAATCACAAATGTCAACTGTTCATTAGTCTAATGAAAAAGGGTAACAGATTATGTATATAATCATTACCCAGGGAGAAGTTATACATTTACAGCCCGTAACATTTATGTAGATAGATTGTAGACAAAATGATCTTCCACAAGAGGGAGAGAGAAAACAATTACTTTAATGGAAAGCGAGAAAATGAGATTAATATTGAATGCTACCATAGACAGATCTTTGGTGGAAATGACATGAAGGATGGTTACTCTCTTTGTCCTTGATCTCGAGAAAACATAAGAGTGGTGTATTTAACTGTCTGTGCTGAAGAAACCTCATAGATATTCTTTTGGTTCTTTGAAGGACTCACACTCTGTAATTTCTTGGTATAGTAAATCTATTTCTTAAAATTAGGCCTGAAAGACTCATCTTGATTCTCCATGAATGTGGTAAAACATCATGCCTCCGAGTCAGTTATAAGTCCCAGTTAGCTATGTGGGGAGAAATTTTCTAACTAGACCTAATCTGTATTACTTTCTTAAAATTATTCTGTTCTTTATCTGTTTGTAGAAAAGTTTCAGATACAAGAGCTAGTTCCAGGACAGGAACCAAAAGCTACGGAGAAACCCTGTCTCGAAAAAAAAAAAAAAAAAGCACACAACTGAAAAAACTAAGTCCATCTGCCTAGAATACACTGTTCTATTTTATTTTATTCTTTTTACTTTCTTAAAGATTTATTTATTTTTATTATATGTGCATGGGTGCTTTGCCTGCACTTTATCTGTGCATCGCGTTCATGCCTGGTACCTGTGGAGACCCAAAGAGTACATCAGATCCCCTGGAGCTGGAATTATAGACAGTTGTTAGCTGCCGTGTGGGCTCTGGAACTTGAACCCTGGTGGGAAGCCAGTGCACTTAACTCTTGAATTTACTCTCCCTTAAATAGTTATTTTTTGCTTTCTCTGTTACATAGAGGGACCCTTAAATAGTTTTTAAAGAATTTTTATGTGCATATGTGTGTTAAAGGGGATTGTATTAGCATGTACACATGCTTGCAGTGTTCCCAGAGGCTGGAAGAGGATGCTGGATCCCCTGGAACTGAAGTTATAGACTCTATCAAACACTAAATGTGGGTGCTGAGAGCCACACTTTGGTCCTCTGGGAAAGTAGTAGCAAGCACATTCTTAAACTCTAAGGCATCTCTCCTTCCCAGATTAGAGTCTTTTCAAATAGTGAAGCCATCCATTACATACTGAATTCCATATATGTTCATTCACAATAGATATCTTAAGTAAAGTTCTAAACTCTGGTCATTTAGCAGACACAGAGGGTGTCTTATTGGGTGGAGTTGATGTGATCTGTGAATACTAGGGCAAGCTCATCGGAGAGTAAGAAGCAATGTCAATATCAAGAAACCATCGTAGAACAAAAAGAGTTATCGTTGTCACAGCTTAAAAGTTGAGACCTAGCTATGAATTGAGACAATCTATGCTCTCAGTGATACTAAGGACCCATCCCAGGAGAGTTGTCTCCCTAGACTCAAAGAGGATGCAATGTATGCTTCACCTCTAATTTGGCATTGGGGTTTTGATGTTGGATGTTTTGTTTGTTGATTTTTGGTTTGTTTTTTGTAGGCTGGGGATCGGACCACCGACTTCATACATCCCAGCAAGCTCGCTCGCTCGCTCTCTCTCTCTCTCTCTCTCTCTCTCTCTCTCTCTCTCTCTCTCGCCTACCCATTCTTTTTTTCCTTTAGCTCTTTTCTTCCTTCCAGGCAAAAAAAATTGATCCTCTAAGACTATAAAATGTTCACTGGTTACTTCATCCCCAAGTTACGGCCTATGTTTATATATTAATGTGCCTAGGACTATAATAATTAAACTTCAAACTGCATTGCAAAAGAAAAAAGAAAAAATTTCAGATGGTTTTATTTTTGTTTTTTTTTTTCTATTTATTTATTTAAGATTTCTTTCTCTTCCCCACTGCCGCCTCCCATTTCCCTCCCCCTCCCGCAATCAAGTCCCCCTCCCTCATCAGCCCAAAGAATCATGAGAGTGTGTTCTTGAGGACTACCTGAGGAGCAATGTAACAGGCTAGAAGAAAGCAGCAGCTTTTGGACTGAGAAAGGTTTCTAGATGAAAGTACGAAACCAAAAAAACAACTTGCCTGCATCCTGCAGAGAATGGTTTCTCCATTAAATGAATGAGCTTATACATGAACCACACACTTCAGTGAAAATATTCTGTGCTGGTAATGTAGTTTCAACACGGGGATCTTGATCATGGGGCATATCCAAACCCACATGGATTTCTGACTTATAGAATTATACCTGAAAAAAATCCTAGAACAAATTCACCATATTGTATAAAATTCAAATGTTATCACATGCTAAATGCCTACATTATATATTTTAAAATCTAATTACAAATATTCACTCTGAATATCAATAAAAGAAGGAAACAGAAAGTGCTTTATACAAGGTTAATTTAAAAGAAAGGTAATGGAAAAGTGTGCAATACAAGTCATCATTGTAAATCATTTAAGTATTGGTATTAAACTAAGAGATGGACAGTCTCAAGAAATTTTACATATAGTTTTAGCAATACATGTAACATATGCTTTCTATAAATTATCATATCTATTAAGCATATGTAATATACCTATTAAATATTTGCAAGATGCAAATATCTCATACATTAATAAGGAAACAAATAAAATCATTCTCTATCATAAGGAAATAAACAGGAGAATTTTATTACAAATAGCAAGATCAGGTATATATTTTCATTTGTAAAAAAGTGTAATAGCAGGTGTTTTATGGCAGGTGGCACTATGTAGCTATATGAAAAGAAAGTTTATTGCAACCTAGGGGAAAATGGATTACTCTGTTTTATTAAAACCTAACCTGATCTCTAACATGCCTTTCAAACAAAATGCATATAGGCATTTTGGTTTAAGTAATTCAGTATATTATGTCTTCCTAAATATTTCCTTGTCAACCAGTTTGTTCTCTGTATTTCTTCTCCATAAACATCCTATTTACTTCTAACCAAATATGACTGTTTCTTAAATGATGATAAATCATAATAATTCCTTGAATTTCATACAATATTTTATTGAACCTCTTCCTTCCATTACTATAAAGATTGGAGGATTATTCTATGATACTTTCATAACAAAATTTTAATATCAGCTGCCCTTTAATTATAGCTTTTTACTTGATAGCATTGAGTTTAAGGGATTACCATTTGAAGTGACAAACCAAAAAACATTATCTGATGCTTCATTGTATCAAAGCTATATAAAGTAATTTAGGGTGACTTCCGCAAGACCAAATGAGAAAGCATCTCAAACTATGCCCTAGTTGATGCTTCGAAGTAAAGTGGATGATAGCATTGAGGTTTGCTGTCTATGGTTAACCAATGATCTCTTAGATTACCTTTAAGCAGTTATTAATAACATCCAAATATATGATTATATCTAAATTGATTTTATTAATTCATTACTGTATAAAGATTCTCTTGGATACTTTTGGCTTTCCCCTCATTCTGAAATAATTTTTTCCTGTGGAAATGATAAATGTTGTTCTCTATTCTCATCATTCCATGTCTAAAATTCTATAACTTCTTCCTAAACACCTATCATGAACGTCCACCATTTTGTTCACAGACTTTTTTCTTGGATTGAGACAGACTTTCTCTGTGTAAAAGTCTGGCTGTCCTACAACTTGCTTTATATGACAGACTGACCTTAAAGTTATCAAGATCTGCCTGCCTCTGCCTCCCATGTGATGGAATTAAAGGCGTGCAACACCACCACCCAGAGTGACCTCATTTCTTATTCTATGGTCTTTCAGCACATAAGTAAACTACTGTTTATAATTAGGTGACTATTTACTTGCATATAAAATACAGTTCTCTACATTTGAGTGTTTAACTATAGTGTAAACTTGCTATGGTCAGAAGCAAGAAATTTTCTAAATTTCTTATCAAAAGCTTGATAATGTATATTTAACTTAATATTTAGTTAATGATTTTATATTTATTTAGATTTCCTATAGTTTGTTTAGGACAGAATTTTTGTGTGTCTTGTTTTAGTTATTAAAACCTAGCCTAGTTATTAAGTGATAATTAATAAGATTCATTCAAATATTCATGATAGCTACTTAATAGTTTGACTAAGATGACAGAATATTTTTCTAAAACAACTGACTTATACTGATCTATCAATATTGTCAATAATCAGGTCTCATTTATTCTGCAAATGGGTTTCTCTTGGTGGCTCTTTAAATTTCTTCATAGCATGACAGATGCCTTCTACCAAGGGGAGAATTTCAAAAGACATGATTAGATGCTACAATCTTAACATCTCTATTTCCATGTTATTAATGTCAGACAAGGTTGATAAATACAGAGTATGCAAATATAATAGAGCCTGATATCTAAGACTTAGGGTCATCTTGAGGTTCCACAATCATTTTGAGTGAGCATGTTTCTGTATGCTTTCTTTCCCCCTGGGCTCTTAGTAAAACAATGATTTGGGTTCATTATCAATAACTCCTTGATTAGTTGTTACCCATTATATTACTCAGGCCTATTACTCTGGCCCTTAAAATGTATTTTGAATGATTGATACTTTGTCATGTTAGCCTTCACAGGATTGTTTTAATTAGGCCTTGGTAATGAGACCTATATTCACAAAAATCAAACTTAAAGAAGGAAGTATTGTTATTATTATTATTATTATTATTATTATTATTATTATTATTATTTCAGAGGGTTCTGTCCAGTTGTTTGTCCCCATGTGCTTCAGCAGAAGACTAAGGCAGCACGTAAGTGTGATAGAGGAGATTTTTAGCACAAGTAGACAAGAAAATATTGGTGCATGGTCAGGGATAATGTACCCTGAAGCAACTCCACCAGTGGCTCTCTTTATCTATCTCTTAGGTCTCATGTCCTAAAGTTTCTGAACCTACTAACATAGTGCCAGAAATCTATAGCAGACATTTAACCTTTATCTATCTTCATTTTCAGAAAGTTCTCATTAGGTAAAGAGAAAGAAGAGAATGATGGGGGAGGATTATATGCTGGGAACACTTGTATGTGTTTTTGTTCCTTGTTTTGTTTTCACTACAAGTAAGCTGAGAGTCAACATTCCCAGAAATTCTTATCAAATACAATTTTATCCCTGATGATAAATACCAAAAGACATACATATTTTTCATGCCCAGTTCACTTTTAAAGTTAAATAATAGAAGAAACCCTCTGTTAAAAGCCACCTGCTTTGATTAAAAGTAAAAGCAATAAAGTTATAAAACATGAATAAGGATGTGTTTGTTTATCTTCTATTCTTCTAAAAATTCTAAAAGATGAGCCAGCAGTTTTTGATTCTTTGTCTATATTTTCAGAGTGCCATGCCATTATTTATAGCTAATTCTGTCTATTGTATAACTATTGATTAAAAAATAAAATTTCTAGCATCTTTACAGATTCCTCAGGTAATTAAATACTTGCTTTTCATGCATAAGGACCTTAATGGATTACCTTACACTCAAATAAAATTTCGGGTGTAGTCATATGTGTTTGTAATTCTAGCAAAAGAGTGAGAGACTTGTTGTTCCCTAGGACTTTCTGACAAGCCAGACTATCCTGAACCCCAGGTCAGAGAAACTATCACAAAAATAAAATCACATGCACTGTGTACCTGAATGTGAGAAACAAACCAGGTGATGATGGTCTATGTAAGGACTTCAGGGAAAGTTGAATATAGTTGATTTTGAAATGTGAAATTCTAAGTAGCTTTTTCATGTTGATTATCTCTTCTAAGATGAGGATTGAATTTCTGGAAGATGTGGGGTGATATTCTTGCTATATTCCTTGCCATTTTAGCAATTTACCAATAATGATTTTGCCCTTATATAAAACCAAAGTTTTTTGTTTTTTTTTTTTTTTTTTTTTAAAAAACTATGTTTTTATTGAAATGTCACACAGGCTGTACTGACAAGAATGCCCTGGAGTAATGTCTGACCCCCTACCTCTCAGCTGGAGTTCTCACACACAAGTTAAATCCTCTGCTTGATGCCCAGTGTTGTGCAAATTTCACAGGTGGCCTCTTGGCCTATTACTCCAGGGAATAGTACCTCCACATTCTTAGGACATTGTTTTTCTCTCAATGGTTTGCATGGAACTTGTGCTTTCAGTGTTTTCTGTTTCACATCATAAGGAAAAAAAAAATCACTAGACTAACACAGAAATCAATTGAATTCATCCCGCTATACTGTTTTAGATTGCTGTGGTACTGGAGCTTACAAAACACACGGAGGAATGCGCCCTGACACATAAGTCTTATCACAAATACTGACATATAAGGTGAATAAGCAGGGAATCACAAGGAGAACTGAAGAGAAGAGTGAAGTAATTACTGATGTAATCTTAGCTGTACTAGGAAAGCCTACCTGGAAGAGATGTTTGGTTGCGTTAAAGATTAGTTGTCCTAGGAGTCCTACAGTGAAGGAATTCCAATAAAGAGGAATGCCATGAGCAAGTCATTGTGTTAGCAATGTATTAGATGTGTTTGGAGATTCCTAAGAGTTTTAACTAGGGATGTTAAAGAATGACACTTTAGTGCATATAATGTAACTGCAGGTTATTGTCCGCTCATATTGACAATATTTTTACATATATACAAATATACAAAATCTTTACTTTTACACACAGTTTTTCCTATAGAGAATGTATTCATAAATTTTTGTTAGAACATGTAGCCTTCAGACATAAAATAAGTTTGGCTTCAAATACCAACTATTTTGGGTAGGAATGTGTCTAGTGGTAATATCTACAAATGTCATAATAGATAAATAATTTTTTTCAGGTTTTTAAAAAAGACATGTGGCTAACTTCATTCTAAATCAATGTATATTGAGAATAAATAAACACTTATACTTAAGAGAATACAGTGGGAAACTAAGGTAAAAACGTCTATTTTTACAAAATCTTTCACCATGACGTGCCTCTCAGCAAGGGACAACAGTGCAAACTGTCTTTTCAGAGCTCTCAGAATTTTGTGAGTGTTGTAATCACATGCTATTAAATTCTAGGTGCTTTCTAACACTTAGCTAAAATTAGTCTTGCTATCCTAGGCATTACTTCTCTATGGCAAATGGAACTTATTTTATCTTGTTGAAACACACGTGTCTACGCCAAATGCAGACAGCTAAAGAAAAGGTTGACAGTACTTTGCTGACATTTCAAGACTATAAATGCCACTGCGAACACCCACAGGTATTAGATATTACTCGTTTTTCTTGGCTTGCTTTTAATATTTTTCTGCTAAATATTTTTCATGTCTTGCTAAAATATTCTCCCAATATCAGATGAATAAAAGCTGATTAGTAAATTTTATATACTTAATTTGGTTGATTATTTTCTTCACTGATGGCATGAGTGCTGTCCTTAACTAAGGAATCATAATATTCATAACAAAGGATATTTTAATCACTGAGGTTTGATGACAGACCATCCCATAAAATAAATCAGATGTTACATAAATTCAGATTGTCTTTGAAGTCTGATCAGTCTAATTGGTAGGTGGAAGGCAGGTATTGAGGTAAAGGAAAGATAGCAAGTGTATTAAAATTAAAATTAATGAAATAAAAATTGACGAATGCCATTGGACTTTGCTGTGAAGAATGAGAAGCTGAATCTTTTTGAAAATAAGTTTTCCCTTTGTTGCCATGTTTTCTTGGAACTTAAATTGCAAATAAAAACAGCTTTGAACCCAAAGAGGTTCACTTGCTTATACTTCCTGAGTGGTCTGGTTAAAAGCTTGTACCTTCATATCCAGTGCAAGATTGTACAGTATATAAAAGAAATAAAAAGCCTTCAAACAACATTTATCATAGGTACTACATTAGCCAGACTTCTCAAGAGGAAAAGAACTGTAGTACAAATAATAAAAACCCCGAGACAAATATTGGGGTTCAGCTTGGAGAATAAAACAAAGCAGTCAACCCCTGGCTCTTACCTCTACCTCAGACCAAAATGGCAATCCTGCCTGCAGGTATCCTCTGAATGGAACTGAGCTGAGACCTGTCTCCTCCCATTTTATATTCCTCTCTGATGCTGTGATTAAAGGTTTGTACCACCACTGCCCAACTTCTATGGCTAATTACTGAGGCTACTGGGATTAAAGGTGTGTGCCATCACTGACTGATCTGTATGACTAGCCAGTTGGCTGTTTTACTCTCTGATTATCAGGCAAGATTTATTTATAGAAGAACAAATGAAATATCACTACAGAGAACTCAGAAAATTATATATCAAGTAGAAACTTATTAGATTAATTTACACAATATAGTCCAAGTAGAACAAAAATGGCTATTTCACCCCTAAAAAACTGAGAGCCTGGAATTTGCCCAGTCCATGAGGCTAGTCTGTAGTTTTTAACCCCATGGGTCATGACTCCTTTGAGAAACCTCTGTTTCTGAAAATATTTGCATTATGATTCATAACAGTAGCAAAAGTACAGTTATGAATTACTTTTTGGTTAGGGGTAACCACAACACAAGAAACTATATTAAAGGGTCACAGCATTAGGAAGGTTGAGATCCATTGGCAGAGATGGTTTAGCAAGCTCAATTTGGCACTAAAGTACTGAAGGATTCCTGGAGATCTTCTGATCTTCAATCTATTCTGTAAACCTGAAACTGGGTCTTAATATCTACGAAGAGATGCAGCTGCAGCCACAGCAACAACAAACAACAAAACAAGCAAATGAAATAAACCTAAAAAAATGAATTTGCCAGTAAGAGAGAAGCCAAGCAGGCAACAAGCAAAAACTTTTATCTTCTGTCTCTTTTATCTGGACTGCAGCTAGAAAGATGTTCCCTACTAAGGGTGGGTTTTTCTTTTTCAAAAAATATGATGAACAAAGCCTCACAGGAATTCCCAGTGGCTTGTCTTTTAATTGACTCCATACCCAGTCAAGTTCACAACGCAGAAAGGCTATCAGGAGAACAAAAGTGAAATAAACTTAAAATTCTTAGGATTATTTTTTAAATGGATAAGTATAAAAACATAGCTCTTACTTTTAATAGAAGAAATTGTTTATTCTGCAGCCAAATACACATTCTCATAAAAATTACATGTTCCAAAATGATAACAGTAACATCAAGGTGTTTTTTCAATATGATATCATGGTTTTCAAACAATATTTGTATTAATTCCTTTAAAACCTCATGCGATTTATTTCGAGTATTTTCACCACTGCCCCAAGCCCTCATGACCACATCTACCCTCTAGTCACTTCCCATGTGACTTTGAGCTTTTCTTTTCTTTTTAACCTGATTAAATTCAGTTAGTGTTGCCCACGTAGTATCAGGAGTGGAGCCTTCCCTGGTGTGTGGTTAACTTGTCAGAGGTCTTATCATCAAAGAAAAGTATTTTACAGCTCTTAGAAGCTTTAGCTTCGCAGCTAATAGTGGGATTGTATTCCCATCCCTTACTTCTATATTTTCTAAAACATTGTTCTCTGATGTTTTTATCCACCTCCTCTGGTTAATACAGACTTTTTGACCCCTCTTACAAGGTGGTCACCAAACAGTGAGGAAGGGGTAATACACACACGCATAAACATATATATGTGTTTATGCGTGTGTGTGTAATATGTATGCATGTGTGTATGTGTGTATATACACACAATTTTGTATACTATATATATATTATATACATGCAAACACATGCATGTATGTCATTGAGTACTGAGAACTGCAGAGTCAATTATTTTCTGCACATTGTCCACTTGAAAGTTTCTGTGATATTCACAATATACTACAAACAGAAACTTCTCTGATGAGGGTAGAAGTGTGTTCTGATCTAAAGCTATAGCAACAATTAATTAGGATATGTTTTGATATTATATATATTTAATAGAACAATAGGGTTCTCCCCTAGGGTCTCTGGTCTATTTAGCTACAGATTATTGAACCCTTTAATGGTGCCAGGTATGGTTTCTAGCTCATAGAATGTAACTTATGTTCAGACATATGTTATTCTTTTCAAACACATTTTCAGAATATATCATCAGTTTTATATTTCCTCAGATACCTAAAAATGCAGAACCCAGTTTTTGAAACCAACAAGTAAAAATACATTTCATACACTTTACAGCCTAGCATATTTTTAAAATCACTTTGTAGTATAAATAAAGCTGCAATCTTATCAATAAATTTGTATATCTTTAGGAAATGGATTCTGAATTTGGCAACTACTTTGTATATATACAAGGACTAGATGAATAAATAAATCAGTTTTATAAAAGAGGATCCTGTTTTTCATTGTTTGAATTTATAGTCACAAATAAGCAAGTATAAGAAGGGAAATGTGGTTGGCTTTATGTTGAGCTCTTTGACCCACTTGGAGTTGAGTTTTGTGCATGGTGATAGGTATGAATATACTTATATTTTCATTATTCTACATGTCGGTATCCAGTTATGCCAGCATCATTTGTTGAATATCCTTTCTTTTTTTGTTTTTGTTTTTTATTTTTTTTTAATTTTTATTTATTTATTAAAGATTTCTGACTCTTCCCTGCCACTGCTTCCCATTTCCCTCCCCCACCCCAAATCAACTCCCCCTCCCTCGTTAGCCCAAAGAGCAATCAGGGTTCTCTGCCCTGTGGGAAGTCCGAGAACCACCCACCTCCATCCAGGTCTAGTAAGGTGAGCATCCAAACTGCCTAGGCTCCCACAAAATCAGTTCGTGCAGTAGGATCAAAAACCCATTGCCATTGTTCTTGAGTTCTCAGTAGTCCTCATTGTCCACTATGTTCAGCGAGTCTGGTTTTATCCCAGGCTTTTTTAGATCCGGGCCAGTTGGCCTTGGTGAATTCCTGATAGACCATCCCCATTGTCTCAGTGTGTGGGTGCACCCCTTGCGGTCCTGAGTTCCTTGTTCGTGCTCTCTCTCCTTCTGTTCCTGATTTGGACCTGAGATTTCTGTCGGTGCTCCAATGTGGGTCTCTGTCTCTTTTCATCGTCTGATGAAGGTTAATATCCAGGAGGATGCCTATATGTTTTTCTTTGGTTTCTCCTTATTTAGCTTCTCTAGGATCACTAATTATAGGCTCAATGTCCTTTGTTTATGGCTAGAAACCAAATATGAGTGAGTACATCCCATGTTCCTCTTTTTGGGTCTG
>NW_026067937.1:9877650-9880804 GCF_014885135.2 Alexandromys fortis | reverse complement strand
TATATATAGACAGGTGTTTAACGGGGTATTCGATTCCGTTCCATTGGTCCTCATGTCTGTTCTTATGCCAATACCAGGCTATTTTCAGCACTACGGCTCTGTAGTAGTGTTTGAAGTCAGGGATTGTGATGCATCCAGGTATTATTTATTGTACAGGATTGTTTTGGCTTCCCTGTTTTTTTTTTCTTACTTTTACATATGAAGTGGAATATTGTTCTTCTGAGGTCAGTAAAAAAAATTTTGAAAAATTTTGCTGGAATTTTTATGGGCATTGCATTGAATCTGTAGATTGCTTTTGGAAAGATTGCCCTTTTTACCTTGTTTATTCCACCTACCTAAGAGTGTGGGAGATCTTTGCATTTTCTGGTGTCTTCTTCAATTTCTTTCTTCAAAAATTTAAAGTTCTTGTCATACAGGTTTTCCACTTATTTGATTAGAGCTACTCAGATATTTTATGCTATTTGTGGCTATTGTGAAGGGTGATGGTTCTCTGATTTTTTTCTCAGCTCATTTATTATCTGTGTAAAGAAGGGCATTGAATTTTTTGATTTAATCTTGTATCCTGCTACGTTACTAAAAGTGTTTGTTAGTTGTAGAAGTTCTTTGGAAACATTTCTGAGGTTGCTTTTGTAAACTATCATATCATTAGCAAATAGTGAGAGTTTGACAAGGATCTCACAGAAGAGAAAGTGGGAAGTACACTTGAACACAATGGCACATGAGACCACTTCCTAAATAAAACCCCAGTAGCACAGATACTGAGAGAAACAATAAAAGGGATCCTCTGAAACTGAAAACCTTCTGTAAAACAAAGGACATGGTCAACAAGACAAAATGACAGCCTACATAATGGGAAAAGATTTCCACCAACCCCACATCAGACAGATGGCTGATCTCCAGAATATACAAAGAACTCCAAGAAATCGGTCATCAAAAGAATAAATAATCCAATAAAAAATGAGGTACAGACCTAAACAGAGAACTCTCAATGGAGGAATGTAAAATGGCTAAACAACACTTAAGGAAATGTTCAAGGTCTTTAGTCATCAGAGAAATGCAAATCAAAACAACTCTGAGATTCCACCTTACACCTGTAAGAATGGCCAAGACCAAAAACACTGATGAAAACCTATGCTGGAGAGGATGTGGTTTGAAGGGAACACTTCTCTATTGCTGGTGGAAGTGCAAACTGGTACAGCTGCTTTGGATATCAGTATGGAAATTTCTCAGAAAATTAGGGAACAACCTTCCTCATGACCCAGCCATACCACTTTTGGGTATATACCCAAAGGATACTTAATAATACCAGCATTGTTCGTCATAACCAGAACCTGGGAAAAACCTAAATACTCCTCGACTGAAAAATGGATAAAGAAAATGTAGTAAATTTACACAATGGAGTACTACAAAGCAGAAAAAAAAATAACAACATCTTGAAATTTGCAAGCAAATGGATGGATCTAGAAAACATCATATTGAGTGAGGTAATCCAGACCCAGAGAGACAAATATCATATGTACTCACTCATAAGTGGCTTTTAGACATAAAGCTAAGAAAAACAGCCTACATTTGAAGTAGAAAAAGACAAGGTCTTCTAAGTAAATTGATAGCATGGGTACCATGGGAGAGGGTTGAAGGGAATGAAATAGGGGAGCTGAGAAAAATATATAGCTCAATGAAATCAATATAAAAAAACACAAAAAAGAAGTGTAATGAACACTCTGTTAAAGAGGTATGTTGAGGAATATGTTGATTTGCATTAATGTATAAATATATATGCAGTAAAATTATATATGTATAAGTACATTTTTAGATGAATTTACTCATTCAAGGTTGACTGATATCTGAGTAGTCAGAAAGCATAATTTTATAAACACTGTCTCTCAATATGAGGAACCAGATATTTCCTGGAGGACTGAATGATTCTAGAGATATATCAGAGTAATTATAAAGTTCCTTTAGGCTATCATGTAAAAGTTGAAAAATTCTAAGAAATAATGTAGAAAGATTATATATAATCTTCCAGTCACTGCTGCAGTTTTACAGTTTGAGGCAGCAAAATGAATAAGAAAAATATTATTTCATTGAAATAAAAATTTATTTCTGAGTCTGTAATGATACTGAACCCAGTTTCTTAATTTGTGGTAAACTGTGGGTCTGGTGTGTTTTATACTGCACATACCACCACTGCAAATAATTCTAATAATTGCTTCAACTACCCCTCAACCCAGTTTCGGGCTAGTTTTGTACAATGAATTGTAATTCTTTTACTATACAAACAAGTTTCTCTGCTCTTTTGTGAATAATGTTTTATTATGGAAAATAAAGATATTTAATATTTGTCTATCAATATGCTTCAGTAGATAAATTTCAAGTAATTGGATCTTAGGGTATTGCATTAAAATATTGGACATTAAACACTGTATTTAATATTATAACAAGTATTCTAGAAAGTTGGTCAATAAATTTTGATTTGGAATCAGGTCAGAATTGCCAAAAATTTCTCGAAGAGTCTCAAAAATCCCTCTACTAATGTGGGAGTCCCCTCTGTATGTTGTGAGTATTGTATGTTTTATTACCATTGGTCAATAAAGCATCTTCTGTGGCCTTTGGCAAAGCAGAATAGAGCTAGGTGGGAAAACAAAATTTAATGCAAGGAGAAAGGAGGAGTCAGGGAGATGTCCTGTAGCTGTAGAAGGAAAAAAAAAATGACGGAAACTTACTGGTAGGATGCAGCCTCCTGATGATTGCACAGATTAATGGAAAGGGGTTAATTTAAGATGTAATAGCTGGCTAGAATTATGCTTAAGCTATTGGCCAAATATTGTTATAATTAATATAGTTTCTGTGTGGTTTTTCGTATCTGAGAGGCTGAAAAATGACGAAGCAGTCTCCATTTACATTCTACTACTTTATACTTTTGTAATGATACACTTATAATTTTATATTTTTTTTTGTTTTCAATTGTGAGTCAGATTTTTTTTATAAAAAATTTCTGCCTCCTCCCCGCCTCCCTTTTTTCTCTCCCTCCCCCCCCCCATGTCCCTTTGCCTTTCCCCTCTCTCTCCAGTCCAAAAAGTACTCCGGGTTCCCTGCCCTGTGATCTGGAACAGAATATCTTTTGCCTTTAATCTCAGCATTTGGGAGGCAGATC
>NW_026067937.1:9829983-9877531 GCF_014885135.2 Alexandromys fortis | reverse complement strand
CCTCATTGTCCACCATGTTCAGAGAGTCCGGTTTTATCCCATGCTTTTTCAGTCCCAGTCCAACTGGCCTTGGTGAGCTCCCATTAGATCAGCCCCACTGTCTTAGTGGGTGGGTGCACCCCTCACTGTCTTGACTTCCCTGCTCATGTTCTCCCTCCTTCTGCTCCTCATTTATGTACTCGCTCATAATTGGTTTTGAGCAATAAATAAAGGACATTGAGCCTATAATTCGTGATCCTTACAGAAGCTAAATAAGAAGGTGAACCCAAAGAAAAACATATAGTTATCCTCCTGGATATTGGAAGTAGACAAGATTGCTGGGCAAAAATTGGGAACTGGGGGGGTTGGGGTGGGATGGGGAAAAGGGGAGATGGGGAGAGAAAAGTGAGAAGGGGAAATGGGACGGTTGGGATAAAGGAAAGATGGATATGGGAGCAGGGAAGTATATATCTTAATTATGGGAGCCATTTTAGGGTTGGCAAGAGCCTTGACTCTAGAGGGGTTCCCAGGGGTCCAGAGAGATGTCCCCAACTAGATCTTTGGGCAGCTGAGGAGAGAGAGCCTGAAATGGCCCAAACCTATAGCCATACTAATGAATATCTTGCACATCACCATAGAACCTTCATCTGGTGATAGATGGAGATAGAGACAGAGACCTACATTAGAGCACTGGACTGAGCTCCCAAGGTCCAAATGAGGAGCAGAAGGAGGGAGATCACTTATAATTTTAAAATCGGAATATTGACAAACCTTCAAAAGCATTCTCCATGCTACTACAGATATTTTTTTACTATATTCTCTTATTTTTATGATGGTATGAGGCCATTCCCATCTCTATTTCATTCTTCCTAGACATTAAAATTTAGTAATGAAAAGAAACTCCTGACAGGCATTGTAAGAAATAAAAATCAAAGAAAGAAAAAAAATTGGTTCTGCAAAGGTTGACTAAGATATAAAATAAAGAAAAAGAAAGTATATAAAAAATCCTAAATAACCAAAGTTCAAAGGGAGGACTTTTGATACTGATTGCATAGGCACTTGAAAATAAAGCTATCTAAATGGAAATAAATCCCACTCAGCATGAGAGTATTAATGCCTGGTATTGGAAACTAAACCAACTAACTGCGGTCAGTGAGGCCATGGACCTTGGAGAAATGTATAACAACCTTTTACTAAACTAGTATAATTACTAACTATGTTGTAAATTTTGACCTTTATATTCACATATAAGGTTAGCTTATTTAAAAATAATAAATATATCTGAATATTTGTATACAATATATATATATAAATCATATGCATTCTCTTTACAATAGACAGTGATCATTAGAGCAAATCAAAACCAATCAAAATATGGAAACAAGTAATCAGATGGTGCCAAGCCCCATACTAATCCACCTCCAGCATAATTCCTGCTCTTAAGGCTTAATGAACATTCAAGAAAAAGGGGATAGGACAGATTGTAAGAGCCAGAGGAGACGAATGTATGCTGTGATATTGTATCTCCTAGAAATATCTGGGATGTTATAACCTGAAGTATCAACAACATAGGTGCCTAAACAGGGCCGGAACAACGACAACACCTACAGATATACTAAAAGGGAAAGAGAAAATCCCATGGGTTCAGAAACCTAGACGAAGCCTAAAGGCAGCAAAGGATGGAAGAAAATGTTCTTCCTCTGAAAAGTTTACCTCAATTTGCTTATCCAACGACAGTCAGCTTTGAAATTGTACACATAGAGATAACGGTATATACACTGAGCAAATTGTGTGTGTATGTGTTAAGTAGATTGTTATATATTTATATTACTATGGCAAACAGAAATTCTTCTAGCTTGTGGTACTGTTTCATTTCTTACCGCATCTGAATCTAGTAAGTGATATAAAATTCTATCTCATATTTTATAGTTAATACCAACTAACTCATCCAATTTGCAGTCTAATTATTAAGAATATTTAATCATTTTGAATAAGACAAAAGAAGTAAAAAATATTGCAAGGAAACATCACCTAAGTAAGTATTGTTTCCCTCATTGACTCAATCTTGAAAATCTTGATTACAATGCTTCCACATAGAGAAATGAGCTAAGTGTAGAACATAGATTTTCCTATGACCCTACCTATCTTCTTCTCATTAGTAAAGGTGATATCAAGGAAGTATTGCACAAACAATATGAAGGAAGCTCAAATGGCTTTATTGTTCCCATATTCAAATCAATTCTCTTTGGGATTCAAATCAATTCTCTCTGTGCTTGGTTAATTCAGGTCAATTCATGTAGTTGAAATGAAACAACTTCCAAACTGTGTGATGATTAATATGACTTATAGTAAATTTTATCAGTGTCTTAAATAGAAGTTGGGAATTCCGTACTTGTAAATATAGTTCAACACGATATAATCCAAAAATCTTATGACAACTGCCATTTCTTAAGCCATCTGAATCATATGTATTGAAAAAGAACTGCACAGCTTTCATATCACAGCACCCTACTTCTTGGGCAAATGCATATGGGAAAAGAATAGGACCCTGGGTCAGTTTCTCACTGTCTTCCTGCTGAGTCCATCTGAGCACAAAGCTTCCTTTTGAATACAGGGGAGCTATGTGCTGGAGTTTGCTCTGCAGGAAAAAAAGACAGAAAACTGAAGTCAATAGATGCTGTGTGTAGTTGTCATAGGATGCCCTCTGTAAATGCACTCATATCCAAATGGAATCTGAAAGTTTCTTCTCTTTCAGGTGAGGCTCAAATGTGTCATCTACTCAATCTCTGAAGCATTACCAACTTTTCTTTCCCTAGATAAAGCATCTCCATTCTAGAAGTAAAATACAAATAAGTAGAAAACCTTAACATTTGTATCATCTGACTTAGAGCTCATAAGTATATAAGTACATTTATTTGGCTCTCAAAAAATATGAATTTATCATTAAATACAGAGAAATAAATATCATCAACAGCAACAATACATTAAAATGTCTAACACTTTAGAAGACCATGTGACAAGTTAATTCTCACCTGAAATATTATTTTCTTTCAAGTTTCCTTTCAAATCTTACAATTGTTTAAGATGGAAAGTAAAATTTTCAAGCTGGCTCCATTTGACAAATGATTATGCCTACATATTCTCTCTGATATTAGTTCCTACAAGGCATATAAAATGCACTTTTGTCAGAACTTTACACATCTCTTGAAGCTATACAAAGTCACTGAAGCTAAAATCAAGCTACTTGTCATTGTCTTATTATTTGTAAATATTGGATTTAAACTCAAAACCCCTTTTGCTACTAGGGTCATTCTCATAAGTATTTGACACTGTTATCAGACTAAAAATATGGGGCTAGATAGGTTATAGGCCATGAAATAAAACTTACTACTACTTTTCCTGTTAAATAGAGATAATATTCAACCTACTCTAAATGACTTACTGGTATTTTTAAGATTTATTATATNTATATATAGTGTTCTGCATGCATGTATCCCATCAAGCAAGAACAGGGCACTAAACTTCCTGGCAGATGGTTGTCATGTGATTGCTAAGAATTGAACTCAGGACCCCTGGAAGAGCAGTCAGTGATCTTAACCTCTGAGCCATCTCTCCAACCCTAAATGGCTTATCTTATTGTTGTACACATAGATTAACATATCTGACAAATCTTCTCAGAGAAGTTTTTGTTTGTTTGTTTTTGTTTTTCCCTGAGATGTTAAGTAAGCATAGAGAGTCACATAACTGGTCAAGGTACAGATAATCAGAATGTTCAGACCTAAATAGAAATGGTTCACAAATCATTGGGAAAAAAAAAAAGTGATCATTCTGCATAGTATAAGGAGCAGAGGTAGTGGATAACAACATGTAAACAGGAGTTTTGGGACATAGTAAAGCAGTTGACCATATTAACTCAGAGCAATTGTGACAGCTTCATAAGCTCAAGCCAGACATTTTCTCAGCATATTTAATGTGTACAAAGTCCCACTCAAAGCAGAAGAGCTACTGGGAATTGAATGCTTCTGGCAGACAGAATCAGTTTTCTTTAAAGGTGTGGCATTCAGTAGGTTGTTCATTCTGCAATAGATCACACATTTAGGAGTAAATGGGTAGCCCGGCAGTGGTGGCGCATGACCTTAACCCCAGCACTCAGGAGGCAGAAGCAGGCGGATCTCTGTGAGTTCGAGGCCAGCCTGGTCTATAAGAGCTAGTTCTAGGACAAGACTCCAAAGCTGCAGAGAAACCCTGTTTCCAAAAACAAAACAAAACAACAATAACAACAAAAAAGAGTAAAGAGTAAATGTGTGGAAGAAGTGGAAGAAACTGGACTCAATTTGTTGAAAGAAAAAATAGGAAAATAATAAAGATGAGTAGAGAAGCAGAAATGTGTCTGGGAAGAGTTGGGAGAAAGGTATAAATAGGAATAAAATGCATTATATGAAATTCACAAAGAATAAAAAAGAATCTAATTTAAAGAAAATTAGTTTTGCGCTTTAATAAATATTTTTAAATAAACATTTGTTTAAGTTTTTAGCAAGGAAATCATCATTACTGGAAAACATTAGCTTAGTTGGCCATGGAAACGGCTTCCAACACAAGCAACTGAAAAAGACACAGCATTCTCTCCTCCCCTCCAAACTCAGTCCCCCGTCTCATCCCTAACTCTGCAACTGAGCACCAGCTGCAGCCTTCTTTGCACCTGCCTTGTCTCCTGTGGAGGATCTCACACACCACTCCCTTTTTAAACTCTCTCCCCAACTCGCGTTTTTTTTTTTTCCTAATCTGCAACTCCAGCAGAAACCCCTTGCTAATTCATAGGATATGTCTGTCAGAAAACCTGGTTGATAGCCTGGAGTTCTCTTTCATTTCATTTCCTCAGATCTAATCCTTCTGCATCATCTTTAGCTCTGCAGCAGGACACCCATGGCGGCCTTTCTTGCCCCCTGTTCCCTTCTCCTGTTGATCACACAGATCTTCCTCTTCTACTTCTTCTTCTTCTTCTTGACTAATCATTGCCTTTTTCCCAGTCACCAAGCCCACTAGCCATCCCCTGCTAAACAAAGGGCAACTTCTACCGGGCAACAAGTAGGTTGATGGTAGATCCATACCTCTCCTTCTGCTCATCTGAATAAAATTCCCCCACCCCCAGTCTATTTCCAGCTCTGTAGCATAAATTCTATGGTCCGTCTATACTCTCTGACCACCCACCCAGCTGATAAGACCAAGGAAGCAGGTACACAGAAAATGTTCTACCAGGTAGCACATAGCCACCACACTATTCTAATAAAGTCAAGGAAAAAAAAAAAAAAAGAAAGCATGTAACAAAGCATTCACCCAACAAATACAAATACCAGAAACCATCATTCCTTAAAATAGCCTCTATGAAGATGATAGAAGCTCTTAAAGAGGAAAGGGCTAAATTACTTAAATCCAGGATTAGCAAAGTGTACAAGAAAATGAAGAAAGTCATTAAAGAAATGCAGGAAAACAGAAATAAATAGTGCACGGAAATATATAACCCTGATCAAGACCTGAAGACAGAAAAAGAAGTGATGAAGAAAAACTAAAATGAATTAACTATGGAAATAAAAAATCTGGAAATCTGAACAGGAGCTACTGAGGAGGAAAGCTTCACCACAATGATGTAAGAAATGGAAGAATCTCAAACTTTAAAGATATGTTACAAAAACTACACATATCAGTCAAAGAATATGCTGAATTAAAAAAAAATATTGAAACAAAACAGCCAAGAAATTGGGGACATTAAGCAAACAACAAATCTAGGAAAAATAGGAATAGAAGGAGAAGAAACGCAGGTCAAAATTTAAGAAGTATTTTGAACAAAATCATAGGAGACAAAAAAAAATGACCTAAATAAGGAAATGCCTATAACAGATAAAAGAAACTTAAAGAAAACAAAATAGATTGGACCAGAAAGGAAAATCCCATCTTCACATAGTAATAAAAGTACCAAACTTACATAACAAAGAAAGTACCTTAAAAGCTGAATGGGGCCAAGCAGTTGTGGCACAGGCCTTTATTCCCAGCACTTGGGAGGCAAATGCAGGTGGAACTCTGTGAGTTCAAGGCCAACCCTGTCTACAAGAGCTATTACCAGGACAGGCTCCAAAGCTACAGAGAAACCCTGTAACAAACAAACAAACAAACAAACCACACTGAATAGGAAAAGGATCAAGTAACATACAAAGGCATACCTATTAGAATTGTTCCTGATTTCTCAATAGAAATTCTAAAAGTCAGGGTTCTAGACAGATGTGCCTCAGACTCTGAGACAACAGATGCCAGTTCAGACTACTATACCCAGCAAAACTATTAACCATTGTTGGAAAAAGTAAGATGTGCACAATAAAGCCTGATTTAACAGTTATCTAGAAATAACGTCCTACAGAGGATCCTAAAAGGAAAACTTCAAACTAAGGGTGTTAAATATACACATAAAAGCACAGAGAATACATAATCTCTGCAGTGTGCCAAAAGAGAGATATAAACAACAACCTAGAAACAAAATATTTGACCTACAATCTGTTATGCCTGCAAATATCCTAGAAAAATGAGGGCATAATCCTGTGGGCGTAACTAATCGATGCCTGATTTGACTTAAGGCATACACCATAAAAAGGAACCAATACCTGACACTACATGGGTGACCATAAACTAGATACAATATAGCCCAAAGACCTAGAGTAAAATGAAATATTACTGGTCTAAACTGGTAATAAATTAAAATTAAATTACTCCTAATGATATTCTGCCATACTCATAGATCAGTACCTCATTCAGTTGTCTTCAGAGAGGCTTCTTCCTGCAGCAGATGAGAAGTACAGAGATCTAGACAATATGCAGAGTGAGAAAAACTTTGGTACATAGAGTTCTAACCAAGATGTCTTCATCTAATCCCTCCCATCAAAGCTCAAGGAACTTGTGACAGCAAGAGGTATCATAGGTATCAAGAGGTAGTATAGGTATCAAGAACAACAGGAGAACAAGAACCTTTGAAAAAACTAAGACATAAGAACTCCTAAAGACTGAAGCAGGAGGAACAAGGTCTACTTGTGTCTGTAACGCAACTTCTGCATCTATACTTTAGCTTTTGGTTAAAATTCTTAGGATGTTGTGCCCAAGTTGAGCCCCCCACCCCACCCCCCGCCCAGAGATACACTACCAGAATCCAGTCAAGTCCAGAATGCAGAAGCAAGATTTATTCTTTCCAGCTACCTGAGAGCCAATACTCACAATGGAGCACAGTGGGGAGAGGTCCCGTTTCTCATTTGTGGTTGACATATATAGGCAAAAACCGCAAGCCAGGTTCACTTAGGGTCAACAGAGTTGGTCTTGCTAAACACAGGGTATGGACCATTTCTGCATACTCCCTTCCTCCTTTAAGTGACTTCTGTGCATGCCCCCTGCCCTCCCCTGAACAGTTACGTCTGTTTTTGTCTAGACCACAATATTGGGAGTCTACAGGTGGCTAACTGTTAGGGAAACTTTTGCAAAGGTTCCTATTTCCAGCTAACTCTTGATGTTGCAAAGTTTGAAAAATTTTTCATGTCCTTAAAACGAGACTCCTGAATGTGTAAACAAGTGGACCTCTGATGCTTTCAAATTTCTGTTGTCTTTCCTTGTCCAACTTTGATATGATTGTTAAGCTTTATCTTATTGTATTTTATTTTATTAGGAAAACAAACTTCCATTGTTTAAGACACTAAAAATGAAAGAAAACCATGAACATTTACAAATCAGTCTAGGTATTACAAAATTATAACATAGCCAAAATTTCATAAAATATGTATTTAAACCAAATAATATACTCCTATTGTTTGCATTTGTAATTCCTTGCTGTAACCTCTCCTTATTTCAGGTAACTTGGTCCAACATTTGATGGGAGATTCCCCTCTGTGTGCTGTGATTACCATTGATTAATAAAAAATCTGCATTGGCCTGCAATAGGGCAGAGTAGAGCTGCCCTATTCAGTTGGGAAAACTAAACTGAATGTTGGCATAAAGAAGGCAGAGTCAAGAGAACCTATGGAGCTGCCAGAGGAGAAGATGTCAGCCTCTAGCTGGAACCTTTCCAGTAGACTATGAGACTCATGGTAGAATATAAAATAATAGAAATGGGTTAATTTAAGAAATAAGAGTAGGCTAGACATATGCATAAGCTAATAGGACAGTGTTATAATTAATACAATTTCCTTTTTTATTTTTATGTTTTGATTTTATTTGTGCTATACATTTTTCTCTGCTCCGCTCCCTTCTTCTCCCCTCCCCTTCATTCTTCTCTCATGGTCCCCATCCTCCAAATTTACTCAGGAGATCTTGTCTTTTTCTACTTCCCATGTAGATTATATACAGATATGTCTCTTTTAGGATCCTCATTGTTGTCTAGATTCTCTGGGATTGTGAAATGTAGGCTAGTTTTCTTTGCTTTATGTTTAAAAAACAATTATAAGTGAATACAAATGATAGAGTTTCTGTGTAATTATTTCAGTTTTGGGCAGCCGGGAACAAATAAATGGCCTCCATACAACAAATATTGGCTGAATGATTAGAAAAGTGACAAATCGAAAATTTGTTTATGTATGTACATTGACATTTTTGTAAGATTTTTTTTATTGTCAGAGGTTCCAGATAATATTAGGAAGCCCTATATAATTCTTGAAATCCTGCTGTGCTGCAATAATTAGCAAAATTTAAACAATAAGTAAGTTAGAACTATACTGTATTTAAAAATACCGTACTATAATATTTCTTTCAATATATTGTCCCAGGTATTATTGTATTGACTCCTTAGAAATTTTAAGTGCTTTCAGTTTTCACCCATGGTGATTTTTTCAGGAATAATTAATAAACAGTTTATAAATCTATCAGTATCTTTGTATCTTATGCTGCTGTATTGGTAGAAACCTATCATTTGGCCCATTATTTGATGCCAACTTCAAGTACTGAAAAGTTTTGTTTGGAAAAGTAGTTCCTAATCACAGACACCATGCTTCCATCTAGTATAGTGGCATTTCTATTGTCTTTTAATAAATAAAGACTACCTGAAGATCTGAGAGTAAAACAGTCCCACTAGTCAGCCTTATAGACTAGGTTATGTTAACATACACCCTTAATCCCAATAGCCACATTAGTTGGCATAGAAACTGGGTGGTACAGGCCTGTAATTACAGTGGTCTTTAATCCCATCTTTAGAGAGGATTATAAAATGGGAGGAAACAGCTCTAAACACACAGTCCCATTCTGAGATTCCAGGAGGCAGGATCACCATTTCAGACTGAGGTCGAGGTAAGAACCAGTGGTTGGCTGTTTTGCTTTTTAGATCTTTAGGTTGAATACATCTCCTCCAAATAAATAAATAAATAGGAAAAGAAAAAAGAAAAAAAGGAAATTGAATGGGAAAATGGGTCGATTAGTGTGAGATTACTCACGCTAATAAATAATAATAATAATAATATAAAATAATAGGACGAATATTTGTGAGCTATTATTTATAGACAATTTATATTGGTATTGATTTTTATATATTGATACAAATTCAAATTATATTTGTTACATTGAATTTACTCCTATTTCTGTTTACAATATTTGTATACCTATGCAAAGTTATTTTGTCATTTTGTATGCAGGCATGTTTCTACTTCTGCTTAAGACATTATATAAATTGATATAATATTAGGATATATTTATCAGACTGCATTATACATTTCTACCTCTGATAAAGATATTTCTACATTGTTTACATTTTGAAGTCATTGTTCTCATTTGCTGGAGAGTTGCTTAAAGTTTGTTTAATATTCTAATATGATGTCTTAGTCTTTAAGCTATAAAGGTATTACGAATTATAGGTCAATAGTGATCCATATTTGTCATACTATAGTTAGACTAATCAGACTTTTTAGATACATAGAGATTATATTCAGCATAGATAGGTAATTTTCAACCACTTCAAGGAAGTGCATTTAAATAACTTAGGGTTCTGTTGATGTGAGACACAATTGCTCTTGGCATCACTGATCTATTTCTGAAAGAATGCTGGGCACCAAAGACACTTCACTTGGAACTCGAGTTCTTCTTGGCCCAATGGGCCTTGTGACAAAGAACTTCCCATGATTCAACCACTGACAAAATGCATGGTGTCCAGACAAGACAATCAAGATACAAGAAAAGAGACACCCAAACCTTGCCAAGACAAAGTAAGACAGTTTTAAAAAAAATTTTCCTGCCTCTGAAAATGGTCTGTCAGTTACTCTAGACCTTAGCCAAAGTTGCTTGCTCCAATGTTACAAATGAGACCTTGGCTGATTGTTCAGGTAGTCAGTTGTCTCTGTCATTTCTTGAACATTTTGAAAGTTGCTTGGTTGCACTTCCTGTTTATTCAAGTAATATTATTTGCCTTCTTTAGGTGAGCTAAGTATTAATCTTGAATAGATCGATCACTGAGGACAACTCCTATATAAAAAATTTCAGTTTTCTAGAAACTCTTTTTCTATCCTGTTGCGGGAGCTCCTTCCCCTCCTTCAGCCAATAGCTGCTGAGATACCAGCCCATTCGGGCATGGTCTCTCTCTCTTTAAAAAAAGCAGCCACTGCCCTCTGCTAGCTCTCTGGCTTCTGGCTCTGCTTCTGGCGACTAGGCTCCCTTCCTGATTGTGCAGAGGGCTGTTGTCTGGGACTGTTATATGTAAGCTTTCCCCCCCCTCAAATAAATAACCATTCTATTAACCATAATTCCAAACTGTTGTGGGATTGTTTGTGACATATGCCTTCACTATCCAATTATAATTGTTGGAATTTTTGTTCAGCTTTAAGGAGACTAAGATTTTGTATGATGATGTTTTAGATTGTGCAATTAATTCCACAAAAGAGTCATAATAATGTTCTGTAAATCCCGAAGGACTTAAGACCATTTAGTTTTTGTTTAGAAAGAGAGATCAATGTATTAATCATAAGTAAATAAGTGTTTGGCTATTTTACTCTCTTAGAAAAAGTTTTATTGTCTCTTATGCCATTTCATAAAGTATCCATTAAGAGAGTTACTTAACAATTATTTGATATATGAAAGATGAGGATATTAATGATGACATAAAAATTTTAGGCATACAAATGTGAGCTAGTTAAACATAACATTCAATATATAAAAGTTTTTCATCCATGCTGTATCTTGGCCTCCTGACATTAATCTTCTGGAGGTTACCTTTTTTCCCCCCTTCCTATAACCACACACCAGAATTTGACAAAAACCTGGGGTTCTGGTAGTGCCACATGGTCCAACACACCAATAAGGCATCCTAGATTTCCAGTCTGATGTTTAAATCTAAAGAAGAAAATTTAAGCAAATTCCTAATCTTGAAAAACACTAGTTTCTACCATCACAGTATATTATTTGTAATTAATGTTGAAGAACAAAGTTATACAAATCGCATTTGCCCAAGTGAATTTGATATTTCAACACAGGAAAAAAGTAATTTCAATAGTTCTCAATTTGGGCATGAATCTAGAAGTAGTAAAATCTCTTGCAAACTTGCTTATTCAGAAGAACTGGGGATTACTGTAAATTAGCAATTTGAAACATTGGTAAGGTTTGTAAAGAAGACTTCACTTGAATTCAGTGAAATGTTGAGATACAATGTGATATTGAAGAGTTTTCAATCTACCCAATAAAATTTTTATATTATAGAATAACATAAAAGAAATTTATGAATAATTAGATCTTCCATATAAGTTTCCTGTTAGTAAAAAGGAAACTCAGTTTATGGGTGAAATTCAGATCAATTTCTTCATTTCAGCTTCAATGGCCCTCTGTTAAAAAGCATTTTTGATGAAATTTTTCTTGAAATATTACTAAACTTTCAATGTTGATCTTTATAAGCCTCGGTGCTGCAGAGGCAGTGGGACCTGGGAGAAAGGCATTGATGACAGACAAAAGTATCATTAATATTCAGCTTTATTCAGGAGCATCACACAATTCCTATTGTGAGAGTTAGGAGGAGTTGAATGTGTGTACAATCACAAGGGCATGCCACACATGAGAGGCAAGTCTTAAATGGTGAACAAACTACATGCAGCAGAAACATGTTTTTTTTTTCCCCTATAAAGTTCTATATAAAAAAAAAAAAAGATAGCAACAGCCAGTTGTAATGAATAATCTGAAGTAAACTAACTCCTATCCAGTACAGCAGGTAGGAACATGAAAGCATAATCCAGGAACAATTTCATGCTTTTGAAGAAAACCGAGGTCAAAGGATTCTTGTCGTGGTTTCTTGAGTTCTCCCATAAGCACTCAGGAATCCTCTCACAGGACTTCAGTCTTGGACTGTATTTTGACCAGAAGAATTTCTGAAGTCACCTTGTAAAGTTTAGATACTTAGAATCTTTGTAAAAATGAGTATATAAAAGCATGCAATAACATTTAATGAAAAAAGAGGAATTGAAGATGAAGGAACTCTCCCCTACTTGGAGAGATGAAGAGAAGAAAGGGGAGAGTAAAATATAATTGTATTATAATCTCTAAAAATTAAAATAATTCTTTAAAAAGTAAAAAAGTGATTAAATTGAGTTAACTTGCTGTTGCCTATATGTGTATGGGTATCAGCATCATCTGCTGAAGTGTGAATAGCCTACCAGTGGCCATATTCTTCAGAAAGCTGTCACTCTTCCCCAGCAGCCATTAACTGTCAGTAGGTATTCAGCTAGAGGTAATACTTCGTAAGATCCTGAGCACTCCATCTCTAATTTTGGCTGACATGACATTGTGCAACTCTTGTATGTGCAGTCATAAGCCATTGTGAATTTCTGTGTGCAACTGTGCTTTTCTTCAGCAAATGCTTCATGACAGAATCCACTATTTCTTGCTCTGACACTTCGGAGAAAGGATGTGGTATAGATTCTGAGCACTCCATTGTATCAAGAGATATTAAACAAAATATGTTAAAACTGAGAGAAGCTGTATACATATTCAGAACTCTGGAGTCTATTAGCTTATACTTAAATTTCTAAGAATACAAGTAAAGCCTAAGACAGTCCTGTGTGTTGTTTTTAATGTGAGGTAATATATAGAGATACATGCTTTAATAAAAGGAAGGTTCACATCTCCCTAATAGTTATAGATGTCAGTTCTTCTGACTTGTTGTAATAAAGTCTACTAGGGTTGCTCAAGTATTGTTATTTTTTGTTGTTTTCTATCAGAAAGTCAATAGAGAAATATTTTTTCAGTTCTTTACCTACAAAAGAGTTATAGTCTCATCATTCTCCTGTATTTCACATCATATGAACATTTTATAAACAAGAAAGTCAGTTAAATCAATCTGCCTTTTTCAAAATCATATTATTTCTTTTGTTTTCTGTTACTTCTTTGTTAAATTGCTAACGTGAATTTAAGGTTCATGCAGGATTCTCTCAAGCCTTTCCTCTTATTGTCAAATAATTCTGAATTAACCTCACCATAATTTTACAGATATACTTCATACTCTGCTACTGTTACTTCCCACCAAGCAACTGAACCACTTATTTATTGTGTAACTTAAAAAATTTTATATGAACAAAGTGATCATTGTTTAAGTTTACTTGATAATTTTTTTATATTCTCATATATCTAATATTACATAATCTGTTAGAGAAAGTGAATTTTCTGCTTTTAAATATTAATTGAATTTTCATAAGAAAGAGAATCATATTGAATAATTGAAGACTAAAAGCAATCTTAAATTATATTCACTTTTCTTTTTCTGTCATTTCAGTTGATTGTGAGGACTAAGAAAATATCCATGGGGTTTTTAGTGTGATCAGAATTATAAGCTCCACCATATATAAAGAAAAGATAATTAAAATATGTATGTCACTATGTGCTCGTTCATCCACAGTGTTTTTATTGTACATATGTGCTTGCATGTTTGTATGTGTGTGTGTGTGTGTGTACACAATACTTTGGTACCAGAATATCTCATTGTTTTTCAAACATAGTATGTCAATGATTATATTTCAAGTGGGCTGCCTGGCTAGAAAACTCCAAATATCTGAGGAGATCCACCTACTCCCCAGCATGGGGATTAGAGGCTTGTGTCAACATCTTGGCATCTTATGTTGGTGCAGGGGCTGAAACTTTGTACCTCATGTTTATACAGCAAGCACTTAACCTGCTAAGTCATCTCCTCAACTCTTTTTTCATAATTAATATTTTGTATACATATTTTGTGCCATACCAAACAGTGTGTATCAATTTAATATCTCTGAGTCTACCTTTTTCTCAGGATCTGATACAAAATATGAATTGTTTTTGTTTTTAAATGAAAAGAGAAACAACAGAATTGCTCCCTTTCTTAAAACCATCCAGATCAAACAGTCAGCTTTTATAATTCTCACTTTTTTTAAACTACAAACAGCATTGTTGACATCAATGGAAATCGGTACTTTTAGCTTTCTTCTTATATGAGACATCCCCTGTCATTTTCTTGTAAATATCATCTGTTTTATAACTATTCTTAATTTCAATAGTTAAAGCACAGTTATTGAAAGAATTGTCTCCTACCACACAACTTTCCAAAAATACATGTTGCATTCTTTTCATTTGAAGGTCATTGCACAGTAGCCAAGTCTGCCTAGCTGCCTTGGGAGATGCAGAGTGGGTGTCATTTTCATCGGACAAAGGTCACAGGACACAGCTAAAAATCACACAGCTTTTTCACTTAAACGTGTTTCTTTAATCAGAAGCAGTCTACTGCAATGACTGGGGAAGTATTCTGCCTCAGAATGCATGGAGCATGAACACACAGAGAAAACATAATGCAGTGTGCTTAATAGACCTCTTATTAACAGGAATGAACAAACTGCTTTCTTCACTAAATCAGCAGACAGTGCATTTTAGCTCTAGCCAATGGTGCCAATGATAAGCCTCCCCATCCTGAAAGGCATATCTGTCCATCAGAGGATAAGGCTACACTAATCCTCCCTGTAGGATTGAAAGTGGAATTGAAAGGGTCCTCGGGAGGAATGTGCCCTATTGGTTCAAAGAACTGATCTCACAAAATCCTTTTACTGCCAAGTAGGACTGATTATTTTCAAATGGAGAAGATAGGATAGACATACGCTATCCTTCCCTGTCCTTTACCACAATAATATATACTTTTGAAAAGATTTTATTTCAGTTTCTAAAAATATCCAGTAATCATGTAGGTTGTTGGATTTTTGCCTCATGAGCAAGAGATTAAAAAAAAAAACCTTAAAACACGCATTTCATCAGTATATCAGAAATTCTATAAGGTAATCATGGATAATCACTTAACAAAAGTCAGTATTTTAGTATATTTAATCCTTTCACTGATCAAAGTTATTTCAAAGTTTAAAGCTCATATTATGAAAGACTTAAAGAAAAAAGTCTTATTAAACAAAATCTATTTTTGTTACATGAATTATAAAGTATTTGTCTCAATTATACACATTGATTTGGCAAAGTAAAGACAAAACATTTCTTTAATTAAAATATAATTATGTAATTTCCATCATAACTTCCCTTTTCCCTTTCTTCCTTCCAAACCCTCCTATGTACCCTCCTCAGTCCCGCTTAAATTCACAGCCTCTTTTTCTTTGCTTATTATTGCTACACACATACCCCACCACGCCACTAGAGACATATGCAAAAATAGATTAATGCAACCCGCCAAGTTCATTTATGTTGCTGAGATGTTTATGCTTTCAGGGAAGACTATTATGTATTGCATCACCAATTAGAGGATTCACAACTCAGAAAGACTAATTTTCCCTCTCTTTGCAATCATTAGCTGTCTGTAATGTTTTGTTTATGGGTGTGACCCAGTGAGATTTCTCTCTTCTACATTAGTATGTCTTTTGCTATCATTCTTTAGGTTTTATTTAGGTATCTGTATTCTTGGGGCATATATTTTTAATTTTGTATGTTAAGGCAATATAGCCTTCCAGCAGGGTTCCTACTCTGTTAGCTCTTACAGTTTTCCCACACCTTTCCCCAGAAGGTTCACTGCACCTTACGTGCAGTTGTGTTGCAGATGTATTCTTTGGGCTAGAAATCCTACAATTAATTTATCTTGGCACTGCGACCAGTTGTAGTGTTCTACAGTGATTTATACCTGCTTAACAGAGAAGCTTCTTTGATGGTGAGAGTTTCACTTACCTATGAGTATTAAAAAAAAAATCAGTGTGCATTTAAGCATCATGAGGATCAACTAAAGTCATGGCAGTAGGTTCCCCTCCAGGTCTAGGACATCGCTATCTCTGGTTGTTAGCTAGGTTTCCAGTATCAGGCATGATTTTCTTCCTATTGAGGAGGTGTTGAGTTTAATTAGACAGATGTTAGTTAAGGCAAAGATGTGAGTTTGTTGTGGTTCACAGGCTTTATAGCTGGATAGGAATGCTGATGTCTTCCCTCCCTTGACAGATGGCACAGCACTTTCTGGACTATGAAATCTTGACCTCAGCATGAAAGTTTTCAGATTAGTAACAGCTTGAATCAAGTTCTGTTTCTGACGTATGTGGCATTTTTTTTTTTTGCAATAGAAACTTCCCTACACCCTCTGAAAGGATATCAGTGGAAACACAATAGTCGTTATTTTGGTGGGGGTAATCCAATGGAGTTGCTTGTGTAGAAGGAAGTGTATAAGCCTGGAACTGGGGATTTTGTTAAACAGTCTATCACTCTTGTGAAGAACATCAACAATCTAAATGGCAAATTTCATTTAATCTATTTATTTATGTACCTGGATATAATAATGTACTATTGGAATTTTAGGTAAATATAAAATAGCATGATTCCTTAAACATTTTAAACATTCTTATTGAAATTAGTCATTCATCCTCCCCTCTCCTTTTGTCTTGATGTCCATCCTACTCTCCCAGTTTTTTAAAGTGTGTGTATGTGTGTGCTGTCAATGTCTTGGTACATTTGTGTACATGTAGAAAGGTGAATGAGGGTGTGTACATGTGTGTATGGTATGTATGATACGTGTGCTTGTGTGTACATAGACTTGCAGGCCATTGATGGGTGTTATGTGTCTTCCACCACTGCTCTGCCACGTATTTTCTGTGAAAGGCCTTGCTTTGAAACAAGAACTCAAAATTTAGCTGGATTGGCTGAGAATCAAGACACCCACATTTTTCCCCCCTGGTTCTAGCATTACAGATGTGCCTGAGTTTTCTGAGGCCTGGTAATCTAAACTTTTTGCAATATCTGCCAATCTGTATTGTTGACACTGATGCTGTTCTATTAACTTGAACATTGTTTGCCATAGCTACTCTATGTGAGAGTTCATTAGATTTATTGTAGGTGCTAGCAGTTTGTCATATCTTCTAAGATTGTTATGTACATTTTACTCTCTAGTTTTAAAGATAAATACCTGCTAAAAAGAAAGAAATGGATTACAAATGCCATTCAAAACTGACTAAAATAATTTATTAGTAGTAAGTGCATGTGAAGAAGGTTTTTTTCAACCAATTAAGAATAATTACATTAAAACTATCCAAATGCAGTCATTAGAAGTCATTTCTGTAACATTTGATTCAGGGGAAACTTGTTGGGCTGAATATTAGCAAACTGATACGAAAGTATAGGTAATTACTATTGGAAATGTTTACAGATTCTGTTAAAATTATATGTGTGTATACACTGTTAAAAACAGAAGTATTTTCAGACCCAGGCCAGCTGGCCTTGGTGAGTTCCCGATAGAACATCTGGGTTAAAACCGGTCTCGCTGAACATAGCGGACAAGGAGGACTACGAGACCTCAAGAACAATGGCAATGGGTTTTTGATCCTACTGCACCTATTGGTTTTGTGGGAGCCTAGGCAGTTTGGATGCTCACCTTACTAGACCTGGATGGAGGTGGGTGGTCCTTGGACTTCCCACAGGGCAGGGAACCCGGATTGCTCTTTGGGCTGAGGAGGGAGGGGGACTTGATTGGGGGAGGAGGAGGGAAAGGGGAGGCGGCGGTGGGGAAGAGACAGAAATCTTTAATAAATAAATAAATAAACAAGTATTTATGTTGAAAAACATTTTGAATACCATAAAACATGCCATGCTATATTCATGAATATAATACATTCAGTGTCATTTTAATGTAGAATTAAAATAATAAAACAACTAAAGAAAAAAATTAAAGATGTGAAAAAAAGTTATATAAGAAAAACCTAGGGGGCTGGAGAGATGGCTCAGTGGTTAAGAGCATTGCCTGCTCTTCCAAAGGTCCTGAGTTCAATTCCCGGCAACCACATGGTGGCTCACAACCATCTGTAATGAGGTCTGGTGCCTTCTTCTGGCCTGCAGACATACACACAGACAGAATATTGTATACATAATAAATAAATAAATATTTAAAAAAAAAAAGAAAAAAAGAAAAACCTAGACAGTGACTGACACCTGATCTCCATCACTGCTTCTTTGCTGCCAACAAAACCAGCTAGTGAATAATACTCACAACCAGTTATAACTTTTAACAGAACTTCACAAACACATACATACATACACACACACATACACACACACACACATATATATATATAATTTTTCAACAAATGCAAGCTATATACAAATATATGCCTACATAAGCATAAGTCATGTGAGGCGTTAGATTAAGATAGTAAACTAAAAGTCAAAAGCTGTTAATTTCATTATTTAAAAGAAAACAATTTTCCAGCTAAAGGAAAGGCTTTAGTTGTTTCTTTGGGTCTGTGAATTGTTAAAAATTCATGAAATTAGTCCTTGAACATTATAAAACTGCATTCAACTTGAAATACATGCTCAAGAGAATTAAAATAAAGTTATCAAAACAACATAGAGCAGAAACAGAAAATAATTGAAAAAGAAGTAATTTAATTTCATGTTATATGATGCCTTTCCTGGCTAGAGTTGAGTAATCTTCAAGAATATGTCACAACTGCTGGACAGCTTTGAGGATGACCTGTTATTTATATAACAGACATTGTCAGCTGTTAATAACCTCAAGAAAGTTGACATAACCACGGAGTCCAAAATCATGTACTATTGTAGAGTGAGCTGTGGAGTAGCTGAATTCCTGACTCTTTATGGTGTAATAACATCAAAGAAATAAGTGAGATGAAGAAAGAAACTACTATCAGTCTTTGCCTCGACTCTGCTCTCTAGAATGTGGGAAAATAGCAGCTTGCTTATACAAGTAGCAATTTGAGAATTTAACAATACAATTTATTTTTTATTTTATTTTAAAAAGCATTTTTTTTATTTTACATACCAGTCCCAGTTCCCACTACCTCCTCACCTCCCATTCCCTCCACCTTCCGGTCTACCCCCATCCACTCCTCAGAGAGGGTAAGGGACATTGCTATGAGGAAGGACCAAGGCCCTATCTACTTTGAATAAGGTATTCATCCAAAGAGAATGGGTTCCAAAAAGCCAGTACAAGCAATAGGGATAAATCCTGGTAACACTGCCAGTGGCACCACATTCTGCCCCAGCCATACAATTGTCACTCACGTGTAGAAGGCCTAGTTTGCTCCTCTTCTGGTTCCTTCCCTGTCTGGCTGGAGTTGGTGAGTTCCCATTAGCTCAGGTAAGCTGTTTCAATTGGTATCCCTGTCATGGTCTGGACCTCTTTACTCTTCCCACTCTTCAACTGCACTTTGGGAGCTCAGTCCAGTGCTCTACTCCAGGTCTCTGCCTCTGTTCCTATCAGTTGCTGAATGAAGGTTCTAAGGTCACATCTAAGACAGTCATCAATCTGATTACAGGGAAAGGTAAATTCAGACACTCTCTTCTCTTTTACTTAGGGTCTTAGCTGTGGCTACATTGTATCATTGTAGATTTCCTGGAAATTTCTCTAGTTCAAGGTTTCTTGCTAACACCATCATTATATCTCTCAACCAATATATCTCTTTACTTGCTCTTCATGTCTGGCATTAATCCATCTTGACTATCTTGTTACCTTAAGTTCTCATCACTCCTCCCCTTCTTCCCTTCTCCTTTTCTCCTGCCCTCCGCTCTTCACCCACCTCCATGCTCCCTAATTTCTCAGGAGATGTTGTTTATTTTCCCTTCCAGGGGGATCTATATATGTTTCTTCTCTTAGGGTTCTTCTTGTTACCTAGCTTTTCTGGCGCTGTGAACTATAGGCTGTTTATCCTTTGCTTTATGTGTAATATACATGTATGAGTGAGTATATGCCACGTTTGTCTTTCCGGGTCTGGGTTACTTCATTCAGGATGTTTTTATCTAATTCCATCCATTTGCATGAAAATTTCAAGATGCCATTGTTTTTTACCGCTGAGTAATACTCAGTTGTGTAAATGCACCATTTGCTTTATCCTTTATTCAGTTGAGGAAAATCTAGGTTTTTTCTAGGTCTGGCTATTACAAATGATGCTGCTATGAACATAGTTGAACAAATGTCCTTGTAGTATGATTGAGAGTCCTTTGGGTATACGCCCAGGAGTGCAATTGTGTGGTCTTGAGATAGGTTGATTCCCAATTTTCTTAGAAACTGACATATTGATTTCCAGAGTGGTTGTACAAGTTTGCATTCCCACCTGCAATGGAGGAATATTCCCCTTACTCCACATCATCTCCAGTATAAGCTATCATCGATATTTTAGATCTTATCCATTCTGACAGGTGCAAGATGCTATCTTAGCATTGTTTTGATTTGCATTTCCCTGATGGCTAATTTCTTTGAAAATTCCATACGATTTATTTTGATCTTATTAGATCCTACTCCTCATCCTAACTCCTAGATTAAACCCTACTTGTCCACTCCAACTTAAATATATGCTCTCTTCTAATTGCTTTTATAATTTTCCCGTCCAGATTGTGTGTCTGATATGTTTATGGTTTTGGAGCCATGCACAGTATCTCAGATAACAGTCAGGGAAGATGTCAATATTATGGATTTTATTTATTATTTCTTTAGCAATTTGACAGTAATGATATCAATGATTTTCTTCAAATATAAAATAATCCTATAAACATATAGTTTTTTTTAGATAAAAATAAGACTAGGACGATAATTTAGTGCTTCCCTGGTTTCCTGAGCACAGATATTCTTCTTCTTGTGAACTGAAAATGAGCCAGAGAAGGGGAGGTAAACATGCTCAAAATTCACAAAGAATGACAATAAAGCTATTTTATTTATACAGATGATAACCATGTCTACCAGGAAAATTTTATTTCTCTTAGAATGTAACAAGAATCACTTGTCCCTTGAATCCCAGTAGACATCAACAAGACAGTATGATGCTGGCAGCCTCAGCTCATTAAGCTTTCAATATCACAGTGTGAGATATGAGTGCCACTGTTTTTCACATAGTATTGCATGGAAATAAGAGCCAGGGAGGAAGATGGAAGATTCATGTTCAGAAGGTATAGTGATCTGAAAAATGTTATCCCACATATTATTACTATTTTATTTTTCTATGTAAAGATAATTCTATTTTAACACAAATACTTAATTCCATGTTTCTTGGGTGAATAAAAGAACACATTTTGTTTTGAATATAACACTAGAGTTGTCAAATCACAATAGAATTCTAATTACCTGTGATATGTGTGCTATGCGTGAAACATTTTTTAGGTTATAGGAATAATTTAACCTCTCAGAAGAGTAATTGGAAAGTAGAAGTCATGTTATATTTAAATATCAGAAAACCCAATGTCTGAATACTAAAAGTAGTGGAGTTCTGCAGTACCACTTCCACTGAGTTGCTTTTGCATGTTATAGATTTCAAAATAACAGCTTCCTAGAGAATAACCAAGTTGAAGCCTTCCTATCTAATGCCTAGTGTAAGGTGGATGGAATACAAATCAAATGATGATAAAAATTTAGTCAGAACCTGTAATCCTTGTCTATAGCTTCCTGACTACTATGTGTACCCCAGTTTAAACTCACATGCTTCTACAGAACACAGAGATCACATCTGAGAGGAGCATGTGGTGTTTATCTTTCTGGGTCTGCGTTATCTCACTCATAATGATTATTTCCATATGCATCAATTTACCTGTAAATGTCACAATTTCACTTATCTTAAACTTCAGTAGAATTGCATTGTAAGAATATATCACATTTGCATTACTTTTTATATCATATATATGTATATATATATTTATTTATTTATTTTGTTTTTTCAAGACAGGGTTTCTCTGTGGCTTTGAAGCCTGTCCTGGAACTAGCTCTGTAGACCAGGCTGGTCTCTAACTCACAGAGATCTGCCTGCTTCTGCCTCCCGAGTGCTGGGATTAAAGGCGTGTGCCACCACCGACCGGCTAAAATCATATATATCATATGATACATATATAAATTGTTTATGGTTCATAGTTATTAATATCACAACAACATGGTCTGCATTGTGATTATTATATCGTGAGGGGACTTTTTTTTTTTGGTCCAGTGTCTTCTTTTTTTGTAAGCTTCTTGTATGTTCATAGAAATATCCTTCTTTAGATTGGGAAAGTTTTCTTTTATGATTTTGTTGGATATATTTTCTGTGACTTTGAGGTGGAATTCTCCTTCTTCTATCCATATTATTCTATGTTGGATCTTTTCATGGTGTCCCAGATTTCTTAGATAATTTGTTTTAAGAATTTGTTGGATTTAATATTTCCTTTGGGGGCTGAGTGGGACTTGCAGTTTGCAGGGTTTGATCAATGGGGTGTGGCTGCTGGAGCACCCTACCTAAAAGAGGCTTGCCTGCTGGCTGGCTAGAGCAGCTGAGGCAGACTAGGGAGAGGCCAAGGGATTTGTTCCAGTATGGCCAATTTTCTGGGTAGGTTACACTTACTTAAATTAAATCAAGACATGGTGAACAATTTAAGTAGAGCTATAATCTGAAAGGAAATAGAAGCATCATCATAAGCATCCCCCTACCAAAAAAATAAATCAGGGCTGGATGATTGCAGCACAGAATTCTGCCAAAATTTCAAAGGAGAGGTAATAATTATACTCCTTAAAGTTTTCAAACAAAACAGTGTTAAACTCTTTTAGTGAGGAAACATGTACCATGATACTGAAGCCATGTCAAACAAGAAAGAGAATTACAGACCAATTCCACTCATCAATATCAATGTAAGTATCATCAGTAAATTACTGGCAAACTGAATTCAAGAACACATAAAAAAATTAATCTACCATAATGAAAAAGGCTTCATCTCAGAGATGCAGGGATGGTCAATATAAAAAACTCTAACAATGTAATCCACTATGTAAATAAACTAAAGAAAAATAAAATCCATATGATCCTCTCATTAGGTGCTTAAATAGCATTTTTTAAATTCCTCAGGATAAAGGTCTTGGAGAGATAAGAGATACAGGGAACTTATCTACACATAATAAAGCAATATACAACAAACCGACAGCCAACAACAAATTGATGGAGAGAAACTCAAAGTGTTTCCAAAATCAGGAATAAAACAAAGCTGCCCAGTCTCTCCATATCTGTTCAATGTAGTTTTTGAAATTCTGGCTAGAGCAATAAGACAATAAAAGGAGACCAAAAGGATTCAATTTGGAAAGGAAGAAGTCAAACATTTGCTTTTTGCAGATGATATGATAGTATACAAAATGTCCCCAAAATTCAACCAGGGAACTCCTAGAGCTGATAATTACCTTTATTAATGTGGTAGAAAACAAGAGCAACTCAAAACATTTAGTAGCTCTTCTATAATTAAATGATAAATAAGCTGAGCTGGTACAGCCCCTTGGCACGTCAGTGTGGTGATTTCTCAGAAAATTAGGAAACAACCTTTCTCAAGACCGAGTAATACCACTTTTGGGTATATATCCAAAGGATGCTCAATTATGCCACAAGGACACGTGTTCAACTATGTTCATAGCAGCATTGTTTGTCATAGCCAGAACCTGGAGACAACCTAAATGCCCCTCAACCAAAGAATGGATAAGGAAAATTTGGTACATTTACACAATGGAGTACTACACAGCAGAAAAAAAAAATAACGACATCTTGAATTTTGCAGGAAAATGGATGGAGCTAGAAAACAGTTTTTTTGAGTGAGGAAACCCAGACATAAAAAGACAATTATCACATGTATTCACTCATAAATGGTTTATAAGCATAAAGCAAAGAAAACCAGTCTACAAATCACAATCCCAGAGAACTTAGACAACAATGAGGAAACTAAGCCATGGGAAGTAGAAAAAAGACAAGATCTTGTGAGAAAATTGGGAGCATGGGATACTTGGGGGAGGGTTGAAGGGGAGAGGGAAGAGGCAGAGAAAAATGTAGACTCAATAAAAATCTATTAAAAAAGAATTAATTTACAAAAAAAGAAATGAAAGAACGATCACTATTCCCAATAGCCACACATAATATAAAATATCTTGGAGTAACACAAACCAAAGATGTGACAGACCTGTTCATCAAAAACTTTAAGTCTTTGAAGAAAGAAAATAAAAAAGATACCGAAATTGGAAAGATCTCCCATGCTCTTGGAGAGTTAAGATCAACATAATAAAAATGGCAATCCTACCAAAAGCTATCTGTGAATTCAATACAATCCCCATCAAAATACCAACAGAATTTCACAGACCTTGAAAGAACAATACTCAAATTCATATGGAAGAATAATAATCCAGGATAACTAAAACAGCCCTGTAAAATAAAGAAACTTCTGGAGGCATTACCATCCCTGACATCAAGCTCTATTATAGAGCTACAGTAATGAAAACAGCTTAGTTTTGGAAAAAAGAAAGCATTTTCAACAGACTGTGCTGGCACACCTGGATGTAAATAATAAGAAGAATGCAAATATATGCATATCTATCCCCATGCACAATGCTCAAGTTTAAATGCATCAAAGAACTCAACATAAATCCAACCACACTGGATCTGATAGAAAAGAAAGTGGGACGTAGCCTTCATTGCATGGGCACAGGAGCACACTTCCTAAATATAACACCAGCAGCACAGGAACTGACAGCAACAATAAGTAAATGGGACCTTATGAAACTGAGAAGCTTCTGTAAGTAAAGAACACAGTAAGACAAAAAGACAGTCTATTGGAGTCTATTGGATAAGAAGAGATCTTCACCAACCCCACATCAGATAAAGGACTTATCTCCAAAATATATAAAGAACTCAAATATTTAGAGATTAAAATTCCAAATAATCCAATTAAAATGGGGCACAGAACTAAACAGAGAATTCTCAACAGAAAAATTTTAAATGGTGGAAAAACACTTAAGGAAATGTTCAACATTCTTAGCCATCAGAGAAATACAAATCAAAATGATTCTGAGATACCAGTAAGGATGGCTAAGATCAAAATGACTAATGATAGTTTATGCTGGAGAAGATTGGGAGTAAGTGGAGTATTCTTCCATTGCTGGTGAGAATGAAAACTTTTACAACCACTTTGGAAATCAGTATGGCAGTTCCTCACAAAGTTGGGAATCAACCTATCTTAGGACTCAGCAATAGCACTCTTGGGCATAAACTCAAAGGATGCTCAGTCACACTACAAGGACATTTGTTCAATTATGTTCCCAGCAGCATTATTTGTTAATTGCCAAAACCTAGAAACAACCTAGATGCCGCTCAACCAAAGAATGGGTAAAAATATATTATGGTACACATACACAATGGAGTACTATTCAGAGGTTAAAAACAATGACATTCTGAAATTTCCATGAAAATGTATAGAACTAGAAAAAACACACCCAGTATGAAGTAACCCAGATCCAGAAAGATGAACTTGGTATGTACTCACTCACAACTGGACACTAGTTGTAAAGCAAATGATAACAAGCCATAACCCTCGAGAAGCTAAGTAACAAGTGAACCCTGAGAAAAACAAAGACAAGATTTTCTAACAAATTTGGGAGCATGGGGTTGGGGGTAGAAGGCAGGTCAGGAGGGAAGGAGGGGAGGAGAAGAGAAAGGGAGTAGGAGAACTTGAGGGAACAGGATAGTTGAGATGGAGGAAGGACAGAGATGAGAGTATCTAAAGATATATTTTGATTGAGAGAGCCATGTGCTAGCAAGAAATCTGGAACTAGAGAACTTACTAATAGTCCACAAGGAAGACGCCAGTTAAGACCCTAATCAAGAGAGGAGAGAGTGCCTGAACTTGCCTTGCCGTGTAGTCAGATTGATGAGTATCTTAAATGTCACTGTAGAACATCCAGAAACTGATGGAAACAGAGGCAGAGTCCCACAGCAGAGCACTGGGCTGAGCTCCCAAAGTCCAGTCAAAGAGTGGGAGGAATGAGAATATGAACAAAGATGTCAAGACCATAATGGAAACACCCACTGAAAGAGTACCTGAGCTAATGGGCGCTCACCAACTCTGGCTGGCCAGGAAAGAAACCAGCATAGAACAAAACTAGAACCTCTGAATGTGGGTGACAGTTGTATAGTTGAGGCAAACTTTGGGGCCATTCACCGTGGTACCAGGTTTTATCCCTACTGTTCGTACTGGCTTTTTGGGAAACCATTATCTTAGGATGAATACCTTGCTCAGCTTAGATATTGAAGGAAGGGTTTTGGAACTTCCTCAAAACAATGTGCCTTACCCTGTCTGAGGAACAGATGGGCATGAGTTGGGGGTAAGGTGGAGGAAATGGTAGGGAGGGAGGGAGTGGGAACTGTGATTTGTATGCTTAATGAAAAAAGTTTGTTTTCTTTTTTTAAAAAAAAATTAAAATGTCAGAGCAGCAATTTACATAGATATGCAATTATCTATGTAGTAGGTGGGACACAGATTATTTGTGACTATTTCTGGGAATATTGTAGATATATTTTTATCTTTTGTAAGAACATCCATACTGATTTTCCTTTGTCATTGCTCAATATTTTTTACAGTGCTAGTGATGAAATTCTAAACTTAATGAATTCTAAGCAAGCACATCTCACAGCTGAGTTACATCTGTGTTCCTTGAATGTTCATTTGAAGGTAATAATAACATTATTATTTACTCATATTTACACCATGACGTCCAGAAATGTCACAGCTTACAATGATGAATATTAGCCAACTTTATGGATTGCCATATGCAAAGTGAATAAGATCACTCTAAATCCACGAGAACACCAGAATATTAGACAATTTTATAAATGTTTTGAAATTGTATTTTATATTCCATACACAATGATACAATGTCTTTATCTTCTAAACTTTATGTTTTTATTGTAAAAATTCATGTGCCAGGTGGTGGTTGAGGTAAAGACAGGTGGCTTTCTGTGAGCTACAGGACAGCCTGTCCTACAGAGCAAGTTTCTAGGACAGCCAAGGTTGTTACACAGAAAAAGTCTGTTTTGAAAAACCAAAACCAAACAAACATAAAAAGCAAGAGTTATTTTGTTATAAAGGCAGAATTACAGCACGGCACATCCTTAGATTATGGCCTTAAAATATGCCATAGATATTCTTTTTCTAACCACATTTTTTCTACTTCTGCCTCATTAAATTAGATAAACATAATTAACCTGTATATTTCATTTTTTTCTTAGAATTTATCAGTAAACACATTTGAAACTTGAGTATTCATGTGCCTTTCTTGCAGTTTGTATTTTGGGTTTGTCCATGTAAACTGTTGATTTGAAAAGCAATGTTTCAAACTATTCTCCCAGTCTACCTCTGTATTCTGCAGTTGCTGTTTTTTCTGGGGCTGTGTTCCTTAGCACTGTGGGTTTGCTTTGTTAATTTGTTTTAAGATTTGAAATCTCACAGAGGATTAGAACGTTCCTTGAAGAAATGATAAATTTATGCAAAATAAGATTTTGTATAAGGATCTAAAGAATTCTCTCAAACCCAGTTCAGTAACAACAACTACACTATATTTCTATTGAGCCAGGAAGAGTTCTGTCTCAATTTCCTAGTTCCTTTAAAAAAAAATAATTCAAGCTAAGCACATCTGCACACAGTGTAAATTTATTTCTCATCATTGAGGAAGATGAAGCTGAAAATTAAGAGAATAGAATATTTGGTGCCTGGGTAAGGGCCCATTCACATACTTGATTTCAGAGTAGAAAAGCTAAGTAAGAATGAAGGCAGTGATCTTTAAGAGTGATAAATATGGATAGTCTGGATTCTTGCTGATATTTATTTATTTATAATTTATAATTGTTTTTATTGAGCTATATATTTTTCTCATGTCTGCACATTTCCTCTTCCCTCTCCTTCCACCCTTTCCCATGGTTTCTATGCTCCTGGTTTACTTAAGAGATCTTGTGTTGTTCTACTCCCCATGTAGATTAGATCCATGCATGGCTCTTAGGGTCTTGTTTGTTGTCTAGGTTCTCTGGGATTGTGAACTGTAGGCTGGTTTTTCTTTGCTTTATGTCTAAAAGCCACTTATGAGTGAGTACATATGATAGCTGTCTTTCTGGAACTGGGTTACCTCATTTAATATGATGTTTTATAGCTCTATCAATTTTCCCGCAAATTTCAAAATTATTATTTTTTCTGCTACATAGCACTACATTGTGTAAATGTACCACATTTTCCTATTCATTCTTTGGTCAAGGGGCATTTAGATTGTTTCCAAGTTCTGGCTATGACAAATAAGGTGCTGTGAACATAGTTGAGCACAAGTCCTTGTGCTATGATTGAGCATCATTTGGGTATATACCCAAAAGTGGTATTGCTAGGTCTTGAGGAAGGAAAAAAGAAGGAAAGAGTATTTTTTCTTCCTTTCTTTCTTCCTTCCTTCCTTCCTTCCTTCCTTCCTTCCTTCCTTCCTTCCTTCTTTCTTTCTTCCTTACCTTCTTTTTTCTTTCTCTTTCTTTTTTATTAGGTTTTGTGTTTCTGAGATTGGATTGTATTGATTTACCAAACTGCATAGTAAATCTTTGAAATTCCTTTTAATGAAAGTGAGTGTAAAAGATTAAACAGGAAAAATAAATTATTAATTCAACCTCATTTTCAGGGGTTTTGTGTTTCACTGCTAGAATCCAAACAGTACCAAATCCAGCTAATACATATCTGAAAGAGAAAAGTTTTACTTTCACTGGAATTGCCTAGAATGTTTGCTCTCTGAGGACTGCTACTATCTGCCAGACAGTTATATAGTCCCTACATGAAAATCTGGGTACTTGAATGAATCTTTATAGCCAGAGCTAATATGTAGTGTTATGAGTGTTATGAGAGTCTTTCTAAATGATTTAATGATAAGGGAGCACTACTTATTGACTTGAAATGTTATTTCTTTCTGATTAGTTTCATTTATTAAAATGCCTTTAAAAATATTCTTCTGAGAAGCTCATTAAGACCTAACTTTAAGTAAATTGATTGCGCATACTTAATATTTTAGTTCCCTTAGGCTTTGTATCTGAGATAGCCAATCAAAATCATTTTGACAGCATGCATGAATTTTGACATTCAGTAAGAAAAAATGTGGCTGTAGAACTAACAGTAATATTTAATACTAATCTGTGTGCTGAGAATAAGTAACTCCTGAGGGCACAACTCTAAGTGGAGAATCAGTTTGCCCCTTTAGCAAATCACAGAACGACATATAGAAGGCTGTGAAAAGAGAGCAGTAGCAGGAGAGTGGAAAGGACTTCTATGAAATGCTGTGTCTGGACAAGATACATCAGAGCTATGAACGCACAACCACTCTGTTCACATACACAAGAATGGGCCTGCTATCATAGCTAGAGGATGGCTTCATGAGACCCAGTCCTTCACTCTTGGTATTACTGGCTTCTGGAAGAGGGGCTCTTATTTTCTTTTGTGGTGTAGCCTCTGATAAGTTGTCCATGCTCATAGATAACAGCTCCCCATTCACTTATTTCATACAAACCTACTACTGTTAACTGATTCCATTGTTCACACATACATATAACATACCTGATAGCAGGAGAGGGCTTGTTGAGAAGATGTGTTAGTGTTGTAATGGGAGGGACATAAGAAGGGATAATGAATAAGAGGAAATGATTAAGTATTACAGATGTGAAATTGTCAAAAACCCACTGTATACATGTCTTAGTTAGGGTTTCTATTGCAGTGAGCAGACACCATAGCCATGGCAACTCTTATAAATGAAAACATTTAATTCTCGTGGTTTTGTTTACACTTTCAGAGGTTCAGTCCATTATGTGGTGGGGAGCATATCAGAGTACAGACAGACAAGGTGTTGGAGATGTAGTTGAGAGTCCTACATCTTGTACCTACAACAGAACATGATCTGAAAGACTCACTGTGGGAAACAGGAGCAAAAGAAACTTCAAAGCTCACCCCAAAGTGACACACTTTTTTCAAGAAAGCTACACCTAATTCACTAGGCCAGACCTCTGAATAATGACATTCTCTATAAACTTATGGGGGCCAATTACATTCAAACTACCATAATAAACTGGGAAAATAATCATATATCGATGTGTGACATACACATGTGCACACGATCATGACTGGTAAAGAATTGTCTTTACCTTTAGCTCACAAGGTTTTACCCCTGTTTTTGCTTTTACATGTGAATCATGAATCTGGCTTTTATAAAATCAGAGTAAAACAAGATCAAAGCACAAAGCTTCTTTAGAGTTGAAGTATGAAGTCTCAAGAACTTAGACAACAATGCGGACACTAAGAGAGTCTTACATAGATCTAATCTACATGGGAAGTAGAAAGTAAAAAAAAGACAAGATCTCCTGAGTAAATTGGGAACTTTGAGGGAGGATTGAAGGGGAGAGGGGAGAGGCAGGGAGGGGAGCAGAAAAAAAAATGTAGAGCTCAATAAATATCAATTAAACAAATGAAAGGTGAACATTTCTGTAATGAAGAGGAACACATATTTATGCCAAATGTGTTTAAGTACCCATTTTATAAAAGCCAACATGTCATTTCTCCTGAGTGGTCATTTGTGCCTGCATTTCACATCAGTACTAGATTACTAGTCTTTTAAGCAACTAGTAGATCAACCATGCTCTTTTTCTTTTCTTAAACACAACATTGCATGGATTGAACTTAGTAATGTGTATGTATATACATAGGCATGTATGCATATAATAACAATTAGCCAGAAAAGAAACTGTGATTTTGAAAAAGAATAGGGAGGAGGTATATTGGAGGGTTTTAAGAGAGGAAAGAGAAGGGCCAAATAATTTAATTATATTAAAATCTCAAATATAGGAGAAAAAACTCCATTTCCTCTCATGTACGTGTCTTAGCATTTTATCATATGCTGTCAGAAGGAGCCAAAATATTTCTTAGCATTTTGCTTACAATCTTCCCCAGCTAGATCTCTGACTGCAAACTGTACTGCTTGTGAGTGCTAACTTTGACAGATACTAGAACAAGAATGCAATTCAGTGTTTCTTGATAAGATATAACAAGCATTTCTGTATAGCTTACAAAAGTGTTTCTCTTCTTCCTTCCTGTGAAAAAAAAAATCTATCACAGCATTATTACTCCAAACATCTATCCATTTTGGCTCAAGATTGTTCATGAAGTCTGTAAAGGGGAGTGTCTATACATTTCTTTCTATCCCTAGAAATTTTACTTTGTAAATTCAGTCATCCCTCATTCATAGTTACACAAAGGCTTCCACATGTTTAAGTATCTGTTAGCAGTGCTTTCTCTCCTGGTGCCAACTGCTGTCTTAGATATTTTTTCTACTATAATAGAATTCATAAAGTGGATAAGTTATACAAGTTATGTCACAAATCCCTGCAGCTTGCAAAGTCAAGTTTTTAAATGCCAGAAAAGTCAGTGTCTTGAGAGCTAGCTTCCTATTTGAAAAGAGAGGAGTCAGGGGATGTGTACTTATTCTTCTAGAAACAATAATGCCATGGTGGCTGCAACACTCACTTTGTGGGATCGGACCTGAAGATACCCTCACTTTGGAGATTGAGAAGTTAAATTCTGATTTTAAAAAGAATCATTCAGTACACAACATGGATTATAGTAAATCTTCATTTGTTCCATAAAATCGAAACCATGACCACAGATGCCTATTGAAAATATAACGCTGCTTGGGCACAATGGAAAACAAAGGGAAACTTCAAAATCGCAAACCATCAAGTCTGCGGTGCTTAGGAAGCTGCTACTGAAAATTTCTTCTTTACACACTCACTCCCTCTAAGTTAATCAGGTAATCACTATTTATTTTTCTCTATAATTATAATGGACTCAGAATTTCAGTCAAGAGCCTCTTTTACTCTGTTCTTCAAATTTGATTTCTTTTTTTCAGCTTTACTTTGGCTTATGTGATTAGTGGCTTGTTTCTCTTTCCAAATGTCACGACTTACTTCTTCATTATACTCTTTTCTCTGTAAGTATATCGAGGAAAACAGCTGGCAGATGGCTGGTTGTTTAAGAATACTTGCTTCTCTTACCAAGAACCGAGGCTTGATTCTCAACATATATATGTAGTTCACTATCATCTGTAATAAAATTTGGGGTATCTAATACCATCTTCTAGCTTCCATGGCTATTGTACATGCACAATTCACATGCATACTTTCAAGAATATATTCATATCCATAAAATAAGAAAATGTTGTAAGATATGTCAAAAAATATTTTACTTTCAAATCAAACTCAGGCTATTTGTTATTCCCACCCATCCCCACCTTTTCCCTATATCTATCTATACTTGCAGAATTATTCTTAGATTGTCTACTTTCTTTTTCTCCCAGTTGGGTTTTCTGTAACTCGGAAATCTCAAACCTGAAGGAAAACTCACACATCCTCACATTTAGGCTCCTCGCTCACCAACTCATCAATCTTTTCTCTCTGATATTGACCTACTATGCTTGTACTCACACTAATAGTTCAGAGATGTGATCCATTTCATCTTCTAACTGGAATCTCTTAAATATTATTTTGTGTCATGAATATTTATGAAATACATATTATAAAATCATATTTTATAATATAAATATTAGATAATATTTACATCAAATTCCTTCCCTATTTTTGCAATTCTTTTCATCAAATCAATAGCATTTTTCACATGATTGTTAACCTCTGAGCTGGAGGTGTGCATATATTTTCTAAATCCTAAACTTTGATATAAATTAATCAAAAGAAATGACTGATATTAATCATTTTTATTTCTCCAGATTAATTTGTATATAAAATTATTTAAAATATTCAAGGATAAAAGCTGTATAAGTAATCATATTATACAAGTGCAGTGATATGTTTATTGTTTTTGTTGTTTGATTGAGTTTTGGATTTTGGAAGGGTTGTTAAATTTTTTTAGAGAAACAGTTTTCTTTTGTAACAGATATGGCCTTCCCGGAATTTGCCTTGTAGATTAGGCTGGTCTTGAATTCACAGAAATTTACCTGTTTTTGCCTCTCAAGTGCTTACACAACCACTGCCATGCTGAAATGTGTAAATTTAGCATCAAGAATGAACTGCAAGCACGAATTATAAACATCCAAGTGTTTAGGTAAACTTATTTGATACTTGCCTTTTTTTCTTATGTAGCTGACCACATTCCGTTTTACTACATTGTATGGCACATCTTTCCCACTGCAGTATTGTTCTTTCTTGTTCTCCTTTACAAAAAAAAAAAAATATTGAACACATTAATCAGTGAGAACAAATAACACCCACTGGCAATGAGAAACTATCTGTGGTCATATAAGATGTGCCTATTATTGATGTGTTTTGCGGGTTATAGCAATTACGCATGTGAGAAATTTTCAAAATCGACTTCTGATGATTAATTTCTTAAATGGCAAACCCTCCTGTCTTCTTTATAAATGAGAAGAGTCTAAGATTTATAGATGCTGAGTAATGTTTCCAAACTCACAAACAAAAGGGGGCAACAATGGAAACCTCTATCATTGACAATGCCCTTGCCATCAGATTTGACAAGAATAGGTTTTGCAAGATTAAGCAAAACAACATGAAAGCCAACTTCCTTTGTGGGAGCCTAAGCAGTTTGGATGCTCACCTTACTAGACCTGGATGGAGGTAGGTGGTCCTTGGACTTCCCACAGGGCAAGGAAACTTGATTGCTCTTTGGGCTGATGAGGGAGGGGGACTTGATTGTGGGAGGGGGAGGGAAATGGAAGGCAGTGAAGGGAAGAGTCAGAAATCTTTAATAAAAAAAAAAAAGAAGCCAGAACCATTGGCCAAACAGTGTTGCAATTAAAAAAGAAAGAAAGAAAGAAAGAAAGAAAGAAAGAAAGAAAGAAAGAAAGAAAGAAAGAAAGAAAGAAAGAAAGAAAGAAAGAAAACATTCCCACCTCAGGAGCACCGTCAATGTTACCCATTCAATAATTCTTGAACTTTTCTACTAAGATAATTAGTGAAACGAGTCTAACTCTGTTGCATTATCAGTTAGCAGACTTTCGTATTTCCTTTAAAGATTCAGAGTTGTTCCTTTAAGTTGATACACATGTCACATATATCCTAAAGCTATCTATTATTTCTTGTAATGTATTTAAATGTGCAAAGTTACCACCAAAGAGGAATTCGTCCTTTGTGTGATAGTGTGGTGTCCTCTAACTGAGTTAGGGATATAGGTTCTTGAAAACAAAGCTAAGCAATGAAAGACATGCTTTATTTCCTCTTTCAGTTACAGCAAATTATAAGCAGCTTCTATGGTCAGGATTTAATGCTGACTACAAAACTGTAGTTTTAGGGAAAGGCAGAAATAAAAGCTTTAAAAATTCAAATGCCTTTCTGCTTATTTTAGCCTTGATTTCTTCATGTATATTAATCAAAAAGTTAGTTATACTATTATCACAATGCTTAGAAAGTGATAATATGCATGCATTTGAGTTTATCAATTATTTATTTCTCAGGCACTAGTTTAGGTGCTGATCATATAATAGTATGCTGACCATTGCCCTCAGTGTGCTTGCATTCTAGTGGTAAGGTAAATGGCATCCCATCATATTCATTATATGTTTATTATCCACCTAGCTAGATAATTAGATATTAATTAATCCAGAAGATTCTTAGAAAAGAATTCCTAGAAGAAAAATGGACTTCTTCCTTTAAAACTAATTATTTCTATGACATAAATTAGTTTAGACATAACATTAAATATTTAATTTAAGATTTCTAACTAAACCTGTATTATCACATTCTTGAAAACCTGAATGGCAGAAGTTATTGTACCTAAGTAAACAATAAGATTCAAATCTTCCTCTCAGCTCCTAGAGATTAGCTGAAGAGAAAGAGGAGGGATCAAATGACCAAGGTAGGGGATCAAGATCATGACTGGGAACTCAGGGACTCTGGACTGACAGCTCAGGATCTCGAATGTGGGTGACAGTTATGTGACTTGATCTGTTGGGTATTGCTGGAAGTGGGACCAGGACTTATCGAGAGTGCACAAATTAGCTTCTTGAAGTGCTTCCCTGTGGTGGAATACTTTGCTCAGCCTTGATACGGGGTGTGGGGGTAGGAGAGGACATTGGTCTTCCCTCAAGTTTGTGTACCAGAATTTGGTAACTCCTTAAGGGAGACCTTACCTTCTCTGGGAAATGGATGTGGAGTTGGATGGGAGAACGTTGGGAATGGGAGAAGGAAAGTGAGGGAGAACTTGCGTTAGTATGTAAAATTAATTTTTTTTAATTAAAAAAAAAAGTAAAGCCGGGCGGTGCTGGCACACGCCTTTAATCCCAGCACTAGGGAGGCAGAGGCAGGCGGATCTCTGGGACTTCGAGGCCAGCCTGGTCTACAAGAGCTAGTTCCGGGACAGGCACCAAAAGCTACAGAGAAACCCTGTCTCAAAAACCAACAACAAAAGAAAAAAAAAAAGTAAAAAATGTGTTTAGGAATGAGGGATTTAAATGACTCCAAAGAAGTCACACACACTGAAGGTCTTTTACTTAATGACATTAACACATGAAACTAATCCTACAAACAGCTCTCTAGTCTCAGTACATGTCTAACTGACTTTAATTGTGATAATGGATTAATGAAAATGGTAATTCTAGCTTAACTACTCACTAGTTACATGACTTTGGGAAATTCACTCAAGCCTTTAATAACTGGTAAAAATACAATAGGAAGTTTATGGATGCAAGAAGGTTTATAAATGACAAAGAGACAAACATATCAGAGTAGGTTCTGCATAGAAAGTTTGTCAAGGAACATTTGTATATTGCAAGCATAGAGAAAAGTGAATCACAATTGTAATAAGTAGTCCTTTAAACTCACTCATAAAGAAATAAATTATAAGATGAGATAATAGCAACTGTTGATGCCAATATGGAAAAAAATGAGGCATCTACCTAGTGTATAAAATACTGTTAGGATGACATTGCTAGTTCAGTGGAAAGCTAGTTTATATTGTCTCAAAATTAGCATAGAATTGTCACATAATGAGATATCCCAGCAAAAGTTATATTCCTACAAGACATTAAAACAGGTGTTGAAAATTTGCCTATGAGTAACACAATAAACAACAAATTGTTTATGCAATTTCAATGTCACAAATTTATTGAGAATGATAAAATTGATATTTATGGCAGGTAAGGTATTATGTAAATAATAAAATAAAATAATCAAGTATTTATACCTTCTCCAAATGTGCACAAACTATTTAGACATTAGGTAAGTGAAAACGTGAGATTTGACGACTTGCTGTCAGGCTCTGCATATATGAAATATTTAGAAAGTAAAAACTCATAGATGAAAAAGTAGATTAATGTGTTCCAGGGAGAATAAAATGTATAACTGCTGAAGGGGACTAAATTATTTTATTGATGAGGATAGTGTGCTAGACTATGCTAGACTAGATAGTTGTGATTCTTATTCAATATAGTGGATTCACCAATACTACACAGTACCTCACTGAAAGGAATTAAAATTAATATTTGTAGCATAATATGTACTCTATATAGATTTTAGATATATAATTTGTATATAAAATACTTGATGCAGTAAGTAATTTGCAAGAATTAGTTCTATTATATGACTATAATTATTATTTCAGATAAAACAATTAAAGTAATTATTTGGCATCATCTTTGATGAACCTATCTCAGTTATAATTTTGAATAGTTCTTGGCATGTTTACACATGTGATATGGACTGGAATATATACATGATTTATACATAATAAAAACATATACTATTTAAATACAAATTATACATAAAATCATACAATTACATTAAACTATATGTATATGAGTTAACATTAATTTACAAATAGGATATCTAAAGGTATTATATACAAAATTTTAAAAAATTGCAAGCATTATTGATTAAAGATGTCCTATTAAAAAGAGAGCACTCCTCATATAATTTTATTATTTGCCCTATACAAAATTTACTAAGACCATATTAATATTTATACAATTCTATAGTTCCCAATATAATGCAAATTATTAGAAATGTGGCACCTACAAAGAAAACTTATTTCTCTGTAATATACAAACTTCATCTATCATAAATACCCATTATGGCAAATACAAATTTGAATCTAGTTATGTCCTTACCAAGCTTCACCAATGCAAACAGAAGGTTTTTATTGAGTACATATATGTTAATTAAATATATCACTGATAACTCTGATATTGTTTCAAAAATACAAGTGCATAAACATATTAGATTGCAGCAAAATAAATGATAGACATAATTTAGACTGTATTTTTATCAATGCTACTTTCTATATTTTAAAATAAAAATTACACAATTTAGACTAGACAATGCTGATTCAGAATCCTTTTAAGTTGGCACCAAATTTCCCAAAGCAATAAATCTTGATTTCTGCATTGTCTAGAAACAATGTTAAGATTATGAATATTTTAATTTCTTCTATTTAAGTGTCTATGATAAAATATGCCCATGAAACCATGTTATAAAATGAAAAATAGGGTAGAAAAACCCTGATTATTAGTGATTATAAAATTAATATGAAAAAGACATTGAGAATAATCTTTAGCATTAAACTGCCAGAGAAAAAAGCAACTTCTTTTACAAAGCATGAGCATTAATCTCAAGTTAATAAAGTCAAAATCACCTAGAATAAATTCAACAAAACTGGCTGCAAAAGACAGACAGAGACAAAGAGACAGAGAGACAGGAGAGGGAATTCTTTCTATTGGATTTCAAACAACTCAGTAACACAATCGAATAAAAAATCTATTTTCCAAGCCAGAGACACATTTATTACACTTCTAGGGTTTTCATACTTAATACATTCATAAATCAAGGAGGGCCAGAACTTCTAATTCAGTGGGGTTTTCATTTTACGCTGGAAATTTGCATCTACAAAAATTCCTGGATATGATTAAGGCTGTTCGATGTTGATTTAGCGTGCCACAGACAGAGTCAGATAATCAGAGTTATAATGAGACATTTCAGCCTTATCTTCAGCTCCATATTTACTATCGAAAACTGACTTGATGTTAATAAATAATTATTCCACAGGGGTATCAGTACTTTGATGGATTAAGTTGTTAAAACTTTAAATCTACTGTTTATTATAAAGGTTACATATCGAAGAATGGTTTTCAAATTAATTTCTCTAATCATGTCCTTAATATTTACTGAACTCATATAGAAGGCAGTCAATTTCCAAATCTTATTGTATACTGAGTCTATTGTCTGTCATCATGGCAATCCTATTATATTGTTTACTATCAAAGTTGGAATTATTGATAAGTAAACTGAGGTCCAAACACCCTATACCTGATATTCATTTCTTGTTTTCATTGTAACACCTCAGAAACAAAATGAGTCAGCACATGCAAAACATGTCACCTTAGTTTAAATGAGCTGAGAAGACCATCATGAAAGCAGGGAGTTAATATTCTTGTACATATTTAAACCAAGGGTGGTAGGTTTGGAATCTGCATTTTTACATTTTTACCAGTCTTCCATATCATTGTAACAAACTAAGCTCATCCACTCAAAATATGGGCTAAATATATGAGATGTGTATTTCAACTTGCCTGAAAACAAGAAGCTTCTTGGAGTTTTTCCAAAATATCAATCTATCTTGACTCAGATCCAAGAGCCCAAGAGCACTACTATTTTAATTGGAGGATCACGATCTGGGAACTACTCTTACTGTAAAATCCCTCCAGCCACTAGTAACCACAAAATTGACTATAAGTCTGTGCCATGGTCTTAGGACACATTTAGTGTGTTAGAAACCAAAAGGTAGCCCATTGCAGAAACAGGAACACTCTGGTGCTCAATAGCCTGAGTGATCCTGAATATTGGATCAGTTTGTTGAGCTTACTGTATAATGTTAAACACATTCAAATGATCATGATGATGTATGCTGTGTTTTCATGATTTTCACAAGCATCTATGTGATGCTAATTCTGATCGTACCAGTGTATGGATCACATTTTGACTAGGGAGTGTTGGGGAGGCCTCTTGTTCATTCCTGGCCCCTTAGACCCAAAATAATTGCACAGAAACTGTATTAATTAAATCATTGCTTGGCCAATCACTTAAGTTTATTGCTAGCTAACTCTTACATCTTTGCTTAACCCATTTCTATTATTTTACATTTACCTAGCCTACCAACAAGGTTCCAGCATATCTGTCTCTGATGGTAGCTCCATGGCTTTTCCCTGACTCTACCTTCTTAGTCCCAATTTTCAGTTCAGTCTTCCCCACCTAGCCCTATCATAGTCCCAAGACAACTTCTTTATTAACTAATTTGGTATTCACATTATACAGAGGGGAATCCTACATCAAGGGAGAAAAATTTTCACTTCAGTCAAAGAGCTGTAATGCGTGGAGTTCAGTTTTCCATACAAAAGTTTAGTATGTTAAGTTTACAGTGTCTTTAATCTTCTCAACACAAGAGTAATTATATATTCTATACCCCTATGTGAATATATATTATTACATCAACATTTGTACCATCTTTTCCTCTTTTAAAGAAAACATAGTTATGTAAGTAGCAAAAGCTATATTGAGGTAAATCTAGTTTGATTATTGAAATTAAAGGCTTTCAAATCATAGACTTAATCATAATAAATACTTAAAATACTAATGACTTTGTTTTTGTACTGAAAGCCATAGTTCTGTTCCAACTGGAACTTAGTCTATGAACTAGGCATGTTGCTGAAACATTACACTTGGAAAATTTAACATTACAAACTTGACAAAAATCTAGATTACTACTCTATAAAGAGATACAATAGCAAAGTTACCATTAGTAGTAACTTAATGTTAAAAAACAATAATTCATCCTATATCTCAAATGGATTTATAAGATACAAAAAAATCACCTGAGTATGTGAAGTGTGGTTTCATATATGTTAACAATTCTCTTGTTTCTATATGTTTTATGTTTATCTGGATATGTGCCTATAGGCATGCATTGTATGTGTATGTGTGTATATGTGCAAAACAGAGGTGATCATCAAGAATGCTCTCAATCACATTCTACTTTATATTTGAGACAATGAGTCTCACTGAACTTGAAGCTTACTTCCTTAGACAGGCTAGTTGCCAATAGAGCTCTATGGTTCTATCTATTGTTGCCTTCTCCTAAGCTTGATTACAGGTATATGATATCAGACCCTGTTTTTAACATACATCTGGACATCCAAACTCAAGTCGTGTTTGATCAGCAAACATTTTAGTAACTGAAGCATCTTCCACCCAGTTCATTTTTAAAACAATTTCTTCAGATTTAACTTTCCTTTAATTCCATTGTTTTAATTTATTTAATTTATACAAATAGTTCGAGGAAATGTAGCAATGACATCTGGATGGTCTTTGTTCATGGAACCCAACATACCGCTAGCATTTAATGTATACTAAATAAAGAAAAAAAACATAAACATGAACATCTACTTTTTAAAGATAATTGCCAATGGACTTTATCTGGAAGGAGTAGTGCTTTTGCTTTCCTTAGGTAATTTCGGAAAGCTGTTGACATCCTGGATCTGTTCATTGACTTATATATAAGCATACTAATAAACGAAATGTTGAAGCAAGCCCAGTAAGATCTATACACTGTTGTGACACATTTAGTCTACTGCGCAGAGGCAAATACACTGTGCTGCTGAGTTGCACTTAATTATGTGTATTGCATTTCCAGAAACATAGTTGTTATAGCAAAATTCAGGCACTTTTCTCTTAACCAACCAAACATTTCAAAGCTCATTAACACATCCGTGTCTACATAATTACAATTTCTCTTGGCACAGCATTTTCCTGTTGATTGCAGGGTGGAGAATAGTTCCCTTTGGTGCCTTTCTCTCTCATCTGGAGCGAAGAACCTAACTGCTGTGACCACTTATGAGACACACTTGGCACACAGAGGGCCCATATGGAGAGAGCTCCAGTGTGCTTGCAGAGAAGGCATATGGGGCTTTGACTGACTTCTGAGTTGGCTCTTCACACACCTTTGACCTTCTCTGGTATTAATATATTAAACATCTGTGGAGTTTCTTGTTGGATTAATTTCAACTTATGTGCATTCATAACAATCTTATCCTCCTTTGATTATTGATGAAAAAGTTAACACTCTCCTGAAAATTTAAGAGGTAGTGACATATTAATATGACAGTGTATGATATAATCAGGTCCTAGCCAACTGTTAGATTGATTTCTTGCCAACCTATAAAAGTACATATCAAATGACATGTTTTCACTTCTGGTGATTTTGTCATTTAGAGAAATAAAATACTTTTAACATTAAGATTGGAAGATATTTTTTCAGTTTGTAAACAAAACTTTTAAAGAATTCTATACTTTTCTTATATGTATATGAGGTTATCTACTCATAATGACTGAATAGTTCATAAATGTCAGGCTTCAAGTTACAAATAGCCTTGTGTAATAATGATTCTGAGTACCAAGAGGGTAAAGCAGGAGGAGTAGAGTTCAATGCCAGAATAAACCACACAGCAGGACTCTGAAATTTGAAAGATAAGGCTTTATTTTCATAGCATATGGTAGCTTCTGCTGTTAGACATCAAGAGTTCACTTTCTCAGCAAGAAAAACAGTTAAGAAAATAAAAATATTTGTTCAGTTCTCAAAGTTAGAAATCATAAAAATTATAAAGCAATTGAATATTTTAATATCCATTGAAGGCAAGAAGTCATCTTATGAAATGAGGAACAAAAATTTTCAGGATATGAATGACATACTGCAATTAATACCAATCCTTATACTAGTGTACCACTCCAAATTAGTTACAAACTAACATTTAATTATTATATACCTGAAAGTCTAATTATATTAATATTTATACAAATGTAAAATTAAGTTCCCGATAGAACATCCCCATTGTCTCAGTGTGTGGGTGCACCCCTCGCGGTCCTGAGTTCCTTGTTCGTGCTCTCTCTTCTTCTGTTCCTGATTTGGACCTTGGGATTTCATTCCGGTGCTCCAATGTGGGTCTCTGTCTCTGTCTCCTTTCATCGCCTGATGAAGGTTAATATCCAGGAGGATGACTATATGTTTTTCTTTGGGTTCTCCTTCTTATTTAGCTTCTCTAGGATCACGAATTATAGGCTCAATGTCCTTTATTTGTGGCTAGAAACCAATTATGAGTGAGTACATCCCATGTTCCTCTTTTTGGGTCTGGCTTACCTCACTCAGGATAGTGTTTTCTATTTCCAAGGCCAGCTGGCCTGGGTCTGAAAAAGCATGGGATAAAACCAGACTCACTGAACATAAAGGACAATGAGGATTACAGAGAATGCAAGAACAATGGCACTGGGTTTTGATCCTACTGCACATACTGGCTTTGTGGGAGCCTAGGCAGTTTGGATGCTCACCTAACTAGACCTGGATGGAGGTGGGTGGTCCTTGGACTTCCCACAGGGCAGGGAACCCTGATTGCTCTTCGGGCTGATGAGGGAGGGGGACTTGATTGGGGAAGGGGGAGGGAAATGGGAGGCGGTGGGGGGAGGAAGCAGAAATCTTTAATAATTAAAAAAATAGAAGAAATGTGAATGTAAGTACAAAAAAATGTAAAATTAAATAAATATGCAGTGTGTGTGTGTGTGTGTGTGTGTGTGTGTATGATTTTGGAGTGCCAGGTGTTTAATTTCAATGACAACTTTTTTACAGCACACATTTATCAGAATTAGTCATGACTTTAATATTTTCATTGAATAGTTCTCCCATTTAGAATGCATAAGTTGGCAGGCAAGCCACACATTAATCATATATTTATTAAATATAAAATATTTTAAAAATTTAGATATCTGGGTTTTGCAACTTCACTATCAGTTTTATTTTCAATGTCAAAAACAAGGCATTTATTCATAGATTCTTACTAATAACGACTCCATAATTAAAATTATTATTTCAATTAATGCTATTTTACTGATTTATTTTGCATGATGTCATAAAGTAAGGCAAAAGCTATGGTCCATTTCACCAGTCTTAGGCACCACATTAATAACAATAATCATGCTAAGAAATTGGTTTAGCTCAATACCACACTGAAGGGGAAGGCATAAGTCAAAAACAATCCCACACCAGTTTAGAATTATGATTAATAGAATGGTTGTTTATTAAAAGGGGAAAAACTTGCAGATCACCATCCCAGACGACAGTCCTCTACTCAATCAGGAAGGGAGTCTAGTCACCAGAAGCAGAGCAGGAAGTAAGGGAGAGCAAGAAGGGAAGTGGCTGCTTTTTTAAAGAAAGAGAGACCATGCCCCAATGGGCTGGTATCTCAGCGGCTATTGGCTGGAGGAGCAGAAGGACCTCCCGCAACACCTCCCCCTTTTGTTTAAGTAAGAGAGTTTTAAACCTACTATGAAATTATATACAATAAGTACAAATATCCTATTCTAACTAGCTTAGGTCTTATATAATAAATAGCTTGGCCAAGTCATGAGTGGAAAGTAACTACATTTATATAGTCTTCAAACCCATCGAAGATCTGAGAAGGGAAATAATGTTACCTGAGTAATTAGGAAGTGCAATCAAACAACTTCCAAAACATGCAACAAATCAGAGAGACAACTAGCTACCTGGGAAATCACCTAATGTCACATTTGCAGCATTGAAGCAACCAACTTTGGCTAAGGCCTAACATAACTGACATACCATTTTTAAAGGCAAGCAACTTTTTAAAACTATCTTACCCTGTCTTGGCAGGATATGACAGTCCTGTTTTGTGCAGGCAGATATATGTGAGTGTGTGTGTTTGTATGTGTGGAGATGTTTGTGTGTATTCTGTTTGTGTTCTTTAAAACTCTGCAGTATACCATCCTCTTAAAAATGGGGAAAAGATTCTTAATGTTTTAAAATGAAATGGAATATTGAGCAATGATACAACACTGGTATTAAGTAAGTGGTTTCTGTACCAAAAAGATGTCTTGGCAGTTACAAATGCACCTTTCTTGCAGAATGTCCACGTCTGTTTCCAGAACTCAATTTGTGTGTTTAAAAATGCCAGCAACTCCAGCTTCACAGGAAGCTGACACCTCTATCATATTTCACATAGCAATAATTACATATTTGTTTTTAAAATATTTTTTATCTTTTAAAACTTTTAAATAATAAAATTGAAAAGAACAGAAGTTTATAACTAAGCATTATCTTCCAAGATCTAGTATCTGATCTCTTAATAATACTTACCTTGTTTAAACTTTTAGCTATGTTAAATATAATGAGGATTATAATGAACTATTTCATTCCATGTTCACAGGAAAAATAGAATAAATGCTACTATCCTAGATGTACGTATAAGAGAAGTGACTCAGAGATATGGTTAAAAATGATCTTGCATGTATTAAATATTTTTGAGTTTTATTGAGCATGAAAAAGATAAAAAGACAATAAAGATCATAAGCTAAGAAATATACTGAACCAAAACTCAATGTTGCCACACAAGCGAAGGCAACATTTACTAGAAGAGAAATAGAAACACCATACAGAATTATATTGATACACTGAACTTTGACACTTGCCTTATTTAAAGATATCTTGGCAGCTGAAATTGGTTTACACTTTTCTAAATGCCACTTCACTGTGTATTCAAGTAATAGTTCACACATTAAATTAAGACACTGTTTTCTATACTTAGGTCAATTTTAAACCAAATTTAATTAAACTACACAACACTTAATAAAATAAAACTATCAAGATTTCATTTACTGTACATTTATTTATTTAGGAAATGTGAAAATTAATAACAAATTTTGCAGATACTATAGTAAAACAATAAATCTTGCTATTTTATTTTGCTAAAATTGAGAGTCTGCATTCATTCATTTTAAATAATAATTTTCCCAAGCAAAGACCATGGAAATAATTTGTGTTAAGAATTTTTTTTTTTTATTTTTCAAGATTTTATTGCAAACCAAAATTGGTTTATTGCACACACAAAAAAGTTGCAAGCATTGCTGCCACAGACATTTCTATTTTTAGAAAGGGTTTTTATGGACCAATGCCCCAGTTGTCAGTCAAAGCCCAGCGTTGGTGTTTTCATTCTTTAAAATGTCACCTATAAAATGGGCATTATTTATGGTTTTTTTTTTGCATTCCTGATTATTGTATGTATGGTGTAAAGAAAGTCTGTACATTGGGTTATAACACTAGTGTATTTAAACTTACAGACTTATTTGTGTTAAGAATTTTTGAAATTATTTATTTATTTTAAAGAAAGCAAGCTAGCTTCTTTCATTTTACATACCAATCCCATTTCTCACAACCTCACCTCTTCCCATTTCCTCCATCTTCTCCCTGCTCCAATCCTTATTTATTCCTCAGAGAAGGTAGGGCACTTTGATTTGAGCAAGGAACAAGGCTCTCCCACTATATTTAGGCTGAGCAAAGTATCCATCCAAAGAGAATTGGTTCCCAAAAAGCCAGTACAATCAGTAGAGATAAATCCTGGTACCACTGCCAGTGGCCCCACAGTCTGCCACAGTCATACAACTATCACCCACATTCAGAGGGTCTATTTTGGTCTTATGCTGGTTCCTTCCCTGCCTTTCTGGAGTTGATGAGCTCCAATTAGCTCAGGTAAGCTGTTTCAGTGGGTGTCCCCATCATGGTCTTAACTTCTTTGCTCCTATTCTCACTCATCCCACTCTTCAACTGGACTTTGGGAGCTCAGCACAGTGCTAAGCTGTAGGTTGCTTACTCTGATTCCATCAGTTGCTATATGAAGGTGCTTTGATGACATTTATGATATTCACCTATCTGATTACAGTGCACGGCCAGTTCTGGCACCCTCTCCTCTATTCCTTAGGGTCTCAGCTGGGGCTATCCTTGTGGATTCCTGGAAATTTCTCTAGGGCCAGGTTTCTTGCTAGTCCCATAATGACTCCCTCAATCAAAATAAATCTTTGTTTACTCTCCATCTCTGTCTTTCCTCCATCTCAACTTTCCTGTTCCCTCAAGTTCTCCTTCACACTCTCTTTTTCCCCTGCTTTCCCCCTTCTGCCCTCTCTTCTTTTCCCATCCCCATCCTCCCAAATTTGTCAGATGGTATTGTAAATTTCCCCTTTCCAGATGGATCTATATATATATTTTTCTTACTGTCCACCTTGTTACTTAGCTTCTCTTAGGTCATGGACTATAGACTTATCATCCTTTGCTTTACAGCTAATATCCACTTATTAGTAAGTTCATACAACTTTCATCTTTCTGCGTCTGGGTTCCCTCAATCAGGATGTTTTTTTTTTTCTGGTTCCATCCATTTATATGCAAATTTTAAAATGTTATTTTTTTCTTTACTTCTGAATATTACCCAATTGTGTAAATGTACCACATCATTGTTAGACATTCTTCAGTTGAGAGGCATCTAGGTTGTTTCCAGGTTCTATCTATTACAAATAATGCTGCTATGAACATATTTGAACAAATGTCTTTATAGTATGATTGAACATCCTTTCAATTTCTGCCCAAGAGTGCTATTGCTGAGTCCTAAGGTAGGTTGACTCCCAGTTTTCTGAGAAACTACCATACTGATTTCCAGAGTAGTTTTACAAGTTTGCATTACCACTAACAATCGAGGAGTGTTCCACTTACTTCACATCCTTTCTATCATAAGCTATCATTGGTGTTTTGATCTTAGTCATTCTGACTGGTGTAAGATGGTATTTCAGAGTCATTTTTATTTGCATTTCTCTATTGGCTAAGAATGTTAAACACTTTCCTCAAGTGTCTTTCAGTCATTTGAGGTTTTGTTGTTGCTGTTGAGATTTCTCTGTTTAGGTCTGTACCCCCATTTTTCAATTGGATTATTTGGAAATTTGATGCGTAATTTCTTGAGTTCTTTATATATTTTGGAGGTCAGTCCTCTGATAGGGGGTTGATGAAGGCTATAGGATAGGGTCATTTCAGGTTCTCTGTCCTCAGCTGCCCCAGGAACTAACTGGGGACATCGCCCTGGGCACCTGGGAGCCCCTCTAGGACCAAATCTCTTGCCAACCCTAAGATGGCTCCCTTAATTAAGATGTGTGCTTCCCTGCTCCCCTATCCGACCTTCCTTTATCCCAAACATCCCGTTTCGGATTTTCATATATTGATACAAATTTAATTTTGTTATACTGTATGTTTGTTTTTACTCTTGTTGGGGTATTATGTTTTTGCAGCTCATTTAAAAATGTAATGGATAATTAAGAAATACAATTTAATACTCATCTAAGTAGTCAAACTGATAGTTATATTAGGTATGTTTTCAAGGTCTTACAGAGACTTATTTATTGGGAGCTCACCAAAGCCAGCTGGACTGCGACTGAAA
>NW_026067937.1:9760703-9829911 GCF_014885135.2 Alexandromys fortis | reverse complement strand
GGAGCCTAGCCAGTTTGGATGTTCACCTTCCTAGACATGGACGGAGGGGGGAGGACCTTGGACTTTCCACAGGGCAGGGAACCCTGACTGCTCTTTGGACTGGAGAGGGAGGGGGAGAGGAGTGGGGAGGGAAGGGTGGGAGGAGGGGGAGGGAAATGGGAGGCTGGGAGGATGCAGAAACTTTTATTCCCTTTTCTCAATAAAAAAAATTAAAAAAATAGATATATGATTCTTCAAAGACCTACAGATAACAAAATTTAATATGTTTAGTAACCTTAGGCTTTTAATGACAGTGAGATATGTCTGCTTCTGACATCACCTATCTACTTCAGAAAAATGATGGGTATCAAAAAATCTCCGTATGGAATTTGTTTACTTTATGGCAAAAGCTAACCACGTGGACAAAAAAACTGATTCTCCCCTTGCCCCAATAACAGACAGTTATTGTAGTAGCATTTCCCTTCTACTTTAATAAATAAAACAGCCAGCCACTGGCTCTTACACAATCTCAGTCTGAAATGGTGATCCTGTCTCCAGGAATGTCAGGACGAGACTGTATGTTGAGAGCTATTTCCTCCTATTTTTTAATCCTCTCTAGGGCTGGGATTAAAGATGTGGCATGATTTAAGGCATGCACCACCTGGTTTCTATGGCAACTAGTGTGGCTACTGAGATTAAAGATGCTTGTCATTGTGACTACTAGAATTAAAGGTGTTTGTTACCATTGCCTGGTCTATAAGGCAATGTGAGACTGTTTTAATCTCAGACCTTCAGGCAGTCTGTATTTATTAAAATACAGTTGAAATGTCGCTACATTTTCCCTTTTCATATAAAATAAAAGAGAAGGCTATAACTAATATAAAAAACTATATACGATAAGTACAATGACTTTATATAATATATACAGGAAATAAATACATTAAAAATATCTAGTCCATTTGTATTTGACAAATTAAGAGAAAATATTTCATATCTATCTTATCTTGGTGAATCCAAAGTTTTATACCTAATTTATTTTTTATCACCACTTGCTTTCTGTATCTGGTTAACTATAACTATAGCTATAAAATCTTCCACTCCCTCAGAAACCCAAAAAGGAAACAATATTAACTGAGTAAGCAGGAAGTGCAAGCAAGCAACTTTCAAAAATGTAATGACAGACACAGCTGGCTTCCTGGACATTCACCTAAAGTTCCTCTGCAACATTGGTGCATCCATCTTTGGCCTACAGGCCTAGCATGTTTAACATATTTTTTTTTGTGAAGCAGGATATTTTGTGTCCTGCTTGTCTAATTGGGACAGCATATTGCCAGCAGTCAATGGGCAGGAGCATTCTCTTGCTTCATGGCTTACTTTGGTCAAAAGGAAAGTAAACTCCATGTGAAGATTTTTCAGTGCTCATTAGCTTCTCTGAAGTAGATTGGTGCTGCCAGGAGAAAACATGAATCATTGTCATAAAAAATGAGAAACTAGGTTATTAAAACATTTTAAATGTCATATTCTGTAGACTCTGAAGTGTTGGAAGTTGACCTATCTATCTAAATTATATCTTTGTTTGACCTTGAAAACATGCCTAATGAGACTATAAGTTTTATTATAGTAGGTAATTAACTACTAACCTATATTTCTATATTATCCTAAACAGTTGATAATAATAATTTTCAAGGACTAGAAATTTTCATTACATTATTAAATGAACTGTATTGGAACAATACAGGATTAGAAATGTATGTACAGTATGTTTTAACAAAATTAATCTCAAATATTTATCAATATACAAAATTTGTATACAATATACAAAATTAAAGTCAATGTAAAATATTTAAAACTAATAGTTACTTTTAAAAAATAGATTCAATATTCTACTTTTTTATTTTTATCGTTAATGTCCAGAATAGATCAGTAAGACAAAAGAGAGATGACTGTCAAACTTTTTTAAGATAAAGTAGGATAGTCCTTAAAAATTCCGTGATTCACAGGAATGACTGTAAGATATTCTAGGCATGTAGGCCAAAGATGGATGCCCCAAACTTACAGGGAAACTTTGGGGAAGTGCCAGACAGGATGATGTCCCAGTTATTAGGTAATATTTCTTCATTCTGGGGCCTTTGACAGAGTTAAAGACTAAAAAGTTAAACTTATAATTTTCTTTAGTTATGATAGAAAACAATTTAGGTATAAAACTTTAGAATAAAATAAGACAAATACTACTCACACTGGTTAACAAAATGCTGATTGTCTGTTAGCAAGGCAGGAAGAATAGGGAGGATAGCTAAACACTGAGGACCTGAAAAAAATAAAAGTCAAAATCAGCGAGATGCCAGCAAACTGCCAAGGAAGAAGGGTGTACAGAAAATGAGGTAACCAACTTTGAACCATGTCGCAAAGCATAGATAAGAATGATGGGTCAATTTAAGTGGAAGAGATAACTACTAATAAGCCTAAACTTTTCCCCAAGCATTTATAAGTAATATTAAGACTTGGAGTGATTATTGGAGCTAATAGATGGGAGAGAAATTCCAACTACATTTAACCTTGAGAAATGAACAATTATTGAATTCCTGTACCATCCATTGGTGGACAACCATTGTTGGTTCAGTTGGACCACAGCACATAAGTTATTCTAATAATTTACATTTATCCATCTGTCTATCATCAATATTCCATAGATACAAGGATTTACAATATTTTTACTTTTTATCTTAGAAAATTTTTCTTGATGTTTTTAAAGATGTTTCCATAGTAGAGTGGTGTTCATGAGGTAGAAGAGTATTAATTAGTATTAATATTCTTTTATTTTTTATATTACCATTTTTTATTTTTTATAAAAAGATTGTATTTAGAACATGAGTCAGAGACATGTAATCCCTCCCTGACTTCCTTTTAAAATAAATATCACCTCCTAAATCGATGAAAATGACCAAATAACAAACCTCTCATATAATCAGACCATGTATACCAAAAGATGTGTTTGTGGATTTATTAAGAAACAATTGTTATCAAAATTGTGAGTTAAAGATATGAGGGTGTGTAAGTATATTGAAACACTATTGGGTAAAATTTTGAATTTTCTTTAAAAAATTCTGTTCTTATTTCCTTCCTAAGAAAACTGTGGCTGTCCCTTTTATTATATAACTTATGATGGACTCAGTACTTTTCAGCTTTGTTTTATGATGTTTCTATCCAAATATGCAATAAAATGTTACTTATTCTCATCATGTAGTCATCTATAAAGTTTTAATTTGCTATAGTCATATAAAAACAATAAAGGAAACAATAATATATAAAGCTTCATGTATATGTTGATATATGTGCAAGTTAATGTCTATACGTGAATGTATATGATTACATACATATGTAGAGGCCATAGGATAGGGGTTATTGTTGATCTGTTTGTGCTCCCCACCTTTTATTTTATTTTATCTTTTGAAATTTAGTTTCTTACTGTCCTGGAACTGGCTAAGTATATTAGTCTGATGGCAAGCAACACGCAGTGACTTCCCTGTCTCTCAGCTCTAGAATACTGCTGGATGCTTTTTGAACATGAGTTCTAGAAAACTAGCTCAGATGCTTGTGCTTGCTTATTAAACATATTTCTCAATATTTCTTCAGCTCAAAAATCAAAGAAGTTGAAATCAAAATTCTTTAAAGTCAGTTTTTCTTAATTCTGAGTGGAAAGTAATATAATTAAACACACAACTTACATAGTTCCACCCTGGCCTTTAAATAACAGACTGCCATAGAGTGACTTCTTATACCTGAAGATTAATTTTTACTCACACTGAAAGAATGAAAGAATGGCCAAGTCAGACTTACTTTAAATTTCAAGCTTCATAAAACTGACATTACCGCCTCGCAAATGACTAATAACTTCACAAACATTTTCCCTTTGTAAATGAAAAAATTTAAATTAGTGATGGGTGTCCAATATACTTCTGAAATAATTATGGATATTGACTGCATTCAACTGTTTGGTGATTGTGTGACATTTAGACTCATAATTGGGGCTACCCACTAGCATGGAAAGTTCAGCTTTTGAAAAAGTTTATAGGTGATGAAAGTTATTTGAAATATTAATAGGTTTTTGGCAGTCTTCCTGTTTCTAACTAATAAAATTATAACATTATAGGCATCTGATATGAGATCATTACTATTCAGGAGACATAAAAACTGTAAAAGTGACAGTGTTAGGTGTCCTCCTAGTAAGGACACTCACTGTTTTTTTTTTTTTTTTTGAATTTTAGGTTTATGGAATTTTTAACATTTCAATGATGTAAAACAGACTTGATCAGTTTTATCATCTTGACATTTCCTTTCACTCAATGGGAAAATGTAGGACTGTCATCCAGGTTAAGATTAGTTGAGTCATTTAAGTCACACTTCAACAGATATCTTGGAACTATTACAAAATGTGGAAAATACAGTAAAATCTGGGGTCAAGTTATCTTATGCTCACCTGACTTTATGCAAACTCATATAGCCTCAGAATGTATTTAACATTTACTTGACTCACATTTTCCCCTTTGGCTTCTTTTTTTTCTTTATTTATGTTTGTTCTTGCATGTATTATATCCCAATCACTGTTTCCCCTCTCTCTTCTCCCCACAGTCTCCTACCCCTCACCTCTACTCTCTCCCAAATCCACCCTTTCTTAGAAAAGATCAGGCCTCCCAGGACATTGTCCAAATAGGGCATAATATGCTACTATTAGACCAGACATATACTGTGGTAATATTTTGTTCATGCTTTGACAAATAAAGTTTGCTTGAAGATCATAGTGTGGCACTAGCCACTAGTTAACCATAGACACCAGGCAATGGTGGCACACCCCTTTTATCCTAACACTTGGGAGACAGAGACAGATGGATGTCTGTGGGTTCAAGGCCACACTGGGCTACATGAGATTGAATCAGTATAAAAGAGAAACAGAGCCAAGTGATGTGGCTTACACCTTTAATCCTAGCACTATGGTGGAAGAGATGGACAGTGATATAGCTGGGCAGGGACAGGAACATAAGGAGGGAAAAGACAGGAGCTCAGGATTCAGTGTGAGGTTTCATAAATAGAGAATTCAGTCTGAGGACTTGAAGAGACAGGATACCCCTTTTTTTGGCTGAGGAATTATCAAGGAAAAAGTTGGCTGTGGCTTGCTCCTTAGTCTCTCTGATATTTCAACATTTATCCCAATATCTGGCTCTGGATTTTTTATTAGTAAGACTAATCAGAACTCATGTAACAACATACTATTACATGAGGCAACCTAGTACAAGGAAAGGGATCCCATAATTGGGCAAAATGGCCAAGTTACTCTGAAATTCCACAAGAACACCATGTTACTCTGAAGTACAATTAATAAAAATCTCAGAGAAATTGGGGTTCAAACTAAATATCTGAAAAATAAAGCAGCCAATCACTGGCTCTTACCTCTACCTCAGTCTGAAATGGTAATCCTGCCTCCAGGAATCTCAGAATGAGGCTGTGTCTGAGAGCTGTCTTCTCCCGTATTATAATCCTCTCTAGGGCTGGGATTAAAGACATTTACTACTTGGATTAAATGTATGGGACCACTGGGATTAAGGTGTGTGCTAACATTGCCTGGTGTAAGGCTGACTAGTGTGACTGTTTTACTCTCTGATCTTCAGACAAGCTTTATTTATTAAAATACAATTGAAATGTCACTGCATTATTCAACTATAATATATTACACAGGACCTTGCTCAGACCCCTACAGGCTCCCTGATCTCTCTGTTACTTCAGATCTTTCCTCCCGCTCCTCTGCAGCACTTCCTGAGCTCCATGGAGTGTTTCTCTGTGGGACTCTGAACCTGCTCCCATCTGTTGTTGCATGAAGTGTTTCTGGTAACTGAAATGAGGATTCTGTTGGGCTATACTACCAGGACAAACTGATGCTCAAAAGTTCTGTGGCTGGGTTGATGTCTCTAGACCTCCACTTGAGGCCTTGTGTGGTTATAGAAGATGGCCAATTCAGGCTCCATGTATCCCATTACTAGGAGTTTTTGCTAGGGTTATGCTCATAAATCCTATAGAGTTTTTCTTATAAGTAGTTTCCACCTCAACCCTAAATAAACCCCCATTCCAGTTGTGTCCCCCAGCATTGTCTCCCTGTCTGCCACTTGATACCTCCTGTTCCCAACCCCATCCACCCCCATCCACCCATTAAATATATGCTATTTCCCCTGCCCATGGAGATTCTGGCCTCTTCTCCAAGCTCTCCTTGTTACTTATCTCTCTGGTCTGTAAATAGTAGCATGATTACCTTTTACTTTACAGCTAATATCCACTTATAAGTGTATACATACCATTTTTGTTTTTCTATGTCTGTGTAACCTTGCATGATGTCATACTTAGGGTTTGTATTGATATGAAGAGACACTATGACCTTAGCAATACATATAAAGGAAAACATTCAATTGGGTGACTCGCTTACATTTCAGACGATCAGTCCATTATCATGGTGGGATATAGTGATATGCAGGGAGACTTACTACTGGAGCTGGAGCTGAGAGTAACATTGAGGAGGCAACAGGACGTGGTTTGTGACATGGGGAGTAGCTCAAACATAGAAGACCTCAAAGCCCACCCCCAAAGTAGCATACGTCCTCCAAGACCAACCTACTCCAAAAATGTCACATGTCCTAACAGTGCAACTCCTTTTGTAGGCCATTTTCTTTCAAATAACCACATTATATTCTTCGTCCATATATATATATATAAAGTCCAAAGATTTGTAGCCATATCATAATACAAAAATATACTCAGTGGAACTTCAAAAGTACCCATAGTCTATAATTGTCTCACAATGTGGGAGTCCCTTCTGTGTGTTGTGATTACCATTAATGAATAAAAACAACTGCTTTGGACCTATAGCAAGGCAGAAGTTAGGTAAGCAGGGAAGAGCTAAGCTGCATGTTGGGATAAAGAAGGACAGAGTTGGAGAGACACCATGGAGCTGAAAATTTTCTGGTAGGCCACGACCTTGTGATATAGCACAGATTACTACAAATGGTTTAAATTAAGATGTAAGAGTTAGACACTAAGAAGTAAGTGCCAAAGCCGGGTAGTGGTGGCGCACGTCTTTAATCCCAGCACTCGGGAGGCAGAGGCAGGCAGACCTCTGTGAGTTCGAGGCCAGCCTGGTCTACAAGAGTTAGTTCCAAGACAGGAACCAAAAGCTATGGAGAAACCCAGTCTCGAAAAAATCCAAAAAAGCAAAATGAAGTTAGGGCCAATGGACCAAGCAGTGATTTAAACAATGCAGTTTCTGTGTGATTATTTCGGGGCTGAGCAGCTGGGAACCAACAAGTGGCCTCCATGCAACAGTCTCAAACTTGTTTCAAAGTCCAAAGTCTCTTCTGAGATTCATGGCAATTCTTAATGTTTAAAATTAAAATAAAAAAGCATATGATCTACTTCTAACACAAAATGACACAGTTTACATATTAACATTCCAAAACATAGATAAAGGAGCATAGTGAGGAAATACTGGACTAAGTTAAGCCTGAAAATCAGATGGGCACTCTCCAATCTCTGCATTTCCGTGTCTAGTGCCAAAGCACTCTGTTGCTCTCCAACTCCATTCAACTTTGTTGACTGCAGCTCAATTCTTTCTTTTAGGTTGGTTCCACTCCCTGTTAGCAGTTTTCTTTGATAGACAAGCCATGGTTCTGGCATCTCCAACATCTTGTCATCTCCAAGGTAGTTCAGGCTTCAACTTCAGAGCTTTACTCAGTAGCCTCTCTAGACCACCATTCAGGGTCAACTATGACACATACTGTTTACTGGAGCAGGTACATGGACCCTCATTCATTTACACCTCCACCAGCTTTCTGTTTTTGATGCTTCCATTCACTGCCTATCTTAAACTGAATGTGTAGACAAGGCAGGCATCAATCTCAAAGATCTGCCAGTCTCTTCTTTCAGAGTGTTATTAAAAGTGCACATGTGGCTCTAAGTCTTTTTTTAATACCTATTCATAAGTAGGAAATGTAATTGAGTGGAATCTTGCTATGAAATTATTTTTTAATATAATTTTTTATTAAAAAAACAATATCCTCCTCCTTCCGGCCTCCCATTTCCCTCCCCCTCCTCCCCCACCTCTCCCCCTCCCTTCAGTCCTCTCCCCCTCCCTCTCCAGTCTGAAGAGCAATCAGGGTTCCCTGCCCTGTGGAAAGTCCAAAGTCCTCCCCCCTCCATCTTGGTCTAGTAAGGTGTACATTCAAACTTGCTAGGCTCCCTCAAAGCCAGAACATGAAGTAGGATCAAAACCCAGTGTCATTGTCCTTGGCTTCTCATCAGCCCTCATTGTCTGCCATATTCAGAGAGTCCGGTTTTATCCCATGCTTTTTCAGTCCCAGTCCAGCTGGTCTTGGTGAGCTCCCAATAGATCAGCCCCACTGTCTCCGTGGGTGGGTGCACCCCTTGTGGTCCTGAATTCTTTGCTCATATTCTCCCTCCTTCTGCTCCTCCTTGGGACATTGGGAGCTCAGTTCGGAGCTCCAGTGTGGCTCTCTGTCTCTATCTCCATCCATCTCCAGATGAAGGTTTTTTATTTATCTCTAGAAACCAATTATGAGTGAGTACATCCCATGTTCATCTGTTTGGTTCTGGGTTACCTCACTCAGGATAGTGTTTTCTATTTCCATCCATGCACAAAACTCAAGTCCAAATGGATCAAAGACCTCAATATCAGTCTGAACACACTGAACCTGATAGAAGAAAAAGTGGGAAGTACTCTACAACATATGGGCACAGGTGATCACTTCTTATTTATAACCCCAGCAGCACAGACATTAAGGGCTTCATTGAATATATGGTACCTCTTGAGACTGAGAAGCTTCTGTAAAGCAAAGGACACTGTCACTAAGACAAAAAGGCAACCCACTGACTGGGAGAAAATCTTCACCAACCCCGCAACTGACAAAGGTCTGATCTCCAAAATATTTAAAGAACTCAAGAAACTAGACCGTAAAGGGCTAACCAACCCAGTTATGAAATGGGGCACTGAGCTGAACAGAGAATTCTCAACAGGAGAAGTTCAAATGGCCAAAAGACACTTAAGGTCATGCTCAACTTCCCCAAAGATCAGGGGAATGCAAATCAAAACAACTTTGAAATATCATCTTACACCTGTCAGAATGGCTAAAATCAAAAACACCAATGATACCCTTTGCTGGAGAGGTTGTGGAGTAAGGGGTACACTCATCCTTTGCTGGTGGGAATGCAAACTTGTGCAACCACTTTGGAAAGCAGTGTGGTGGTTTCTCAGGAAATTCGGAATCAATCTGTCCCTGGACCCAGCAATACCACTCTTGGGAATATACCCAAGAGAGGCCCGATCATATGACAAGGGCATTTGTTCAACTATATTCATAGCAGCATTATTTGTAATAGCCAGAACCTGGAAACAACCTAGATGTCCTTCAATGGAAGAATGGATGAAGAAAGTGTGGAATATATACACATTAGAATACTACTCAGCGGTAAAAAACAATGACTTCTCGAATTTTGCATGCAAATGGATGGAAATAGAAATTATCTTTATTCCATTTCTTAATCTGTTCTTCTCCTTGAATATAGGACCATTTTCCATTCTACTTTTTAGTGCTCGTTTTCTTCTCAAATATTTCTCCTTACTTTACTCCTATTCATTATATATTTTATTAAAATTAACACTAGTAACTAAGCACACAACAAGTCTGTACTAGAATTTTGAGATTTCCTCTGCCAAGGGAATTAATCCAATCTCTTTACTTTAGCATCAGTCATACTCTTTGAACAAGGTTAAAAAGCAGCCACACTCTTCACCAAAGTATCACAAAAATGATCTCTAGGCTACTTATTAATATCCATTGAAACCTCTCGAGCCAATACCTTCAGTTCATCAAATGGTCCTACTGGGATGGTTCTTTAAGCAGAAATTAAAGCATTCCATTGCCTTCCTAACCCAAAGTACATATTCCTCAAAAAAAAAAAAAAAAAAAGACATGGGCAGCCTATCACAGCAGTACCCTAATCCCTCTGTCTGAGTTGCGTTTTCAATTGCTGTGAAAAGACACCATGATGATGGTAACTCTTACAATGGAAAACATTATTTGGTAGCTCACTTATTTTTCAGAAGATTAGTTTATTACCACTATGGCATCAGGTAGGGAGACATGGTACTGAACCAGGAACTATGGGTTCTATGTCTTGTACAGGCAACAGGAAGAGGTCTATGCCACTGGGAGTAACTTAAGCATAGGAGACCTCAAATCCCACACCCACAGTGTCACTTCCTCCAAAAGGCCATACTTACTCCAACAAAGCCATACTTACTAATAGTTACACTCCATTGGGGGGTCATTTTTTTTTTCAAACCATCGTACTCACTCAGGATGATTTTTTCTAGTTTCATCCATTTGTTTTTTAACAGCTGAGTAACACTTCATTGCATACCACATTTTCTTCATCCATTCTTCAATTGAAGTATATCTAGTTTGTTTCCAGATTCTGGCTATTAAGAAAAAAAAGAATAAAGCTGTAATGAACATAGTGGAGCAAGTATCCTGGTGACAGGATTGAGAATCCTTTAGCTATATACCCAGGAGTGGTATAGATATGGCCTGAGGTAGAGTGATCTTAAATTTTCTAAGAAACTGCCATATTGATTTCCAGAGTGGCTGTATAAGTTTGCAATTCCTTCAGCAATTCAGATGTCTTCCTCCTGCTCTACATGTTTGTCAGCTTGAACTGTCATTTGTGTTTTTGATCTTTGTCATTTTTCCAAGTATAAGATGAAATCCTAGAATCAATTTGATTTGCATTTCTCTGATAGTTAAGTATGTTGAACAATTCTTTAAGTGTTTCTTGGCCATTTGAGTTTTCTCTATAAAGATATCTGTATGCCATATTCATTATATTATTTAGTAGTTGATGTCTACTTTTTTGAGTTCATTATATATTTTGGAAATCAGCCCTTTGTTGGAGTTGGGTAATATCTTTTCTCATTCTTCAGGCTACCATTTTGTCCTATTGATAGCTTATTTTGCCTTACAGAAGACTTTCAGTTTCATGAGGTCCCATTTACTAGTTGTTGTTAGTGCCTACACTACACTATTGCTGTTATGTACATGAAGTTGTATCCTATGCCAATGTGTTTAAAGCTTATCCCCAATGTTTCTTCTATCAGGGTCTGTGTATCTCATTGTACATTGTAGTCTTTGAACCACTTGGACTTGAGTTTTATACGGGGTGCTAGATTTGCATTCTTCTACATGCCAACAATCAATTATAAGAGCACCATTTGTTGAAGATGTTTTTTTTTTTTTTTTCCATTGTACATTTCTAGATTCTTTACCAAAAAGTAAGTGTTCATATTTGGGTGGATTCTTTTCTGGTTTTTCAACTTGATTCCAATAATCAGTTTTTCTGTGGTACGCTCATACCACAGGGTAATTTTACTACAGTTCTGTACTACAGCTTGAAATCAGGGGTGATGATATATTCAAACATTCTTTTATTATATAGGATTGTTTTAGATATACTGGGCTTTTTGTTTTTCCATAAGAACTTGACTCATATTTTTCTTAGTCTGCCCATTATCAGGAGGCTAGTGGCTGATTTGATTGCTTTCTAAAAGTGTAGGAATGTATACTTTAATTTTCCAATGCTTAAATAAGAAAACATGTTGAAAAAGAGGTTAGAGATAATCTAGGAGTCAAAGATATGGATTTACTGTGATGTTTCAGGACAATTAAAACGTGAAGCTATTTTCTCTTTTTCTTCTGGCTAAACTGAGCATCAGTAATACTCACGATTTTATAACTCAAACTTAAATAGGAATATCTATTATTTTTTGTTGTCAAATATTATAAGAATTTCCTCTTTTTAAATTCTATAATTTAATTCATTCAGTGATATATTATTAAATTATAAGTATTTTTTGTTCTCCTCATATGTTTTTAGTATATAAATTAATGATTTGCAATTTTAGTATGCTAATTAGTGATTTGCAATTTTTCTTATTGCTATCTAATAAGATATACTGCTGTTAGAGATATTTGTGCATGTGAAGAAAGGGAATTGCTCACTCTGTGAGAGTATGCCTTATTCAGGCACTATGAAAACCAGTGTGGAATTTTCTCACAAAGCTGTGTGTGAATAGAGTTATTATGACTCAGCTATGCCATTCCTTAGCATATAACCAAAGGATTACATATTACAATATGGATATAAGCACTTCTCCATACTCACTCTTACTCTGCTCACAATAGACAGAAAATTAAATTATACTAGATATCCATCAACTGATGAGTAGATAATACAATGTGATATATACCCACAATGGAATATTATGCAACTACAAGATATACAAAATTATGGAATTTGCATAGAAAGAATAGAGCTTCAAATAATCCTTCCAAGTGAGTAGACACAGAAGTAGAAAGACGGGCACCATATATATCGATGTTAGTTTTGATCTTTAGATATATGTCTTTAATTTGTACTAACCATAGAAGTCATGTAACTAGTACAGTGACAGCAGGGAGAATTTCAAATTAAGGAATATAGAATATTGGTATAATGAAGAGGAAGTAAGAGGGTAAGAAGGGACAAATGAGAGCAGGGTTACAAAACAATGTAGAGGCTCCAGAGAAGAATGTCAGTCATTGAAGATACAATAGAGGAAATAGATTCATTGGTCCAAGAAAATGTGAAATCCATTTAATCACTAACACAAACCATCCAGAATATCTGAGACACCATAAAAAGAACAAACTTAAGAATAATAGGGATAGAAGTAGAAGGATACCAGCTCCAAGGCACGGAAAATATATTTAACAAAATTATGGAAGAAAACTTTCCCTCCCTAAAGAAGGACATATGTATAAAGAAGTTTACAGTACACAAAAAAGGCTGGACAAAAACCATAATAATCAAAACACTAAACGTACAGAAAAAAAACAGCAAAGGAAAAAGGCCAAATCACATATAAAGGCAGACTTATCAGAATTATATCCTACTTCTCAATGGAGAATCTAAAATCCAGAAGATCCTAGACAGACATGTGCAAACACTAAAAGATCATGGATGCTAGCCTAGACTACTACTATACATAGCAAAACTTTCCGTCACTATAGATGGAGAAAACAAGATATTCCAAGACAAAACGGGATTTAAAAATTACCTATCTACAAATCAGCCCTATGGAAAGTACTAGAAGGAAAACACAAATACAAAAAAGTTAGCTGCACCCATGAAAACACATATGATAGATAACAGCACAAAGGCAAAACCCAAAGAAAAGAAACCACACACACAATTATGCACATGCACACACATGCACACACACATATATATACACATACATACTTAAATACTACCACGATAACCAGCCAAAGCAGAAAATATACATTAACAGTCACTGGCATTAATATCTATTAGTATCAATGGACTTATTTTGCCAATAAAAGACAGATGAACAGAATGGATACAAAATTAGAATCCATCCTCCTGTTGCATACAAGACGCTCTCTTTTAGCCAGGCTATTGTGGTGCCCACCTTTAATCCCAGCATTCTGGAGGCAGAGGCAAATATATCTCTGTGAGTTCGAGGGTAACCTAGTCTACAAGAGCTAGTTCCAGGACAGGCTCCAAAGTTACACAGAAACCCTGTCTCTAAATACCATAAATAAATAAATAAATAAATAAATAAATAAATAAATAAATAACACACCTCAACTTTAAAGACAGGCATTACCTCAGAGTAAAGAATTGGGGAAAGATTTTCTAATTAAATGGATATATGTAACAAGCCGGTGTACCTATTCTAATATCTTACAAAAGAGATTTCAAACTAAAATTCATCAAAAGATATGGAAAAGTATATTTCATATTCATCAAAGGAAAAACTGATTAAGATGAAGTCTCAATTCTGAACATCTATGCCTCAAATAAAAGGACAAACACATAAGTAAAAGAAATATTACTAAAGCTTAAGTCACACAGTAATAGTGGGAGATGTCAACTGCCCACTCTTACCAATAAACAGGTCTACCAGACAAAAACTTAAGAAATTAATAAGGAAACTAATACATGTTATAACTCAAATAGAAAATAGAATTCTGTAGAATATTTTACCCAAACACAAAAGAATAAACCTTCTCAGCACCTTACAAATCCTTCTCTAAAGTTGATCATACACTTGATTACAGAGAAATGTGTAACAGATACAAAAATTTTGTAATACCCCACCATATTTTATCAGATGACAAAGGGTTAATGTGAGGCTTCAACAACAATTCAATAACAACACAAACTACAGATAACCTTCAAATTCATGAAAACTGAACAAACCTCAATTGACTTATCATTGGGTCAGGGAAGAAATAAAGAAAGAAATTAAAAACTTCCTGTAATTCAGTGAAAATTAGTCCACATCATATCTAAATTTTGAAATATTATATAAGAAGTGCTAAGATGAAAGTTCATAGCACTAAGTGTCTACATAAGGAATTTGGAAAAAAAAAACATAACCACAAACCTCAAAGCTCTATAATAAAGAGAAGCAAATTCAACCATGAGAGAAATGACAGGAAATAATAAATCTCAGAACAGAAATCAGTAAAATAGAAACAAAGAGAATAATACTAAGAATTAGAATTAATGAAACAAAGAGGGTGTTCTTTGGGAAATCAGCAAAATATACAAATCTAAGAAAAAGACTGAGAGAGTATTTCCAAATTAATAAAATCAGGATGGAAAAGGGGAACTTATCAACAGACAATGTGAAAATACAGAGAATCATTAGGTCATACACCAAAAACCTATACTCCACAAAATTGGAAAATCTAAAATGAATGGACAACTTCCTTGATAATTACCAAACACCAAAATTAAATCAAAACCAGAAAAACAATCTATATAGACCTACAAGCCCTAAAGATATAGAAGCAGTCAAGGCACCCAGACAAAAGAAGCTTATAGCCAGATGATTTCAGTGAAGAACTCTATGAGAATTCCAAAGAAAAGCTAATACCAATATTTCTCCAGTTGTTCCACACAATAGAAACAGAATGAACATGGCCAACTTCTTTTTATGAGGCTAAAGATACCCAAACCACAATGAGGTAAAGCAAAATCATGGAATTACAGACCAATATTACTCATGAAGATTTATGTGACAATACTAAATAAAATATTGACAACCCAAATCCAAGAACACAAAACAAAATCATCCACTATAATCAAGTAAGTTTCAACCCAGAAATCTAGGAATAGTTCAACATATGAAAATCTGTCAATGAAATCCATCATATTAACAAACTGAAAGAAAAAAAAATGATGTGATCATCTTATTACATGCTGAAAAATCCTTTAACAAAATTCAATTCCTCTTCATGATAAAGGTCTTGGACAGTTCAGCCATACAATGAATATACGCAAGTATACTAAAAACAATATACAGCAAGACAACAGTCAACATCAAATTCAATGGAGAGAAATTCAAAGCAATTCCACTAAAATCAGGAACAAGTAAAGGCTGTGTTGAAATTGGAGCAGCGGGGCTGCGTCCCCAGCACCCCAGCCGCCTGCTAACTTATGCCCGAAATAACAACACACAAATTGTATTCTTTTAAACACTGCTTGCCCATTATATCTAGCCTCTTCCCGACTCTCGCACCTGGACTAGCCCATTTCTAATAATGCGTGTAAGCACCCTAAGGTGCCGGGAAGATTCTAACCTACGTCAATCCTGGGTCGGAGCTTCATCACGTATGTCTCTGAGAGCAGAGCTATCTCGCGTCTGTCTCAGGAGTCTTACCTCACTTCCTCTTCCTCCTGTTTACTCCTCCCACCTATGTTTTAACCTATCAGGGCAAGCAGTTTCTTTATTTAATTAACCAATGAAATCAACAGATTGATATATGACACTCCCACATCAAGGCTGTCCACTGTTGGGCCTCATGAGGCCCAGTTTAATTTCCTGAGCCTAACATAAGTTGGTGTGAGACCTAGTGTAACTTTCTGAGCTTAGCTAGAGTTTGGATACCTGTCTCTGGGTACCCTACCTAGACCTGCCTTCGCTCAGTCCCTGGTGACCAAAGCGGGGAGGATGGCTGGATTGGTAGACACTCACCATCTCAGGAGAGTCTGGCAGTTCTGACTCTGTACCCTGCTCTTTCTGCCAGAGAACTTGGCAGTCCACTCTCTCAATATCTATTCAATATAATACTCAAAGTTCTAGTTAGTGCAATAAAAAAGGTGATTAAAGAGATACAAATTGGGAAGGTGCAAGTTTAACTTTCACTACTTAAAGATATGATATGTGTGTGTGTGTGTGTGTGTGTGTGTGTGTGTGTGTGTGAATCCAAATATTCTTTCAGAGAACTCCTACATCTCACAAACACCTTCAGTAATGTGGCTGGATGTAAAATTAACTAAAATAAATCGGTAGCTTTTCTATATGCAAATGAATAGTAGGGTAAGAAATAAATCAGAGAACAATGGTCCTTTAAAATAGCCACAAACAATACAAAATATCTTGCAGTAACACAAAATAATGAGGGAAAGACTTGTTATCAGGTCCTTGAAGAAAGACACTGGAGAAGATTTCAGTAAATGGAAAGATCCCCCATACTCATGGATCAGTAAAATTAACATGAGAAAAATGACAATCATACCTAAAGCAATCTACAGATTCAATGCAATCCCTATCAAAATTCCAATATAATCTTTTACATATCTTGATGAAATAATACTCATCATCACAGGGAAAAACAAAAACCCATGGCAGATAAAATAATCCTGTATAATAAAGGAATTTCAAGAAGATTCACCATCCCTGGCTTCAGACTCTACCACAGAGATACAATAATAAAAACAGTATGGTACTGGCATAAAAACAGAAAGTGCATTAATGGAATCGAATAAAAGACCCTGATATAAATCCACACACCTATGCATATCTGAAGTTTAAATAAAAAAAAAAGCTGAAATTTTTGAAATCTTCAACAAACAATGTTTACATAACTAGATGTTAGCATGTAGAAAAATGAAAATCGAGACATATCTTTTCTCTGCACTATACTCATATTCAAGTAGATCAAAGACTCCAACATAAATCCAGTTATACTACACTTGATAGAAGAGATAGTGGGAACTTTATTATATAGATGAAAGTTTGCATTGGTATAGATCTTGGTTTATTGATAAAGATTTAAGATCAATTTTATTATATGTATATTTTTCTTTTCATAAAAGTATTGAATTTGTGGAGGTCATTTAAAATGTAATGTATAGTTAAGAAGTACACATTAATAGATAGTCACCTAAAATAGTCAAGTTTGTAATCATATTATTTAGGGTTTCCATTTGTACAGAGATTTTCATTTCAGATGGATAGGTATTCTTCAAACCTTTCAAAGCCTAACAGAACATGGTATTTAAAATGTTTTAAGAACTTGGGACTTTTCGTCAGAATGAAACACATCTGCTCCTGGCAGCACCAATCTACTTCAAGTGGATGATAGGCATTGAAGAGGCTCCTTATGGAGGTTATTAGTCCTTTGGGCAAGAAACTGCTCTTGCCTGGACTTCTTGATGTTATGCTGTATGAACTGGACATGCAGGATACATAGGAAAATGACTGCTGAACTTGTCCTAAAGTGAGATGGTCCTTTGGGGTACCCGCTTCATGAAAGAGTCTAATAGACATTCTGCAGGACACAGAAGAAAGTGACTAACAAACTGCCAATGTGGGTGAAACTGTCTTTGAAATTTTCTGCTTTATGGAAAATTCTGCCAGATATTATGGGCCTGTAGGCTGAAGATGAGTGCCCCAATGTTACTAAAGAATTTTGGGTGTCTGTCCAGGTAGCAAAATGTCTCTGTCAATTCTAGAGTTTTTCATGTTGCTTACAATGCACTTCCTGTTAACTTAGGTAACATTTTATCCTTCTTGAGTCTTTGATGGAGTTGAAGAATAGTGGGTAATATTATAGTTTTCCTAAGTTATGATAAAATATAAAGGGGATATAAATATTGTAACTATAATGCTTGCTTGATATTTGCTTTGTTGTTTGTAATCATGCTATGTTAAAATTAAAACCTTCATTTTTATTTAGAAAAAAGGGGGAGGTGATATGAGATTCCCCTTTGTATGTTGTGAATACCATTGGTTAATAAAGAAGCTGCTTTGGGCCTATTGCAGTGCAGTAAAGAGCAAGGCAGGAATTCCAATCAAATACAGCAGGAGAGAGATGGTGGAATCAGGGAGAAGACATAAAGCCATTGCAGAAGATAGACATCAGAAGCCAGATGAAACCTTAGCAGTAGAAAACAACCACATGACAATATACAGATTACTAAAAATTGGTTAAATTAAATATATGATCAAGCCAATAAAAGGCGTGAGCTAATAGGCCAAGCATTGTTGTCATAATTCAGTTCTGTGTGATTGTTTTGGGTCTGGGTGTCTGGGAAACAAACAGGCAGCCTCAGCCAAGAGGAACTAGTTTTAAATGCATTGACACAGAAGAATACTTCTTGAATATAGCAACATTAGTACAGACACAAAAATGGATAATAAATGGGATTTTTTTGAAACTCAAAAGCTTCAGTAAGGCAAAGGATGCTGTCATTAAGATAAAATGACAGCCTACAGAAAGGGAAAAGATCTTCATCATCTTCACATTTGTCAGAGGGATTATCTCCAAAATACATAACAAAATCAATAAATGAGACATCAAAATATAAAATAACCCATTTAAAAATAAAATACAAATCTATTTTTTTTTATTTTTTCCCTGATATTTATTCAGCTCTACATTTTTCTCTGCTCCCCTCCCTGCCGCTTTCAATCCTCCCCCAAGGTCTTCATGCTCCCAATTTACTCAAGAGATCTTGTCTTCCCATGTAGATTATATCTATGTAAGTCCCTCTTAGTGTTCTCAGAATTGTCTAAATTATCTGGGATTATGGTTTGTAGGCTGGATTTCTTTGATTTATGTTTAAAAACCATATGAGTGAGTAAATGTGATCATTGTCTTTCTGTGTCTGGGTTACCTCCCCCAAAATAATGTTTTCTAGTTCCATCCATTTTTCTACAAAATTCAAGATGTCATTATTTCCATTCTTTGATCGAGGGGCATTTAGGTTGTTTCCAGGCTCTGGCTATGAGAAACAATGCTGCTATGAACATAGTTGAGCACGTGTCCTCGTGGCATGATTAAGCATCTTTTGGATATACACCCAAAAGTGGTATTATTGGGTCTTGAGGAAGGTTGTTTTTTTAATTTTCTGAGAAATCGCCACACTGACATCCAAAGGGGTTGTACCAGCTTGCATTCCCACCAGCAATGCAGTAGTGTTCCCTTTCTCCCAGAACCTCTCCAGCATAAGTTGTCATCAGTGTTTTTGATCTTGGCCATACTTACAGGTGTTAGATGGAATCTCAGAGTTGTTTTGATGTGCATTTCTATGATGACTAATAATGTTGAACATTTCCTTAAGTGTCTTCCAGTCATTTTAGATTCCTTTGTTGAGAGTTCTCTGTTTAGGTCTGTACTCCATTTTTTATTGGATTATATGATCTTTTGGTGTTCAATTTCCTGAGTTCTTTATATATTTTGGAGATCAGACTTCTGTCTGATGTGGGGTTAGTAAAGATCTTTTCCTATTCTGTAGGTTGTCGTTTTGTATTGTTGACTGTGTCCTTTGCCTTACAGAAGCTTTTCAGTTTCAGGAAGTCCCATTTATTAATTGCTTCTCTCCGAGTCTGTGCTGCTGGGGTTATATTTAGGCGTTCAAGTGTAATTCCCACTTTCTTTTCTATGAGGTTCAGTGTGGTTGGTTTTATGTTGAGGTCTTTGATACATTTGAACTTGAGTTTTGTGCATGGTGATAGATATGGGTCTATTTTCACTTTTCTACATGTTGATATCCAGTTACACCAGCACCACTTGTTAAATATGCTTTCATTTTTTCCATTTGATACTTTTTGCTTCTTTATCAAATATCAGGTGTTTGAAGATGTGTGGATTGATATCTGGGTCTTCTATTTGGTTCCATTGTTCCTCCTGTCTGTTCTTATGCCAGTACCAGGCTGTTTTCAGTTCTGTAGCTCTGTGGTAGAGTTTAAAATCAGGGATTGTGATGCTTCCAGAAGTTTTTTTATTGCCCAGGATTGTTTACAAATTTAAATTTAAATAGAGACTACTCAATAGAAGAATCTCCAATGCCCAAGATATACTTAAAGAACTGAACAACATTGCTACTCATTAGGGAAATCCAAATCAAAATGCAATCGTGAGATACTATCTTATACCTGTTAGAATGGTTAAGGTAAAAACATTAATGATAGCCTATATTGTAGAGGATGTGGAGTAAGGTGAACAATTCTCCATTGCTGGTGGGAGTACAAACATGTACAGCCATTTTTTAATTAGTATGGTGGTTTCTCAGAAAATTTGGAATCAAACAATCTCAATACCCTGCTATACCAATCTCAGGAAAATATCCAAATGATGTTCATTCATTTCACAAGGACATTTACTCATCTATATTCATAGCAACCTTGTTAGTAATAGCCAGAACTTGGGACCAATCTAGATGCCCATCAACTGAAGAATGAATAAAGAAAGTGTGCATGATACAAAAGAGTATTACTCAGCAATGAAAATAGTGACACCATGAAATTTGCATGCAAACTGATGGAAATAGAAAAATTCTTTCTGAGTGAGGTAACCTAGTCCAGAAAGACAAATGCAAAATGCATTCAGTCATAAGTGGATATTACCTGTAAAGTGAAGGTTAACTGGGCTATAAGCCACAGCTACAGACAAGCTAGGTAATGAGAAGGGCCCAAAGAGAGTGGTATGGATTTTCCTTGGAAGGGGAAATAGAAGAGATTTCTTCAGTAAACTGGGAGCCAGGAGGGAGGGTGGAGGTATAGGAACATGAGGAATCTGGTTGGGTAGATTGGGGGTGTCATGGATGGGGACAATAAAGAAGGAGATATCTTGAAAGATGACTAGTTTGAGGTTAATAAGAAATCTGGTACTAGGAAACCTCCCAGGAATCTACAATGATGACCCCAGTTTAGATTTCTAGCAATAGTGGAGCGAGTTCCCAAACTGGCCTTCTCCTGTAATCAGATTGGCAACAATCTTAACTGTCATTAGAGAACCTTCATTCAGTAATAGATGGAAGCAAAAGCAGAGATCCACAGCCATACTTTGAGCTGAACCCTGGGAGTACCTTGAAGAGAGTAAGTAACTCAAACAGTTAAGTCCTATCTATTTGAGTTAGCTCTTGGGAACCCCGTGCCCAAGCTGGGCTACCTAGTCCAACATCGACACAGGGGAAAAAACTTGGACTGGACCTGCCTCAATTTGATGAACCAAACTTTGCTGATTCTCGTGTGAGGCCTGCCGCTTTCTGAATGGAGATAAAGGAGGAGTGGATGTGGGTGTCGGAAGGCAGTCGGGGAGGATATGAGAGAAGAGGAGAGAAGAGAAACTGTGTTTTTTTGCAAAATAAATGAAAACTGTTTAACAAAAAGAATAGAATGAAAAACAATGGAGAGGAGGAATCAAGAGGAATGATAACTAAACCTATGGATTTTTTAAATTAATTTATTAAAGATTTCTGCCTTCTCCCCGTGGCCGCCTCCCATTTCCCTCCCCCTCTCCCAACCAAGTCCCCCTCCCTCGTCAGCCCGAAGAGCAATCAGGGTTCCCTGCCCTGTGGGAAGTCCAAGGACCACCCACCTCCATCCAGGTCTAGTAAGGTGAGCATATGAATTTTTGATAGTGCCCTATAAAATCCTATTAACCTAGAAACTTCTCAAAATAAACACATACTATGTATAAAGCTTAAATGAAGTTAAGCTGATGAATGAAAGAGAGGCAATAGCTCTTCCAAATGTTTAGACTATCAAAAAAGCCTAATGCTAGGTACTACTTACCTGGTTTTGAGTTTGACCATGGCATCTCATAGAATATCATTTAAACGCTGTACACTATTGTCATGGCTCTTGGTTACCTTCCAGAATTTGATATTAGGTTCCTATTGCAGAAGACATGATGCCCTTGAATTATAGGACATGGAGAAATAAAAATGGCATTTACCTGGACACCTTTAATAGTGCTTTAAAGTTGTATGCTTGCTATCCAGGAAGAATTGTACCTACCAGTCTTACCCAGCTGTGAACCCAAGAAATTACAACACTGACTGCCTGAAAAAAACATTTCCACTAATGCAAAAGTGGTACAAATACTATAAAAACAACAACTACTTTCTCATTGGGTTTAAAGCCTATTCCTCAAGAAAGAATTGATGTCTCTTACAATTAACTAAGCTAAAAGTCTCTAACACTGTATACCTCATAGACCCTAGGGGAGACTCTCATACTATTGTTCTGCTAAATAAATTTTATTAAACCCATGCATGGTGACTTTTTACACTTATATTTAAGTGCTTCTCTCAAACTTCATCATAGAAACTTCTCTATAGAGTAGACTGTGATTAATAATACTATTCACAACTTTCACTATATTGAGAGTACTGTTGAATGCTCATATCTACAAGGAATATCTATATGTCAATTCTTCTAATAAAACCTCAAGAAACATCCTGAAAGAGGGGTGGAAATATTTTATATAGTCACAGGTAGTGGACATCAACAGTGAAAAACTATTTTCCGGATATGGCAGTGCTATTGCACACAAGATCTCTTACTAGCTGTGACTGTATTAACAAGACATGAAAAAGACCATCTCAGCCATTGATGGGGAAGGATTCATGAATGAAGACTTGTCAGGAGGATAGAATAGAATTTAAAGGGAAGAAAACTTGTGAGAATATATTAAAGAAATATATATATATATATATATATAAAGTAATATATATATAATATATAAAAAGTTATATATATATATATATATAACATTGAATGCATGTATGAAATTCTCAAACAAAAAAGGAAATTAAAATTTTAATTCTTTGAAATTTTCATAATTTTATGTATATTTGTTATATTTTCCCACCACTATGTTTCTATAACTTTCCTGAGTTCCCCCACCCCAGCTGCCAATCATCTTTACTCCACTTTTTTATTGTTATTAATAAACATTAGGCCAATTAATGCTTTCACAGAAACTCAAGTTTGTGGCCATCCATGTGGGAGCATAAAAAAACTTCCAGCAGTCATTTGTACAAGGAAAAGTGCTCCTCCCCCCCTTCAGCAGCTATCAACTGCTAATAACTGTCTCAATAACCTTAAGGAATCTGTTTGCCACTTGTACTGTTAGCAGTATTAACTTGAAAGTTGTATTTTCTTTCAAGGTCTAAATAAACATCATCCCAAAATATATTATTTTAATCAATATTTTAGTATACTATAATGTAGACAAAGCCAAAATATATTTAAGTTATATTATTACCATTTTAAATCAGAAAGACAAAGCAGATGATGGGTAGACAGATAGATAGATAGATAGATAGATAGATAGATAGATAGTATCAACATATAATCAGAACCCTCCATGAAAGCATGAACTGATACTTTATATGTTCTACAAGTAAAAATGCAATTTATGAGACTATAGAGTTACCAGAAATTAAGAGTTCCTTCTGTTGATGCAAAGTACCCAGATTTAGTTCCTATCACCAACATATGTGCTCAGAACTTTCTTTAAGCACCAATTCCTGAAGATCTCAGAACTTCTTATCATTTCAAAGGGCTCCTGTACTCAGAGGGAGCTTATATTCTCTCATACAGGGACATAGATACATATATTTTAAAAATAAACAGAGAATTCCATACAAAAATTTTTGATTTTATATAACTCAACTGATAGATCTGAGCACATTAAAAAATAAATTAATTGCCTGGCAAACATTTCAACAGATAACACCTCACTTAAGAGATGTTATCATCTTGTTTATTTTGCTTTCAGAATAGATTTGGAGCTTGTCTTATGGTTTCTATTGCTGTGAAAAGACATCATGATCATGGCAACTCTTATAAAGGATGATATTTAACTGATGTGGCAGCTTCAAATTTCAGAAGTTTAATCCATTATCATCATGAGGGGATTATTGCATTGTCCAAGTAGACATGGTGTTGGAAGAGCTGTTACACATTGATACGCAGGCAACAGGAAGGAGACTGACTTACTGTGCATAATGTGAGCATATATAAGACCTCAAAGCCCACTTCCACAGTGCCATACTTCTTCCAACACAGTCACACCTACTCCAACAAGGCCATACTTTCTATTAGTGCCACAACTTTTAGGTGCCATTTTCTTTCAACCACCACACAGCTGAAAAGATCCTTTAGGATTAAGAGCAGTTTCTGCGCTTGAAGAGTTTCAGGTATTAGTTCACAGCATCCATATGGGGCATTATAACAGACTGTAACTCAAAGTTCCAAGGGATGTGATGCCCTCATTTGACCTATGTGTGCACCAGAGAGGCATGTGGTGCACATACTTCCATGCAGACAAAATGCTAATATACATGAAGTAAATATATAAGTATATAAAAGTTAAAAAATATGAAACAGAAAAAAATAACTAATAAAAATAGAAGCTGAAAAGATAAGAAAACTCTGGAACACTAATGGTAACCCTAAGAAAGTGCTGTTAAAGCAGAATCGACATTATTCCCTGGAGGAATGGAATAGTTTGATTAATTTACTGTGTGTCTTAATATGTTTTAGGATTAGTGTGCAGCCACAACATTTATAGAATTTCTACCAGTACATATGAATAAGTGGGCTTATACCAACATTGATGAAAATTCTGTACGGAAAATAATAAAAGCATTTCCTATTAGAAAGCCCTATACACTAGGCAGGTTAAAGGTCTTTTGTCAATTAAATGGATCATCTTGAGATTATCTTTGACTCTAAATCCATATGGAGTATGATTTCTGACATTGGTCAAAACTGAAAAATAGTGAGAAAGAAAAGTCCTTTAAAAAAAAATCTGGTTCTTCAAGGAGTTGCCTCAAAAAGGTGAAGATCATATTTTACAATGAATAATGGAATCAGATTGTCATGAAAGGCGAATCTACAAATAGACAATACTGTCACAATTTGAAACTTTTGCTATATAAACCATATCATTTTAGAATGAAACCTTTGTCAAGAAAAAAAATAAAATTATGCCATTCATCATACATTTGTAGACATGTCATATAATTTTATTATTGCTAATTGAAATTTTAGTTTTGTTTATTATATTTGAGAAACTTAGCCAAACTTGATTCAATATACAAATAACATAATAAATAAAATATGCTTGCTTTGATTCTCTGCCCAGCATAGAAAAAGAAAAAAAGAAAAAAAATCCATCTACATATGTGAGAGAATTACAAGTGCCTGAAATGCTGTGTCTGGTGAAATGCGATAACAACACAGAAGAAATGACAGAGAAAATAATAATTATACCTGAGACAGGTACTAGATGACTAACAGAGGACTTTGGGCTTATTTCATTACTATGAGTATCTGAAGAAAAAAATACCCACAATGCCAAGAGATGAAACATTAACATCTCAAATGGTGACTGCCATGAGGAAACTGAAGAAACTAACATGACTTACTATAACTCCCTATAATTTAATGCCCTCCCCAAAATTTCTCTGTTTGATCCACTGAGTAGCTTGAAAAACAGAGATTACAGTTTAATGTTTGAAGATATCATAGATAAGAATCTCATTTGCTCTTTTCTATGGATGCATTTGTACATTTGGAGATTTTTACAGTGTAGGACACTTAGTGTGAGTCTATCAGCAATACAAATATAGTAGATGTAATGACTTTGTTTTCTGCTGGATTGAGACATACATGCAAAGATGTTTTGTGTAAAAAGAATGTGCTAATGATCATAATAACAAAAGAAATGTTGTTGTAATGTTTATCTGATGGAGGTGTGTCATTTGTCTATCATTGATTTCATTGGTTAATTAATAAAGAAACTGCCTGGCCTTTGATAGGACAGAAAATTAGGTAGGCGAAGAAAACAGAACAGAATGCTGGGAGAAAGAAGCCAAGTGAGGTAGTCGCCATTCCTCTCCTCTCTAAGACAGATGCAGGTTAAGATCTTACCAGTAAGCCACCACCTTTTGGTGGTACACAGACTATTAGAAATGGGTTAATTAAGATGAGAGAATTAACCAATAAGAGGCTAGAACTTATGGGCCAAACAGTATTTAAAAGAATACAGTTTCCGTGTAATTATTTTGGGTAAAGTTAGCCAGGCAGCGGAATGCAGCCCGCCGCTCCTTACTACATTTATCAATTAAAGTTGTTAAAAAAAAAACACACACACACAAAATGTTCAACTCCAGTTATTGGAAGAAACTTGAACGGGCATTTTATATATGTCTATTAAGGCTCATGATGTATGACTATTCACATTTTTGTCATTTAAATTTTATTTTGAAGTTTAAAAAGTTTATTTAAAATCCTAAAATGAGAACACATCAAAGCTAAACTCAAGTAAATGGGAATTTATGTGTTTATTTACTTATTTTAAAAAGCAAGGTTCTTAAATGACAAAGCTAATGAACTAATATATATATATATATATATAATGCTAAAATGATAGCAAGCAAGCATGCTTCTTGTACAAAAGAGAAAAAAAAATCATTCATTACTCAGAATGCTGGGCTGTTGAATGATTAGTGGTCAGTTAAGTAATTTTTTATTACATTGTTTTAGCACTTAGAGAAATAAGTAATACTTATGACTAAATGTTTAAAATATATTTACTTACTTGAAATATTTCAACAACTCATTTTCTGAAGAATTACGCATACCTAATACCCTCAAATTCCATAGTCTGGCTCACAGGAGATTTGAAGTGATAATCACTGAGACTGTTTGATTCTGGACCAGGTCTTCTGCATATATGTTATAGTTCTGTAACTTGGTGCTGTTGTAGGATTCTTAACAGTGGGGAAGGGGATGTCTCTGACTTTTTTCCTGATTTTTGGACACTTTTCTTCCTACCAGGCTGACTTTTTGATTCTCGATATGAGGGTTTATTGCAACTTGCTATGCCCTGTTTAGTTGATATCCTGGGGAAGTCTCCTCTTTTCGGAAGGGAAACAGAGGTGGAGTAGAGGATCTGGGGTGGGGACACTGGGAGGAGTGGAGTGAAAGGAAACTGTAGTTAGGATTTAATGTATAGGAGAAGAATAAATGAATATATAATAGCAATAGAGATGTTATTTTTTTATATATCTTATGCCTGGAAACTGCATTCCATTTGTTTATTTCCTAAATATATCCTATGCTTATCTTTAAAGTCTTTTCTACTTTTTTTTTTTCAAGACAGGGTTTCTCTGTAGCTTTGGAGCCTGTCCTGGAACTAGATCTTGTAGACCAGGCTGGTCTCAAACTCACAAAGATCCACCTGCCTCTGCCTTTCTAGTGCTGGGATTAATGGCATGCTTTTGAAGTTATAATTTCACCATATTAATTAAAATGAATTTACTTAATTTTATCTTTGCCTGATCAGCTTCCCCTCCCTCCTTCTTTTCCTCACTCTCTCCTCTAATCTCCCCTCTTCTGCCCCTCATACACTCCTCTTCCTTTCTCTTTAGAAGAGGGTAGGATTCGCATGTATAGCAGGCAGTCATGGCATATCAAGTTACAGTAAGACAAGTGCTTCCTCTCTTATTAGGGATGACTGAGACAACCCGATAGGAAGAAAGGGTCCCAAAAGGAGGTAACAGCATCAGAAACAGTCCTTTCTTCCACTATGAAGTTATAACAAATGGCCAGGGGGCTATGTCAGTCCTATGCAAGCTCTCTGGATGGCAATTCATCAATTCAGTCTCTGTAAGCCCCTGTGAGTTCACGTTCCTTGATTCTGTGGGTATTCTTTAACATCTTTCATCCCTATGGTTCCCTTAATAATTCCTCCCCCCACTTCCAGAGGATTCTTCCAGGTCTACTTAATATTTGGCTGTGGTTTCCTGCAACTGTTTACTGAGTAAAGCATCTTTGATGACAGTTAAACTATGTAATATTCTATTACTATAACAGAATATTATTAGGATTTGTATTGACAGTTATATTTTGTTCTTTCATAGATTTCGGGGCTGTCCACAGAATACCAATATTGCAGGCACCAAGATCAACAATTACTGAATGGAATCTCATAAAGCTTTAAAGTTTCTGAAAACCAAATAATACCATCAATGGGACAATAATAGCAACCAAAAGAAAGGGAAAATATTTTCACTAATCTCACATCTGGCAGAGGGTTGATTTCCAAAATATATAAACAAATAAAGAAGCTAGACATAAACAAAAAATAATCCAATTTAAAATGTAGTATAGAACTGATGTGGGAGGTTCCTCTGTGTGCTGTGATTACCATTGATGAATGGAGAAACTGCTTTGGACCTATAGCAAGGCAGAACCTAGGTAGGCAGGAAATGCTGGGAGAAAGGCTGAGTCATAGGGTTGCCATGGAGCTACCACCAAGGTCAGACCTGCCAAAACTTTGCTGGTAAGCCACTGCTACATGGCGATACACAGATTAATGGAAATGGGTTAAATTAATATATGAATAATCCAGTAAGAAGCTAGAACTAAGGGGCCAATCAGTGATTTAATTAATACAAATTCTGTGTGATTACTTCAAGTCTAAGCTAGTTGGGTAGCAGGGAACCAACAAGTGGCCCGTCTTCAACATAGATCCAGAGAATTCTCAACAGAGGAGTCTTAAATGACAGAAAAGAACTTAAAGAAATGGTCAACAGACTTAGTCATCAGGGAAATGAAAATAAAATGGCTTATTTTATATTGTCTGAATGTCTAAGATAAAAAATAAAAGTGATAGCTCGTGTTGCTGAGGAGGTGGAGCAACAGGAAAACTCCACTGCTGGTCAAAGTACAAATTTGTACAGCTTCTTTGAAAATCAATACAAAGGTTTCTTAGAAAATGTGCAATCAACTTTCTTCAAGACCCAGTTCTACCACTCTAGGGAACACTCAACATACTCTCTATCAAACCACAAGGACACATACTCACATATGTTCATAGCAGTTTTATTAGTAATGTGGAAACTGGAAACAACCGAGATGTTCATCAACTAAACAATGGATGAAGAATATGTGGTATATTTACACAATGGAATATTACTCAGCTTTTAAAAACAAAGACATGAAGTTTGCATGCAAATGAATTTAACTAGAAAAGATCATTCTGAATGAGGTAAATAAGACACACAAAGATAAGTATGGTATGTATTTACTTGTAGGTGGATATTATCTATAGAGTAAAAGATAACTATGTTCTAATCCACAGACCAAAAGAAACCAAGTAACAGAGAAGGCTCAGGGGGATGCATGTACCTCATGAAATAAAATAGACTTCATAAGTTAACAGGTGGATGAATCTGAAGGCGATGGATTTTGGAGCAGGAAGGATCAGGATCAGTAGGGGGAAGGATGAAGGGAGAGAGTACTAGGAAAAAGAATTGAAATCAGAGATATCTCCGGAATAATCTAGAATCTTAATGTAATGGGAACTCTAACAAATCTATGAGGGTGAACTCTAGATAAAACACCTAGTAATAGAATAAATGGAGCCTTAACTGGTCATCTACTAAAACCAAGTGACACTTCCAGTAGAGGGACTGGGACTCCAACCCAGCCATATAACCTTTGACCTACAATATGCCCATCCTACAAAGATGTGCTGATATAAAGTTGGTGGTGGTAGTACACACCTTTAGTCCCAGAAAACAGGAAGCAGAGGCAGGCAAATCTATGTTTGTTTGAGGCCAACCTGGTCTACAAGAGCTTGTTCTAGTCCTGGCTCCAAAGCTACAAAGAAACCCTGTCTCAGAGAAAAAGAAAAGAAAGAAGGAAATTATGGCAGTGGCCAATGAATGACTGAGACTTATACCATGAAAAGAAAACCACCTCTTTTTGCCTGGATGGGTAAAGTATTCTTAATCATGCACAGAAACATCTTTTCATAATTTATTCACTAGGAAGTTATAGCTCCTACTTGGTAAAATAACCATTTTGTAAGAAACTAGCTACATGCATTTGTTTTTATTTCTAATAGCCAGTGCTTTATACTTGAGTTTTCTGCAGATTAGGCATAGACTAAATTTATTTTGAATTACTAAACCAATAATTTATTAAATCAGTCTTCATTTACTGTTTTAGGTTACAGGGACTGTCCCATGAATCTTCTTGTTAGTGTTCTGTATTTTAAGATATTGTTGATTAAGAAATGCTAATCTCATGTGATCAATATTTATAAAAGTCATGGAAAGTTTGTGTGTATGTCTGTGTGTCTGTGTGAAAAAGAGAGAGAGAAAGAGAGAGAGAAAGTGAGAGAGAGAGAACTAAATAAGAAAAACATAAGAAGAGAAACAGAGTGGAGTCCATTCTTAGTAACTTATAAATTACCTGTTTTGTTATTTGTCTTTTTAGTTATATTTTTATCAGATCTTTTGTTCCTTACAATAAAAATTATATCTAAGATTATACATTAAATGAAATTTTTGACATCTAAATAGTAAGCTTCTTTGAAACAATGCAAGAACTCTGTGGCTACTTTTATAATTTGGGGGAATTTATAACCTTCTTTTGACCTGTGATTAGTAGAACTTCTGACTTTAGTTAGACAAGAAGAATGATGATTGATGCTTCTTAATTGTTCTTTTCTTCTAGAGATGTAAGAGGGAGTGACAACTATATATCATAAACAAAGCTGGCATGGAAAGATATCTAAAGCAATTTTCTAGTCTCAAGAGTGGAGGATAAGCTTGATAAGCCCACAACCTTAGCAGCACTTATCTAATCCAAACAGAAACCCAGACTTTAGTCTCTTAGTTCAGCTCATCACCTTCAGTGTGTATTGGGGTTGGTGGATATCAGATTTTGATATTACAGAGTTGGGGAAAGGGAGACCAAGAATGTGATCAGGGTCATTTTATTGAGATACCATTGTCATCTTTATTATATTTTAAATTTTCAGTAAGAAATATCAGACCTGTACTTTTATCAACATTTTTACTCATAATTTGTTAATAATTGTTTGGATGTTTTATAAATTACATAGAATTAACTCTGAAAAACATACAAATACAATGTGCCTTAATGACCTCAGATCATAAACTTTAGGGCAAAATAACAAAATATGGAAATTTGATTATCATCTTACTTGATGAAATGATGAAAATAACTTATTGAATAGAGATTTTTATATACATTTATATAATACAAATTATTATTTATTTTCTCTTATAATGAAATTCTAACTTTAATGAATATTCTTTAATATACTAAATATGTCCAAGGTAAGATATTTTTAAGACTCATTTTCAAGCCAATGATTGAATGGCATTAATTATTTAAGTGATTGTAAGTATTCCTCTGTAGATGCCCTTGGCCCATTACTCACCCATCTCCCAAATAAATACTTGGAGACTTATTCTTATTTATGAATGCCCAGTCTTAACATGAATTATCTCTAGGCAGCTTTCGGAAGTAAAATTATCCCATTTTTCCTTAACTACATTTTCCCTCTGAGCTTTTTGCCTTTATTTATTCTATGTATCTTTCTTCCTTTCTTACTCTGTGCATGGCGGGGTGGCTGGGTCAGTTGCCCTGACTGGCATCCTCCTCTCTTTCCCCTTTTCTCATTTCTGCCTCTCTCCTAGATCTCTCCTTGTATTTATTCTCTCTGCATGCCAGCCTTGTCCATCTTTTCTCCTGTTTATATATTGGCTGTTCAGTTATTTATTAGACCAATCAGGTATTTTTTGGCAGAGAAAGTAACACAGCTTTATCTAGTTAAGCAAATGCCACATAAAAGAGCACAACACATCTTTGCACCATTAAACAAATAGTCCACAGCATAAACAAATGTAACACATCTTAAACTAATATTCTTGGGAGTAAATGTGTTGAGGTTCAATTTCTGTCTATAGAGATTTACTGCACATTGTAAAAAAATTTCCTTAAAATCAAACTATTTCCTGCTGCTTCCTTGGTACTTGTCATTTGGGAGGCATTCATAACTCTTCCATGGCCTACCATTTCTTATAATGCAGACCATTAGATTCAGCTACAACAAAAAGGCTTATTTCACTGAGTGACTCTCACTTGCTTCATTAAATTTCTCTCTCTGAATACTTGATGTGGGTTTCAAAGTTCCATATTGTTAGTTCAGAGTCACCGCTTAATTTTCCCTTACCAAATATATTCAGCCATGGCATGCAATTTCATTGGTTTGCTGTCAAAAATATGCATACACCATGGGAATAGGAATAATGATGACAATTCTAGCATTATATTTACCACAACAGGATAATCACTTCAAAATCTAATGGAAGAAAAGTGCAAAGGAGACATGAGACTTTATTATTTCTGTAAATAAAATGAAAAATTGTCACATAATACAACCAGTAGAAATTAATTACAATAGTAGTAATAATAATAATAGCAATAATAGGGGCTGGAGAGATGGCTCAGAGGTTAAGGACACTGACTGTTCTTCCAGGGGTCCTGAGTTCAATTCTCAGCAACCACATGGTGGCTCACAACCATCTAAAATGAGATCTGGTGCCCTCTTCTGGCATGCAGGCATACATGGCGGCAGAACACTGTATTGTATATGTAATAAATAAAATCTTTATTAAAAAAATAATAGCAATAATAATAATAACAATGATGATGGTGCACAACTTTAATCCCAGCTCTGAGGAGGCAGAGGCAGGTGGATTTCTATGAGTTAAAGGTGAGTCTGGTATACAAGAGCAAGTTCCAACACAGGCTCCAAAGCTACAAAGAAACCCTGTCTTGAAAAACCAAATATTACTACTACTACTACCACTAATAATAATAATAATAATAATAATAATAATAATAATAATAATAATAATATTAAACTAAAAGATAAGAAATGTTCCTCAAAGTCTGGTGTGTGTTCGTACGGAATGGTGTAGGAGGTTTTTCTGTTCATGTGTTGCTTTCATTGGTTAATGAATAAAGAAACTGCCTTGGCCTAGTTGATAGGGTAGAACTTAGGTGGAGAAAACAGAACTGAATGCTGGGAGGAAGAATGGCAGAGTCAGAGAAGCCATGCATCCTCTGCTGGAGATGGAAGTTGGTTAGAATCTTGCTGGTAAGCCACAGCCACGTGGCAATACATAGATTAGTAGAAATGGGCTAAATCAAGATGTGAGAATTAGCCAATAAGAAGTTAGAGCTAATGGGGCAGGCAGTGTTTAAATTAATACAGTGTCTGTGTGGTTATTTCAGGTGTAAGCTAGCTGGGCAGCCGGGACAAACAAGGGGCCCTCTCCTACAACAATGGAATCATGAATGTACTTGGGCACCATATTTGGTTGTTTTCCTATGACTGTGGGTTTTTCTCTAATAAATTTAACAGTAGTGTTTAGATATAAAATGTTGAACTAGGCTTAGAAATCTCTTCCCTTGGTCTAAATGAAGAATGGGAATGATGGGAGAGTCATTCAAAAACCCTGGTAGATATGTCTTCCTTACAAAACAAAAGACATAATTTAGATGAAAGATTATTACCTAATGAAGAATCATCAAAATTCAAAGGAGACTTAGCCCACCTTTAGGTACCTACCTCATCTCAAGGGAAAGAGCAGCAATAAATATCTAAGAGCAAGTTTGGAAGAAGTTAGGTAAAATTCCATAATAGTGCCTAGGTTAAAAAGTAAATTTATGAATTCTAAAACTAAAAGACAAATAATGTAGTCTGTTAATTCATATACTAATTTAAGAAGGCCAACAGCTACATAGCTCAATGTGTTAAGGTACTTACTACCAACCCCTAGGAGCTGGCTTTGATTCCACACGATGGAAGCTGAGAAATGATGCCTGCAAGCTGTTCTCAGACATTATCGGCATGTGTGCTATAATATGTGCACACATACACACACATGCAGGGAGAGAGTGAGATGCATTCATCAATCAATGCATGACAAACAATTGAAATAAAATAATAATACCAGTAATAATAACACCATATCTTCTAAGTCCAAATTTATTTTTACAAACTTCAAAGTAAAGAGATAAATATTTGGCATGTTTGTTTATGCAACTAAGAATAGCTATATAAATCTCCCTTTAATCAATGCATGCCATAAGCCCTTGGCATCTCTATGGCAACAGTGGTAGGGGAAGCATGCCTTGCCTGATTACCTAAGATTCTACATCCTTCCCTGCATCAACACCATCCTGTAGTGCAAGCACAATAGCTTCCAGGTAGTTTGGGAACAATTGTCATGCCCTATTAACAAACAAAAGGCAGCAGTGTGTTTTCCTCTATTATTCAGTGCTGAACATTTTACTGCTGTCCCTCTAGCCCTTCAGTGTGCTAACCAACAGAGAGGACAGAGATAAGCCCAAGGCCTCTCTAAATTTCCAGCTGTATGTTGTTGATAGACTCATGTTGCCCTAAGCTAAAAGAACAATTCCCTTTCCTGTTTGCATTCACTTTAATTTAAGGGTGAAGGCCTGGAGGATGTGTTCAGAAGTTGTTTGATTTTGTTTCAAAGCCTGAATGAAGAATCTAAAAGTGTAACTCTCAAGTTGATAATATGTTGGCAGTGGCACCTGTTATAACACATCAACATCGGACCATTAGTAAAATAGAACATGGCTCCATATGCAAAATTATTTTTGTAAATGTATTATTATGAAAATAGTAGGATAAAACTGTCAATAAAGCATCAATGAGGCTAGACAAAATAATAGGTCTTTACAAACATGGGTAGCCTAAGATTAAAATATAACATTTCACTTAACATTATGCATTTTGTGAACTTTGTCAGAACATAAGCAAAATATGGTAACTGGCTAGTGGTCATTTCAAAATAAGAATGAAAAAGTCCTACAGTAAACAAATAATTTGAGGTCAGGGAAAATGTGGAATCTCATATACTTATATACTTAGATTAATTAAGGTAATAAAATCTACATATTCTAATATGTGATGTTATTATTATAGGGTAAAAGGGCCACCAAAGAAACACACCCTGATACTGAAAGCAGAGCCAAAAGGTTAAAATGGGCCAGTGAAAGAAGCACACTTTGGCCCTTAAACCAGTGTCAAAGAAACACATCCTTCTCCTAAAAGACTCAGCACAAAACCAATCAATCCTTAAGTATGAAACCAAACAATCCTAAAGCAGGAAACCCAGCAAATCACTGACCTTTTCCAAGTTCAGGGATTAAAATTGGACCAATATCCATCCTAAAAATCTTCACCCTGCAAAAACTCTGCTTGTAAGAAGCCTTATATAAGCCTTGTACCTGTTCAGTTTGAGACTGCCTTTTCAACCCTGGCAGAGGAATCCACTTTCCTGGATTCCTCACTTCCAATAAATCTCTCTCTCTCTCTCTCTCTCTCTCTCTCTCTCTCTCTCTCTCTCTCTTCTTTTTTTATTGATTTTTACTGAGCTCTATATTTATCTCTGCCTCTACTTTTCTCCCTTCAACCCTCCCCAAAGGTACCCATGCTCCCAATTTACTCAAGAGATCTAGAAAAAGACAAGATTTCCAATAAATTTCTTGAGTGAGGTTTGGATAACAACTTTCTTTGACCTAAGTGAAGTGGGGCAGAGGAGTGACATCTTTGACCTGAGCTGGAGCTGAGCTGCTATATTTCTGCAGAGAAACTCACTTAACAGAGCAGAGCAGTCCCAAACTTTCTTGGAGTAGAAGCAGAAATGCTGTGTGTCGCCAGACACTTCCTTAGCAGAGTGGAAGAGAGCTGTTACAACTTTTGCTAGAGCAGGAGCAGAGGTGCTACATTTCTATGGAAAAGGTCCCTTAGCAGAGTGGAGTATAGTAAAGAAGAGCAGCAGTGGCTCTCCCAGAGTGAAGCAGAATGACTACATTCCTGGGTTGTTGGGGGGAACCATCCCTCACTGGAACAGAGCTGTGTCTTCTGGCTATTAACAGCAAGGACACCATTCCCAAAAAAGCTGTAACACTTCCAATTATATTACACTAATTCTGAGTAAATATGAAGCAATAAGTTAGAAAATGAATAATTTCTTTTATATTTTATGTGGAATAAACATTTGCATACTCACTATAACTCAATCCTTACCCATTCTTAATATTTTGAAAATTTGTGCATTTTTCTATTTTTTCTTTTTTCTAGACCCGGACTTTAACCCACAAACCTATGAACACCTAATTTTCGATAAAGGAGCTAAAAGTATACAATGGAAAAAAGAGAGCATCTTCAACAAATTGTGCTGGCAAAACTGGATGTCAATCTGTAGAAGAATGAAAATAGATCCATATCTATTACCCTTGGACAAAACTCAAGTCCAAATGGATTAAAGACCTCAATGTAAATCAGACAACACTGAACCAGATAGAAGAGAAAGTGGGAAGTACTCTACAACACATGGGCACAGGAGACCACTTCCTACCTATAACCCTAGCAGCACAGACATTAAGGGCATCATTGAATACATGGAACCGCTTGAGACTGAGAAGCTTCTGTAAAGCAAAGGACACTGTCACTAAGACAAAAAGACAACCCACTGACTGGGAGAAAATCTTCACCAATCCCTCAACTGACAAAGGTCTGATCTCCAAAATATTTAAAGAACTCAAGAAACTAGACCGTAAAGGGCTAATCAACCCAATTATAAAATAGGGCACTGAGCTGAACAGAGAATTCTCAACAGGAGAAGTTCAAATGGCCAAAAGACACTTAAGGTCATGCTCAACTTCCCCAGAGATCAGGGAAATGCAAATCAAGACAACTTGATACCATCTTACACCTGTCAGAATGGCTAAAATCAAACACACCAATGATACCCTTTGCTGGAGAGGTTGTGGAGTAAGGGGTACACTCATCCAATGCTGGTAGGAATGCAAACTTGTGCAACCACTTTGTAAAGACGTGTGGTGGTTTCTCAGGAAATTCGGAATCAATCTGTCCCTGGACCCAGCAATACCACTCTTGGGAATACACCCAAGAGATGCCCTATCATACAACAAAAGTATAATACTACTATGTTCATAGCAGCATTGTTTGTAATAGCCAGAAACTGGAAGCAACCTAGATGCCCCTCAGTGGAAGAATGGATGAAGAAAGTCTGGAATATATACATATTAGAGTACTACTCAGCAGTAAAAAACAATGACTTCTTGAATTTTGCATGCAAATGTATGGAAATAGAAAACACTATCCTGAGTGAGGTAAGCCGGACCCAAATAAGGAACATGGGATGTACTCACTCATATTTGGTTTCTAGCCATAAATAAAAAACATTTAGCCTATAATTCGTGATCCTAGAGAAGCTAAATTAGAAGGTGAACCCAAAGAAAAATATATAGGCATCCTCCTGAATATTAACCTTTATCAGGCGATGTAAGGAAACAAAGACAGAGACCCACATTGGATCACCCGACTGAAATCCCAAGGTCCAAATCAGGAGCAGAAGGACAGAGAGCACGAGCAAGGAACTCAGGACCGCGAGGGGTGCACCCACATACTGAGACAATGGGGATGTTCTTTTGGGAACTCACCAAGCCAGCTGGCCTGGGTCTGAAAAAGCATGGGATAAATCCACACTCGCTGAACATAGCGGACAATGAGGACTACTGAGAACTCAAGAACAATGGCAAGGGGTTTTTGATCCTACTGCACCTATTGGTTTTGTGGGAGCCTAGGCAGTTTGGATGCTCACCTTACTAGATCTGGATGGAAGTGGGGGGTCCTTGGACTTCCCACAGGGCAAGGAACCCTGATTGCTCTTTGGGATGACGAGGGAGGGGGGGGCTGACTGGGGAAGGGGGAGGGAAATGGGAGGCGGTGGCTGGGAGGAGGCAGAAATCTTTAATAAATAAATAAATAAATAAATAAATAAATAAATAAATAAATAAAAATTTAAAAAACTGTTTTTTTCATTATACATACCAATCCAAGTTCCCACTTCCTCCCCTCCTCCCATTCCTATCACTTATTCTCCCAACCTCCTATCCACTCCTCAGAGAGGTAACAAACATTGCTTTGAGGAAGGTCCAAGGCCCTCCCTACTACATCTAGGCTGAGCAAGGTATCCATCCAAAGAGAATAGGTTCCCAAAAAGTCAATATAAGCAGTAGGGATAAATCCTGGTGCCATTGCCAGTGGCCCTGATGTCTGCCCCAACCATGCAACTGTCAAATACATTGAGAGGGATTAGTTTCAACTTTTGCTTATTCATTCCCAGTCCAGCTGGTGTTGGTAATCTTCCATTAGCTCATGTAAACTGTTTTAGTGGGTGTAACCATCTTGGTATTTCCTCTTCAAATTCCTAATATTCTCAAAAGTCAACCTTAGCTAGTCTGTTTCTAGGGACTAATGAGTTGGTGTTTCTAAATAATGACATTTACATATTGAAGAATATTTTTTCCAAAAAAACTTATAATTCAATATTTTATGTTTAAAGCTTGCTTGTTCTTTCTAAATAAATACAAATATTCCTGCCCAGGCCTAACCCTGTTATCGAATCTTATCTTATATTATTTATCTCTGTGCATACTAGAATACAATGAATTAGTTAATCACTTTTCTACTTATCTCTAAAATTTTCAGATTATTTTTAAAATACAGATAGTGTGATCTATGATGGAGTTTTTCAAATTTTTTAAAAATTTCTTACTAAATAAATACTAGTTAAAGAATAAACTCATTTGTACCCAAAATAATCTATGCTTTTTTTAACTGTAGAGCATTTAATTATTATTGTTAAATTATTTTGTTTTATATGACATTCATATTCTCTTAATTTAAATTTTATTTTCTCTACATGAGAGACTACTAGGACCACATTGGAAATTGACAAGCTGTTACGCTGGTATTACTTGTGTTTTTCTTCTATAAATGTTCCTTTGAGCTAGAGTCCTTTCTCCTGTCAGGATTCCACTGAAATTTTAGAATGATGATCTGAGCGCTGCACTCCTGATAGTACCTGGACCTTCTGTCATTTCACCTGAACATATAGACAGGTGACCTTGCCATTTTCCTTTGCAGAGACTAGACTTTTGTCACGTTATCTTAAAATTTAAAGCTCTGACCAGGCTTCCTCATTGTGGACTTTCAGTTCTAAGAGTTTACTGTTAGATATTACTGCCCTTTAGATAAAGCCTGTTTATCCAATTATTCATTGAGTGTTATGGAAAGAACTTTGTTTCATGAGTTAATAATTTTTAATCATGGAAAAATTACAAGGAGAATAAAAAGAGCTGCACATCCCAGTATCCTACTTCTCAGATTTATTGACACCCATATTTCAGGTTTGATGATGATATGGCCTTGCTGCTTTTGTATATTATTCCCCAAAGATATTCACCAGCAAATATCCAGAGGGTGTGAGACAAGGGAAGTGATGAACACTTCACCTCTGTCTTTCCCTAAGGTAGAAATCATGTATGATATACATACCATTTTTTTTTCACTGTTTAAAGTGTTTCTTGTGTTTTGTCTAGTTTTGTGATTATTCTTAGCTAAAAGTTTGGTCAATATAATCTATTTTATTATCATTATATTTCTCCTAGTATTACTCATAAATATTTTTGTAAAAGTTCAAATAATTTCTTCTGGAAAAATATGGTAGATTTCAAAACTCAAAATAGTCTAGGAGTATAAATATTCTCTATTGGCTATTCAAAGAAAAGAAAGAATACTTAATTCTTCACATTTTCATTGTTAAATTGTGTGTTTTATCAATTTAAGTTGCTATCTATGAGGATATGTTTTAGACTTAACATATTAACCCTTTTAAATCAGGAAACTATAGGCAATATCTTACTGGCACAAAGTTGTATTACAGAAAGACACCAGCACTTCCAAAACACAAATGATAAAGCTATTGTAGCAGAGAGGAGTGCCAATAAGCAATTTTACATATCTGTAACCAATGGATCTTTTATAAAGGGACTACAAATGAACATTATAGAATGACATTTCAATAAACCATGCTTTAAAAATACATATAAATAAACAAAGAATGAAAACTGTTTCCTGTAGATGAACACTATGAAATAGGCCCACACTAGTTCAGAATTGAGTATAATAAAAGGTTTTTTTTTTTTTTTTATTTAGACTCAGAGATCACAGTCCTCTGCATGAGTGGGGAACAGGCACCGAATCAAGTAGCAGAGAGAAAGAGACCATACAAACTTTACATCTACATTTATGGTACAAGAGGCCACACCCTAATAACCTGATTTTTGGGAGTTCATGGACTATGGGCTAACAGCTAGCATTGCCATTGGACTGACTTAGGCCCTCTGAAGGTAGTACAGCTTGTTTTTTTTTTTGTGGGGCTCCTAACGAAGGGACCAGGATCTGTTCCTGGTGCATGAACAGGTTCTTTGGAACCTATTCCTTATAGTGACATTCCTTTCCCAGTCTTGATGCAAGAATGTGGAGTATTTTCCTACCTCAGCTTGATATGCCATGCTTTGTTGACTCCCATGTGAGAGAACTTACCTCTTCAGAATGAAGATGGAGGAGGAGTGGATGGTGGAGGGTATTAGAAAGGCAGTGAAGGGAGAGAACAGGAGGAGAGGAAGGAGAGGAAACTGTTGGTGTGCAAAATAAATATAAAAACACTAATGACAAGAGTTAAAAGATTGTCTTAGTACCTAGGAGGGTTATAAATAATAATATAATTTAATATAAATATATTTGTAACAGCTGAAGAATTTTGATTAATTTCACTATAAAAATTCTTTAAATGATTGAGGAGATAGCTTTCCTAATTAAATATCTTAGTTTTATTTTTCTTGTCACAGTGAAATAACATCTGAAAAACAAACTTCAGTGAGATGGTTTTTTTTCCTTCCCAGTTGTAGATTATGATGAGTTAACTCATGCATTGTAGAAAGAGCTGCAGGCCTGTTTCCTACCACCCAGCTACCGCCGCCTGGCTAGCTCATTTGGTAGAACATGAGACTCTAAATCTCAGGGTCGTAGGTTTGAGCCCCACATTGGGTACCATTTGTAGTAGGAGCTGCAGGCAGCTTCCTGCCACCCAGCTCCTGGCCGCCTGGCTAGCTTATGCCCCGAAATAACAACACACAAATTGTATTCATTTAAACACTGCCTGGTCTATTATATCTAGCCTCTTCTTAGCTAACTCTTATACCTATCAACCCATTTATATTAATGTGTGTAGCACCATGAGGTGGTGGCTTACTGGGAAGATTCTAATGTACGTCCATCTTGGGCCGGAGCTGCATCGCGTCTGCCCTAGAGAGGAGAGGCATGGTGATTGCCTAACTTCCCTTCTTCCCAGCATTCTGTTCTATTTACTCTGCCTACCTAATTTTCTGTTCTATCAAAGGCCAAGGCAGTCTATGTATTAACCAATGAGAGTAACAGATTGACAAAGGACCTTTCCACATCAATGTTTTAGGAGCTAGAACCAGCTGGTTACATTACATTCACAGTCAGAAACCAGAGAATAGTAAAAGCATACTCAGCTTGTTTTCTCTGTTTTATACAGATGTGGGTACCTTTCCCAGAGAATGGCCCTTGTCTTCTGAGAGTAATAAAGTAATCATGATAATCCCTCAGAAGCATGCCAAGCATTATATCTCTCAGGTGTCAAGATTCTGTTATCATTACCACTCTCGTATCACAGAAGTATTTTATTATTACCCAATATAAATGTACATCAAAACAAAAGGATGTAGAAGCTAGAATGATGGCTCAGTGTTTAACAGAAACTGATACTCTTTCAAGCACCCACATAATAGCTCATAACAATTTGTAACTCCAGTTTCATGTGACTATGTTGAATTTTCTTTTCTGGATTCTGTGAATAGCAAACATGCACATGGTTCATAGACATGAATGTGGCAAAATACCCATGCACATAAAACATAAAATATTTTTAATTAAAAAAGCAAAACATTTATATTTTAACATAAGTATAATTTTAAGACCAAATTTTAAAAGTAAACTGTTCTATAGATAGACTGATGAATTAAATCTTAATATTAAGTGTACTAGTTAGTTTTGATATACACTAAAGTGAACTGGAAGGAACAAGGTGTAACTAAGGAATTGTCTCCATCAGATAGGCCTGTGGATAGTTGCTGCAGCATTTTCTTGATTTTATTGACATGGATGAGCAAAGCCCATGGTAGGCCATGCCTGGACAGGTGAACTTGGGATGTATAAGAAAGCCTACTAAACAAGACAGGGGAACAAACAAATAGGCAGTCTTTCTCCATGGCTTCCTTAGGCTCTTGCATTGAGTTCTTTCCTTGACTTCCCTAAATGACTATTACTTATAAGCTGAAATATACCCACTTAGAGCCTTATTGATTTTCTTCATGATGTTAACCAAAAACAATGGAAAAGCAATCTTTAACAGTGACCAAATAAGAGATACACAGTGTTAATTTTTCTAAAAATATATAACCATGTTTTAAAAAAATGTTCTTATCCTGACATAATCATAGGAACTGTATTTTAGTCAATTAAGGAAAGGATCATTAATGTTGAGTAATAAGCTTTTATATTAAAATACAGATTTTATTGTACTACTGATTTTCAAGCCTTTCCATTTAGGAGCTCGACATGATAAAGGTTACATTTTCTATAAAGCTTCATTTTTCAAACTCTGGTGAAAGTCAAGGACAGATTCAACTAAATAATCAATGGCACTTATGTAATGAAAATATTTGTAGGTGAGCCTGAGGAACCACATTTTTACCTATGTTTATGCACATTACATTTGGAAAATATCTGAAGGCATCTTTCCTACACATCATAGTACTAGTTATTTTAACTACTTTGGTATGTTAAATTAGATTGAGGAGTCATGCTGTTCTTAAGAGTTTCAGTTTGAAATCAAGCGCTATTATTGATAAGACACATGCCTGTAGGCAGCTTACTCTCTCTGACTCTTTTTTCTTGATTATAAAATAGGGTAATGCAAATGTCAAAATGTGTGTGATCATTTAGTTGAATAACTAGAAAAAAACAGCCTAGAATAGAGTAGGTAGGGATCAAATGTTACATGAATTTGATCAATCAAACTGAATTCTATATTCACATTCAGTACAAATACTTGTCCCATTAAGTAAGTTGTATCTTGGATTTTACTTTTTGGCTATATTTATCTCTTAATTTTGTTTAAGTTACAAATTATAAAAAAAATACTACATCCTCCTCTCAAGACTTAAAATAAACAGTCCTTATTTATTTGCTCACACCAGTTCTCATTAGTAAAGCTTGCTTAATGCACTTTATCCCATTCACAGGACAGCATTTAAATTTGGAATTATTTGTTTGCTTACTTTTGTTTTTAGTGTTTTTCTTAGCTATTAAAGAGTTCTATGTAGTTTGGTGTGTGTAGATAAACTAAAATGAAGGATGAATTTAGCTGTTAGAAATGAAGTACTTTGTTCATGTTAGTGTCTGTGGACTTTATTATTGGCATAACTTGATGTCAAAGAAGATAAAAAGCACTTAGCATTTTACTTGTCTTTCAACAGCCATTGTCCTTTAACAAGGCTTAGTTGAATATCAATATTAAATTATCATATCCCCACAATACAAGTAATTGAAAATTTTGAGTTCAATTTGACTTTGATAATCATTAAAAGGTCCTCCTTAGCAATTGCTTTATAAAGAATTCTTCACTAAGTATTGTTTTCAAAAGCTTAATTTGTTCATCAAAGAAAATAACACAGAAGCATATAATCCTGTTGTAAGAGATTATTTGTGTGGTATGGAAAATTTTATTATCAATTGTATATTAATAATTAGTACATGAAGGAAAGGAATAGATATACTCTCTTTTCACTTGGAAAGCCCACTTTCTATTATTAACTAAGTAGATAATCTATGTTGGGCAATTTTTCTAATCTTTATAACAATGTTGCATTAAGAGAACTAAGAACAGAATTTCAGAAGAGGTAAGGTTATAATTGCTGTTTGTCTGCTTGCTTAATTATTTATCATGAAAGTTTCCCAAATCCCTGTTTCCACAAATTGACTTTCCAAATTAATATATTGACTGATTTAGAAACTGATAATGTTTAATTTTGGTGTTTCCAATTCTATTTTTTCAAAAAAAAAAACCCAACAACTTTATTGGCAGATCCTACCTCCTCTAAGGAGAAGGGAGCCGCATAACACTTTGCTGTATAAGCTAAGCTCTCAAATACTTAAGCATCTCAGTAGGTACATAACAGACCTTTGGGCTCTGAGGAAGCATCTCTCATAAATCATCTGCTTAGTCATTGCAGGAAGAGTTCCTCAGCATGCTAAATTGTGATGTTTTCTAATCAGGAGAGTAGGTCAGACCCAGATGGTAATTCCCTCAATGTAACACTCAAAGAAAAGAAAAGCACATCAACAAATTACTCCAAAACCAACCTGCCAACAAAATAAATAGTAACTGTGCGATCCTAGTAACTGTGCGACCTAGTTAGCAGCAGAAACTTATTTTGTCTCAGTGTACCATTCTGCCATCAGCTGCTGTCCACCATGTCCTGAGGCTAGTCTTCAACCATGTATGTGTAAACATCAAAAATTCCACCCCATCTTAGTTTATACCCAACCATTAATCTCTCTGATGGGCTAAAGCGTGAGGCCATGGCAAGTCTCCAACTCATTCTTCCCCGTGTCACGTTAAGATGGAATAGGACTCTGCCTCTTTGTGAGTTTTCCCATTTAGAACTGGCTGCTGCACCTCCTCGAGGGTGTGGCTTGGAGTCCAAACGCTGCCACACAAAGTTATCAGTTTCCCTAAACAAATTTGTAACTTGCTTGAACCTGGTCTTTCATGGTTTCTCAGACAGTAACAGTAACTTTTAGGCCAAATACCTACATTTGGCTTACATAGATGTATATGGGTTAAAAGAGTGCAAGAACCATGGATTCTTCGTGTTTCTTTTCTTAATATTTTTAATTGATTTTATTGAGCTGTACATTTTTCTTTGTTTCCCTCTCTTCCTTTCAATTGCCCTTCTACCCTCTCCCATGGCCCCCATGCTCTCAATTTACTAAGGAGATCTTGACTTTTTTCTCTTCCCATGGAGATTATATACATATAGGTCTTTCTTAGGATCCTAGCTGTTGTCTAGGTTTTCTGGAATTGTGAATTGTAGGCTGGTTTTCTTTGTTTTATGTTTAAAAACCACTTATGAGGAAGTGTCTTTCTGGGTCTGATATTTGTCTTACTTTACTCAATAAGATGTATTCTAGATCCATCCATTTGTCTGCAAATTTCAAGATGCCATTATTTTTTTCTGCTGTGTAATCCTCCATTATAGAAGTGTACCATATTTTCTTTATCCATTCTTTGATTGAGGGGCATTTAGGTTGTTTCCAGGATCTGGCTATGACAAACAATACTGCTATGAATTGAGCATATCCCTTCTGGTATGATTGAGTAACCTTTGGGTATATGCCCAAAAGTGGTACTGCTGTGGTTTGAGGAAGGTTGTGTCCTAATTTTCTGAGAAATCACCATACTGACAAAACTGCCACCTACAGAACAGGAAATGATCTTCAACAATCCCACATCAGACAGAGTAGGCTGATCTCCAAATATATACAAAGAACTCAAGAAATTTGTCATTAAAATTACAATAAAAACGGAGTACTGGCCTAAACAGAAGGCTCTCAACAGAAGAATCTAAAATGGCTGAAAGACACTTAAGGAAATGCTCAACATTCTTAGCCATCAGAGAAATGCAAATCAAAATAACTCTGAGATTCCATCTTACACCTGTAAGAATGGCAAAGTTCAAAGACACTGATGACAATTTATGGTGGAGAGGATGTGGGGTAAATGGAACGCTCCTCCATTGCTGTGGGAATACAAACTTGCACAGCTCCTCCTGTTTCTAAAACTACAAGTTGCCCATCAGCTGTTCATCACTGGAACTGCCTCTACCCTCAAGCTTACTTTCATTGGCAATGTAACTTTCTACATGGGGACTGGGGTTGCTCACATACAGTTCCTGTGACTTTTCTCTGAGTTGTTTCCTAATGACTTTTTAACTTGCCTGTCTCATCTCTTTTGACCCTTAATCTCCTCATCTCCCTCCAATGTACAGTGACTCTATAACTCTCTTCACAGTCACACACATACTTCTGTTTTTCCACTTTAGCTCTGCCATATCGTCCATACTTGTTTGGTTTTTGTAGGCAGAATGTTTCTATGTGACCCTGCTGTCCTGGAACTCACTTTGTAGGCCAGGTTGATGTCAAACTCACAAAGATCTGCTCAACTCTCTCTCCCAAGTGCTGAGATTTAAGGTAAAAGCCACTACCAAAGAACTGTTCTTTCATACTTTAATAAGGATGGTAATCTATCAAAATGGGCCATTACATATCACTGCATAATCACTGAAATAATTCTTATTGTGAATAACTTTCTCTAGGGAAACACAGTAGCCTAAACAGCTATCTTTCATGTGTTCTTGTCACTTATCAGAGAACAAATTCAACCTGGAACTTTCAAATGAAATAAAATCTCTATACCCAAGTCAGCAAAAGATAAAAAGTAATGATTGGCAAACCTACAAGAGACAATAAACTATAGCATGTATCTATTCCCTCCTAAAAGCTCTCAGTTATTTGGTATAGTAATGTATATAGTCAAAAAAAGGAACTGTAAGTATTAATATTCAGGGGTTAGAGATTAGAGATTTATGGATATATGTTTCCTGTCTCTGGTATCTGTAGGACTTTATGGCCATATTTATCTTTTTAATATCGTCAATAAAACCTAAACATAAAGTGACTCCATTAAAATAATATGACTTCACAACCATCAAAAATTCATTGAAGTATTTTATAATATGTAGCATAGATCAACTGTTTATCAAAATAAAAGTCAGGAAAATAAGGAAAACAGATCACTAAATGAAAATAATTTATAAATCTATACTTTTTGACACTCTTTAACTTAGTGGTATCTGGATAATTAATTTTTATAAAATCTCTCATTTCAAGTACTTAAACTAGGAGAAATAAATGCCCTGGAATTTTATTCAGTGCCTTAACATCTACTTTAAAATATATTTTGTAATTTCTTCTGTATTGTGGTAAAACAAATGGCCAACAAACGTAGTAAAATAATAATTAAGACTATTAAATACAAAATTATTGGATAAACCAATATATAAGAATATGAAGAACACTGATCAATTTTAAATATAAGATTTAGAAACTCTCTTGAGGTGAGTGTTGTAGAGATAGTTCAGAGCTAAGAGCACTGGCTGCTCTTACAGAGAATTCAAGTTTGATTCCTAGTAGCCATACAGTGATTTACAGTCACCTATAACTCCTGTTCCAGGAGACTTAATGTAATCTTCTGACAGGGACCAGATAAACATGTAGTGAATAGACATACATGTAGGCAAAACATTCATATAATAAATATAAAAAGGAAGATATTCAAAAATTACACAAAGAAACTTTTAATAGCAATGATGAAGAAAGTCATGGAGTTTTGTGTAATTTACTTATTAATTAAATTAGCATGAACTACTATACTTCACTCTTGGTTTTTTATCCTCAAACTAGAGTTGAATAAGAATGAAAGAAGAAATGCCTCCCCCTTATTTCTCCTTTTCTCCTGTTTACCCCCTCTCACCTACTCACCCTCTCCTTCCTCTCCTCTAATTCCTTCCATTGTTTTATGAGGAATGCAAATAGTCCTTTATTTATGATCTTTCCTTGAGCATCTATTGCATGCATATTCATTAACATAAATTCAAAAACATAATGTGCACAGTTGGCAGTGTGTTATGCATAACTGAGGAAAGGAAGCATGAGTGATTAAATATATCCATCTAAAAGAAAGACAAGGAAGAAATCAAGAGAACTTTTATAAGCTGCATGAAAGTCAACCATAATATGAAATGAACAGCATGTATAAAGACTTTGTTTCTATGTTCATATTTAGATATTCCAAATTTTTACATAATCCTTCAGAGGATGAATGGACAGATAAAAAGATAGTCAAAGACATTGATAATAGAGAGGTGAATTTTTTTTTTTTACAATTTCAAAGAAGAAAATATGATGAGTCCAGGAAACTAAGCAAGTTCTTCTAGTCAGGAAAAATGAAATTATTATAAACTTTACCTTACAATGAACGAAATAGTTATAATACAGTAGGAAGGAAAGTGGATATGTTTCTGATCCAATAGACATAGAAAATAAATTTAATAAATATTAGTACAGAAAATAGCATAATGTTTAACATATAGATAAACATATAATATTGCAAGTAATTGGCTATAGTACTTAATATACATTCACAGGCAAATTTCTGAGTCTTATCATGGTCAAAACCACATTTCTATAGTTACAGAAGTGTCTACAGTATAAGCTTACTGGAAGCACCTTAGATACTTGGCATGCCTGCTATCATTCTAGTCTCATCTTTGTCCCTTTGCTAGTAATACTTTTACTTTTATTAATCATTAACTATTTAGGTTATGCTGCATCATCATTGATTCTTGCTTGTACTTTGCTGTGATGGTTTAGCTGTTTATTTTAAGTGTTTCTTAGTTGGTCTTCAGATCTGGCTCATCACTCTGGTGCAGTTCCTGTAATATGATTTCTTATCTCTGAGAATTGAACTTTCAAATGGCACCTGCTCACTATGATGAATCTACTTCCTAAAAAGAGTAGGCCTAGTCTAATGCAACAAATATCAAATCTCAACAGAGAAACAGATGAAAATGAACACTTTCTTAAGAAGGGAGACTAGACATTGCCTCTGTGTGACATGGCACATGAGACAAGTTAGAATAGCAAGAATAGACTCTTCTCCATAGTGAGAATGGCTGGAAAACACAAAAGTGACAGACAGCTGAAATGTGTAAAGAAACAAAAACAAAAGGTCGTAGGCAGTACAGTCTTCCAGCAGGAATAGAGAAAACTTTCATCAAGAAAGTGAGCCAGATGGCCACAGTGAATACAGCCTAACAGTCCAATCCACAAAAAGGCCCATGATTCTTTTTGTGTGTGTGCTGTGTGTGTCTACATTAGTATCAGCACAAGTGTATGTGAGTATATGTGGCTGTGAGTGTACAGAAACCAGGGAAGTCTTTGGATTCTTTGGAGTTAGAGTTATAAGAATTAATGGGATGCCCTGCTTAATTATGGTGGTAATGGGCCAGACATTCCTGGCCCCATATTTATTCAATAAGTACTATTAATCAGTGAGCCATCTTTGTAACCTGCAATATAAACTTCCTAATAAAGGGAATTTGTCAGGACAGCCTCCTACTTCCCAAGACCCACCCTCTATTCCCCTACTTTCCTATGCCACAAGATCTCTCCAGCCACCCATACACCTGGCAAGCATCAAGACCTAGAAGTTATCCAATTCTAAGGAGATGAAGAATGAAATTTAAGATAGTGTCATCTTTGCCAGCACAAGGCCAAAATCTTCCAGTGACTGACCTCATGATTTACTTTTCTTACATACTTAAAGTAAAACTTGTGATCTGTGACCTTTACAATAAAAAATGAATTCTATTGGATGATAAATAGAGTTCAGGGCTAGGGTGCAGAGGGGGATCTGTGGAAAGTATAAGAATAGATTTTCTTGGTGGATGACATAAGGTACATTGAGTGTCTTTCACAGGGATGTGCTCTATTCAGTGCAAGATTAAGATTATCCTAAGTAATTCTTAGGACAGTGGAAGAAATCATGTGGAGACTGGATCTTAGTAAGATAGCAAAGAATAAGCATGTTTATTGACCATTTTTTTTATTCCAATATTCCAGGTAACTATGTATTATTCATTACCTTCCATTGAAGAAAATATGCCCACATGATTTACAATCCTGGATTCTCCAAAGCTTAGTCTATATTGTGTTCACTATAAGACTGAATCTTCTGGTGAGGTTGCCTTTCTTCTTCAGACAGGTTTAAAATACATCAGATGTTTGGTTAAAAGTGAGACCCCAGCCCCCTGAAACATCTACATCCGAGTAGCCTGGGATGTTTGGATCAAAGCATCACCCCAGCCCCTGTCACCCATCCTTGGAGTGCCAATGGATCAGAAATGGAAAAGGAAGTTCCATTTCAAACCCCCTCCCCTGGGAGTTGCCTTGGTCTGATTTCACCTCTGGGAAAGCCCACCAAGCAGTGATCCCTCCCCAAAGAGGGTTGGGATCATTCCCACAGGCTATTTAGGCTGCTGCCCAGAACAGAAACAACAACAAAAAAGTCTCCTCGTTTTGCATGGTCTCCCCTGCTCTCTTTTTCTCACCATGCTTTCCAAGAGTACTACATTAAATAGGGGTATCTTTTATTCAGTTTAATATGATCTGACTGGAATTATTTGCATTGGTGGAGAGGCTTGTCTTAAGAAATATTCCTAACATCAATATCTGGACATCAATGATAAGCCCCTGAATAAGTATGCTAAAACTTAATCACTGACATGTTAGGTTTTAGCAATATTCAAAGATGAGAACCTTGGAAGGTAGCAGTTGTAACTAGTACCCTTGAAAAAAAGCCATACAATGGTGCTTCTTCCCCATTCCTTCGTGTTCACAATACTAGACATTGCCCTCTGTAAATCCCTAAAAATGAGTCTTTATCAGACATTGAACTTTCATTGTCTTAATCATGAAATTCCTTAACCTCCAGTACTGTGAAAGGTAAATTACTTGTGTTTGTAATTTATCCAGTTTATAGTATTTTTATTGTAACCTTAATGGACTAAGGCTCTCAGGAAGGAAATAAAAGCATTACTTCTGCTGATAGAGGCACAGGGAGATGAGGCTTATGTGTGTAGCTAACTACGACTGCTAATACTTCACATTAACTTGTAAAATTTTGCAGCATTCCCTCTATTGCGTGGGTCAATTTTCAGACTCTGTGTAAAAGGTCTTACAATGGACAGCAAGAAGCAAACTCCAACTATTGGAGGCTAAAAGATTTTATATCTCAACTGGCATGCAAAATGACTCAAATCAAATATATTCTTTCTGTTTCCTCATCCATGATCATCAATCTCACTAGTCATTGTCATAGACCAGATTATTTGTTTAAGTATGTAAAGATGTGATACATTTGTTTATGTTGCAGAATAATTGTTTACCTAAAATATGCTGCTTTTCTTGATGCTGCATTTATTTAACTTTCTAAGGATGTGTTGCTGTTTTACTTTGCCAGCCTAAGGCTCCTGATTGGTCAAATAAAAAGCTGAAAGGCTAATTAGTTATACAAGAGGAATTGTCAGGGCTAGTGAGAGGAGAAAAAGGAGAGCCAGCCTGCCAGCCAAGGGATTAACCTGCCAAGTGCAACCTGTCAGACACTGAGGAAGCAGGAAAGCAGGATGGACAGTATGTAGATGAGGCAAACAAGCCTCAGGGCAGCACATAGATTAATAGAAATGGGTAAATTTATATTAAAAAAAATAGCTAGAAACAAGACTAAGATACGGCAATATTCATAATTAGTAATAAATCCCTGTGTTATGATTTAGGAGCTGGCAGCCCAAGAAGACTACCTATAAGCTGTTTTTGCTCACATAAGCTAGAAGGAAATAAGAAACATAAAAGGAAGTTAAGATTGCCATCATTCCTATGAGTCTTCATTGAATCAACACAGAAACAGTGGAATGACTTCAGAGAAAAAAAAATCTAATAAATTTTAGCTGAACTCAAATCTTCACATTGAATTTGCAGTTTTATATATTTACTTGAAATTTTATATAGCATAGAAAGTCATGAAATTGTCACCTAATATTTCTTTCATTATTGTCACCAAGTATATTCAATATTTTAGGAAAATCTACTTTGAATGAGAGAAAACAGTGAATATAGATAACTATAGCTCCTAATCTATTACAAATTAAGTGATAGTAGCATGATTATGGTAGATTCAATAACCTGATACCTGTGAGATATTCTTGAGGGAAAAGAATAACAGTCCTCTCCTTTCAAATAAATCTGCAAGATTCATGAGAAAGTTATTTTTTGAGATCAAATGTACATAATTATTGGAAATAATTTAAATAGGATGAGGGAGAAAACATATGAAACATAGACAGAAAGCAAGTGGCAGAAAAAAATCATAAACCAACATGAGGTTCTGGGATATTCCGGATTAGATGTCACAGTTTTGTAACACTGCATGCACCATAGGGTACAGCAACAGTTGAATTTGGAGTTAGGGTGTGGACTAAGTGAGAAAAAGCTATAATGTATCAAATCTAGAAGTTTAGACTTTATTACACAGGTGACAGAGAGGGTTAGTTATAAACCTTTAATATACCTATATCTATGTATCTATCTATCTATGTGTCTATGTATCTATCTATCTATCTATCTATCTATCTATCTATCTATCTATCTATCTATCTATGCACTAACATACTAGATCAACCCCTTAATCAGCATGTGCCTCACAAAACTTACTTTCACTTTTTTCTCATTTATTCATTGTTTCTTGTTAGAATACCTAATGGCTTCAAGACACACATAAGGGGAAAAGTTGTAGCAGTGTCCTATATCCATGAAGATTATTTGTGAAGGAATAGCAGCAGATAGTTTATTGACACTCATAGTTATACTAATCTCTAGTATATATTTTTAGACAATTTGAGACAATGGAGTGCTGTGTTTGACTTACACAAATATTATCCTTGAAAATACATTTAGAGTAGCCCAATGTTTTCTATCTGTAAACATTGTAGAATATTTTATACTCAGTTGAAAAAGAGTGCCAATCAAGCTAATGTGACTGAGACATGGATTAAGTACCATTATTTCACATATTACTTCAAGTTAATTTAGCTTCCTCAGAATCTATTAAGAAAATGACCCTTCTTCCACCTACCCCCAACAAACAAATGAACCAAAAAATATTGTCTTTATTCTCTTAGTGCTATGAATAGAAAACAGGATATGTACCTGTCATACAAAATAAAAAAAAATGAAAAAAAAAACACATCATTTTGAGATCTCTATGTTCATATTGTTAAGAACTCTCCACATTTCAGAGTCAGGTACACCACAATCCTGCACTTTAGCAACTCAGTGCCTGCAGCCACATCATTACCAGACACCAAATGTGGCACATGGTGTAGAGTCTCCTCAGGCTTTTAGCCCTTGATCTTCAAGGCGTGTGGTGACTATTCACTGAACAGCTCGTGTCTGTTTACTTCAGTCCTCCATGACTCCTGGGACATCCTCAACTATAGGAATTGAACTTTCCTCTCTTCCTTACTTTCCTCAATTCCATTGGAATTGTATTATCCATACAAAACCTCAACCCTTTATGGGTTCCAAATTTGTTGGCTCACACAGTCAAATCTATCTTCATTATCTGTTAGATAATTAATCCAAATATGATGGACTAGTGGCACCCTAGATTCCAATATTATCCAGGACCAAACCCTGTTTGATTTTCTATTGTCTCCCCTCAAACACTGTCTTGTCTTTACCTTACCATACATGGATCTTTAACTTTATTGAAAAATGTAAGTCCAAGCCAGAGTTAGCAGGACATAGAGAATACAGAGGATTAGACCAGCCACAGAAGGGACATACCAAACATTCATCCTTTGCTGACTGCCTCATCTCTCTGTTCTTCCCTGCAGCATCTTCTCAAAATTAAGCTGCTGTAAGGATCATTTATTTTTACTGATTTCTCCCACCCACGAAATTAGATTTATAATCCTAAAGTCTGATACTTCAGCTGTTGTTTCCCTCTAATTGATCTCTAACCATTTTTCTCTGTTCTTTCTGGGTTCTAGCTTGATATATCCTCCTTTTGACATGTGCTTCTACGGCTCCTGCCGCCTTGCTAAACCTCTGGCCTCCTACACCTAGGTGGATATTTTTCTTCTTGCTTTCTCCACTCTATGACCTCCCATATAACCTGAAATCACAACTGTTGGCAGTCGAGGACTCTTTCCTTTGCTCCCTCTCTTTTCTTAGAGATACCTGCTCCACTTTTCTTTGTTCCTTCCTAGGCCTATACTTTGTAAATTTTCTTGCTTCTTCTTAGAAGCTGCCTGCTGCTAAGTCCTGCAACTTTTCTAAACTTGCTTGGCTTCTATGAGCTTAGAACCATGCCTCAGGTGGAGTTTTCTCTTGTTCCTCCATGTTCCATACCCATTCCTCTCCTTGTCTATGTCATGCGTGTTTTCTGGACAGTGGAGCTTACTATACCCTTGGTGCCCAACACATGGACAACTTTCTCTTACAGCTCTGTATTGCTATGCTTGCATGGGTATCTCTAACAAAGACACTTGCTGTCTCACTTTTACCCTGTAGTACTACTATGCTGTTTTTCATTTCAGACTGCAATTCCCCAGCTTCAGGTCTCAGCTCACTCTTGGAGCTTATAAAAGCATCCCTGAACAATGTTTCATTTTGTGTTACTACATGTACTCAGAATGTATTACTACACTTTAGCCCCAGTGACCAAAATATGGTGTACTTCATTTCCAAAATTCTCACAGATGGTAACAACATTTATCCAAACACAAGCAAAGGATGGCCAAGTCTTTTATCTCTTATCTCTCACTCTTAAAAATCTTTTATCTCTATGATTTCTCTGTGCTCTGCTCTTAAAAATTCTCTTAAGATTATGCTGTGAACTGCCTCAATATTTGCAAATCCATTGGTTATCATTTAAAATATATAAAATATGTAACAAAATTTTGGCTTTAAACTTATAACAAAAGATTTATAATTAAAAATATAAGGATAGGTACATATATGGGATTCAACTCTTATCTAGAATATAATGCATATGCAGGTTAGATCCAAGTCTCTCCTTGTGTGCATGTGACTTGGATTCAAAGTGTGTGTACGTGTGTGTAACTTGGATTTAACTCTAATTTAAAATTAATATATCTACTAGGAAAACATGTTTTAAATAGTAACTATGTGATACTCCTTTGTCTTGGATGATAATTCTTCAAGATATAAGTAGCCATCAAACAATGATGAGGCTTGCCTTTAATCTCAGCACTTGGGATGAAGAGGCAGGAGAATCTCTGTGAGTTTGAGGTCAACCTGGTCTACAAAGGACGTTCCAGGACAGCTAGGGATACACAGAGAAACCCTTTCTTGAAAAATCAAAAAGAGAAAGAATGAAAGAAAAAATAAAGAAATGTAAGCAGGCACAAGACTGGCAGGCATCCTTACTAAGGTTAAGGAGTACATGGCATGCAACTTAACCACTACCCTTAAGACATTAAGATAGCCACATGACATAGAACAACTGTTAAACTTTAGTCCTAACAAGCACTCTGTTTATCATTATACCATATTTTAGACTAAGGAACCAATAACAAAACTCTAAAATATTTTGGATTGGTATGGATTTTTGTATGACAAAAATCAAGGTTATATTTGCTTAAAAATATTATGTATGTGATTCAGCTCTACTTTAGAATTTACTGTATATGATGATAAAATTTAAGGCTATATAGGTCTACTCAGATGAACAAAAACTGGTTTAACATTAACTACTAACTTTTTGCAAACTGTTCAACACCAAGTGACTAGAAAATTTGCATAAGTAACAACAAACATATGTGTTTGATAAATAAGGCATATTTGATAATCAAGAATTATAAAGTCTTAAAGTCTACTTATATTTACAGTAATATTTATCTAGCTTCTTTGACTTGATCACCTTAAGCTTTATCTATTTGAACAAACTAAACCATAAAAAACTACAATATTCTATAATGGTGCACTATAAAATGACCAGGAAGATTGACATAAGTGTAGTTTCCCTGTGCCTGGTAGCTGCTCCTGAATATATTAACAATAATTATAAATGCTTGTTCAATAGCTCAGGCTTGTTACTATCTTAATCTTACATTGTCAATTCACCCTTGATTTTATCTACTCTATGCCAAGTAGGTCATGACTCGTTACCTCATTTCCTACACATCCTGCTTCTTCTGCATCTGCTGGTGTCTATATGGTGTCTGCAGGTGTCTTCTTCTACATCTGCTCTGTGTTATTTCTTGCCATCATTCTGTTTGACTCTGCTGCCTAACTGTAACTTGTTGAGCTTTTGGCAAGTCAGCTTTTTTTATGAAACCAAATACAGCAACATATATGTACACAATATGAAGGAATATACCACATTTCCCCCCTTTTGTCTAATTATAACAAGATTTATCTACAACAAACTAAAATTATGTACAAAAAAAACAGGTGTCAAGTAATTACAGTTACAACATCTAGTCAATTTCTATTTGGCAAAATTAGAGAAAACATTCTATTATCTATTTTATCTCTGTGACTTTAAAGATTTATACCTAATCTATCTTTTATCATAACTAAGAAAAACATTAACTATGAGTATCTACTCTTCAGCTCCATCAAAGACCCCAGAAGTATGAAATGTTACCTAATGACAGGGACATCTGTCTGCCTGAAACTCAAACTTCTTCTGTAACATTAGGGCATCCATCTTTGGCCAATCAGCCTAGTATATCTGACAGGCATTACTGTGGAGCAAAGAATTTTCCAGGACTTTCTTACCTTGTCTTGGCAAAAACTGGCAATTGCTTTTTAGTCTGTTGTGCTGGTCCAGTTTGGATTGTATATTGTCATTCATTGAGGTAAGAGGTTCTTTGCCCAAATGGCTAGATTTTGGCATTGGAAAAATAACTCCATAGGGAGGTTTTTTTTTTTTTAATTCATCATTTTGTATGAAATAGATTAGTGCTCCCAGAAGCAAATGTGTCTTACTATCATGAAAAGTCTTAGGTTATTAAATATGTTAAATACCATGTTCTGTAGGTATTTGAAGTGTTTGAAGACCATCATTATATCTAAATATACCTGTTTATGACCTTTAAAACATACTTAACATGAGTATAATTTTGACTAGTTACATGACCATTACTTAGTATTTTTAATTACATATTATTTTTTAAATGAGTTGTATAAACATAATAACACAAACAAAATTAGAAATATATATAAAATATAACAAAATTAAATTTAAATTTGTTTTAAATGGCAAGAAACATACCAATATAAAATATTGGTTTTTTTAAAGTTGTTTTTTTTTTGTTTAAAGTTGATTTAATAATCTTTTTTTTATCCTAGAATTTCTATAATCCTCCCCTTTTATATTTAGAAGGAGATCCTGGAATCTAATCTCCTTTGTTTAGCTTTTCTTCTAACTATCAGAACTAACATTTTGTAACTCACCCTTCTTAAATAATAATAAACATCCATAACCAATATTTTGGGAATGTAGGCATCATTATCTAGACTGCTTCCTGCTGTTTGGGGATATTGGTAATCTTTGGGGAAACCTTGAGAAAAATAGGATAATTATTCCATCTTGACTGAAATAGTTTGTGAACTTGACCATCACAGTCAGAAGTTTTGAAGGTGATTTGCATGCTGGATCACCTGAACCATCTGTTTTTATTGATTTCTGGTTCCCTTCTCTGAAAATACAGAAACTTTAAAGGTGGCATACATATCTTCATTATATAAATATAGACTGTGCATTCTATATAAGTCAATCAAAAATAATTTTGTGTGTGTCTGAGCAGGTAAAATATTCATCATGTGTCTTATAGTTCTTCCAAGTTTATTTTCTTTTTGTCTTTAGACAGGATTTCAGGAGGTCTTCCTTAATCAAACCTGATTTCCTTTAACCTGAAATGAATTCATAGCTTCTAATTTACTGTGGAAATAAAAGCATTACTTCTTTTCCAAAATAACACATCTTTTGACTTAAAGTTTTTGACATCCAGTTATTCTTATGATATATAGGTTGGGTTTATCTAGCAGTTTTTAAAATCCAATGTGTCCCAGGACCTGTCATTCCTTCATTACCAATTAGAAAATCTGAAGACAACACAATAACATGCAAAACTCAGAGAGTGTATATTTCTTCTCTTTACATGACTTATCATATATTTTAAAACTCATTTTTATTGACTTTAATATTTAAACTATTTTTAATCTATTACTATTTCTATCTTTTCTCTTATTGCTCCCAAACCTATGTATATTTTTAAATACACTGTAACCTGTTTAGATTTTTTTCTTATGTATACTATCATATCATCAACAAATAGTGAGAGTTTGGCTTCTTTTCCAATTTGTATCCTTTTTGTTGTCATATTGCTCTAGCTAGGACCTCAAGAACTATATTGAAGAGATATGAAGATAGTGAACAACCTTATCTTGTTTCAGTGTGATTGCTGCTAGATTCTCTCCATTTAGTTTGATGGTGATTGTTAGCTTGCTGTATATTTCCTCTATTATGTTTAGGTATGTTCCTTGTATCCCTGTTTTCTCCAAGACCTTTATCATGAAAGAATGTTGTATTTTGGTGAAGGCTTTTTCAGCATCTAATGAGATGATCATGTGTTTTTTTTTGTTTGTTTGTTTTTTGTTTTTTTCCTGCCTGGATCTCTTTTACTGTGCATCTGTGTTGTCTTTTGATCACATGAGGTGAATCATAAACTACTATATCTGCTATTGACACTACTCACCTTAGGTCTTTTGAAGCTGGCTCCTCCTACACACTGCTGTTGGGACATATGTCTTTGTACTTCAGCTGGTATGAGAGATGCAAGACTAGGGATCCATGCCTGGCAATGTTTTTGTATCTTTAGAACCTTTTTAAAAACTTTGTTAGATCTTAGAATTGCACATGTAGATAAGATTTTCCCTGTGCCTTACAGTTGCTCTCCAATAATTACTCAAAGTCCTAATATTAATTATAAATCACCAGCCAATAGCGCAGGCTTTTTGCTAACTAACTCTTACATTTACAGTTTACCCATAATCTACTCTATGACATGTGGCTCATGGCTTGTTAACTCTTTTTCTATACATCCTGTTTCCTCTGTGTTGTAGGACAATGGTCTTGTACCCTGTCACTTGTATTGTTTTAATAAAGCACTGATTGGCAAATGGCCAAGCAGGAAGTATAGGCAGGGTTACCAGGCAAGAAGAAGAGATGGGGCGATGAGAACAGGAGAATTCTGGGAAGAGGGAAGACTGAGTCTGCAGTCGTTACCCAGATACAGAGGAAGCAAGATGAGAATGCCTCACTGGTAAAAGTTACCAAGCCTCATAAATGAAACAAACAATAATTATAGGTTAATATAAAATGTAAGAGTTAATATTGGCCTGAGCTAATAGGCCAACCAGTTTATGATTAATGTAGACTTTTGTGTGTTTCTTTGGGGTTAAATGACTGCAGGACAAGGCGGGACAGAAATCTCAGGCAATACCTCTGCATCTATTGTTTTTTCTCTAGCTCTGCCATTTTGTTTTCACCCAGCAATCTCAGTTTGGCTATCCTGTCTAACCTTATTCTGTTCAGTTATTGGTCAGTGAGTTTGTTTATTAAACAAGTCAAAGCAACATATACTCACACAGTATAAAGAAATACTTCATAGCTGCCAACTACCTATGGTCTATATATATGATCAATTATTTTATTTTTATATTAAAGACCTTCAACTCAATAATTGTTATTTTTAAGGCTCAAACTAAACAGTGATGAATCTAAAAATTCTTAATGTTATAAAAGCAATTAACTTATTATGAGCTGTTAAAGATAATCAAGATAAGAATGCTAATTGTCGTCTGACCGCGGCAGCAGCCCGGGACAGGGAACCCAGACACCCCTCCTACACTTCCTGGGCATCCTCAGGGGCTACTCTGCCCGATACCCCCTCTCTATTCCTATCCCACCCAGCTTGCATCCACAACCCTCCCCCCCTCCATCAGACTCCCTTCCCTCTTTGACCACATAACATCCCCCAGTCCAGCCTTTCCGGGCTCTAGGACCGAATCCCAATCGGCAGGGCAAACAGGAGGGTGGTAGCTCCTTTGTCCCCCACTAGCCTGCCTGCAGCGAGCTAGGTAGGTCCTTTGATTACAAGTCACCCAAGCAGCAAGGAGATCCGAACCCGGCACCAGGAGAGACATCAGGCTTGCATCCACAACCCACCCAGAGCGGTCCTGAGGTGTTCCATCTGGACAGTAGTCCATGTTTGGGTGCTGAGGAGTTCCAGCTCAACGGACAGTCCCTGCTTCTACACTGAAAAGATACACCCAGAGAATCTTTCACAGCAAAGACTGGACCAAGACACCAGGCCTCTCCTGGCTCCATTTGAAGGAGGAGATGGGAAGGCGCCAATGCAAGACTTCCTCCAACAATCTGAAAGGCAACATGACTTCACCAGAATCAAGGGATTTCGAAATAAGAAGAATTGTACACCCTACTCCAGAAGAATTAGAAGAAATCGACTCAAAAGTGAATTATATGAAAATAATAGAAGACCTTAAGCAGGAGGTGAAAAACTGCCATAAACAATTAGAGATTACAAACAAAAAGGTAGAGAAAATGAATAAATCGCTCAAAGATACCCAAGAAAACCAAGAGAAACATGAAAAAGCAATCAAACAGGTACAGGAAGCGGTTCAAGACTTGAAGAATGAAATGGAAGTAATGAAGAAAACACAAACCAAGGGAAGATTGGAGATGGAAAATCTGGGTAAACGAACAGGAACTACAGAGACAAGTACTACCAACAGAATACAAGAGATAGAAGAAAGAATATCAGACACTGAAGATACCATAGAGAAAATAAACACACTGTTCAAAGAAAACAGCAAAACCAACAAATTCTCATCACAAAACATTCAGGAAATATGGGACACAATAAAAAAGACCAAATCTAAGAATAATTGGAGAAGAAGAGCAGCTCAACGGCCCAGAAAATATATTTAATAAAATTATAGAAGAAAACTTTCCCAACCTAAAGAAAGATGTACCTATGAAGGTTCAAGAACATTACAGAACACCGAATAGGCTGAATCAAAAAAAAAAAAAAAATCTCCTCGCCATATAATAATCAAAACACAAAGCATACAGAATAAAGAAAGAATATTAAGAGCCGCAAAGGAAAAAGGCCAAGTTACTTACAAAGGTAAACCTATCAGACTTACACCTGACTTCTCTATGGAAACCATGAAAGCCAGAAGGTCCTGGACAGATGTACTGCAAAAACTAAGAGACCATGGATGCAAGCCCAGACTACTATACCCAGCCAAGCTTTCATTCACCATAAATGGAGAAAACAAAATTTTCCAGGATAAAAACAAATTTAAACAATATGTAGCCACAAAGCCAGCCTTACAGAAAGTAATAGAAGGAAAATCTCTAACCAAGGAGTCCAACAATGACCACAATAACTCAGACATCTAGAGACCTGTCACCAGCGCAACTCAAAGAAGGGATGCACACGAACTCTACTACTAAAAAAGTGACCGGAGTTAACAATCCCTGGTCATTAATATCACTTAATGTCAATGGGCTCAACTCACCTATAAAAAGGCACAGACTAAGAGATTGGATACGAAAGCAGAATCCAACATTCTGCTGTTTACAAGAAACACACCTCAAACACAAAGACAGGCACCTACTCAGAGTAAAGGGATGGGAAAAGGCTTATCAAGCAAATGGACCTAAGAAACAAGCAGGTGTGGCCATACTAATTTCTAACAAACTTGACTTCAAACTTAAATCAATCAGAAGAGACAGAGAGGGACATTTTATACTCATAACAGGATCAATTCGTCAAGAGGAAGTCTCAATCCTGAATATGTACGCCCCTAATATAAAAGCACCCACTTACGTAAAAGAAACATTACTAAAACTCAAGGCAGCCATCAAACCGCACACACTAATAGTAGGAGACTTCAACACTCCTCTCTCACCAATGGACAGGTCAATCAGACAGAAACCTAACAGAGAACTAAGAGAATTAATGGAGGTAATGAATCAATTGGACTTGACAGACATCTATAGAATATTCCACCCAAATAGGAAAGAATATACCTTCTTCTCTGCAGCTCATGGAACCTTCTCGAAAATTGACCACATACTCGGTAACAAAGCAAACTTCCACAGTTACAAAAAAATATTAGTAACCACCTGTGTCTTATCAGATCACCATGGATTAAAGTTAGAATTCAACAACAACCCTACCCCCAGATGCCTACAAACTCATGGAAACTGAACAGTCAACTACTGATCCACACCTGGATCAAGGAAGAAATAAAGAAAGAAATTAAAGTCTTCCTTGAATTCAATGAAAATAAAGAAACAACCTACTCAAACTTATGGGACACTATGAAAGCAGTCCTGAGAGGAAAGTTCATAGCACTAAGTGCCCACTTAAAGAAAACAGAGAAGGCACACATTGGAGACTTAACAGCCCACCTGAAAGCTCTAGAAAAAAAAGAAGCAGACTCACCTAGGAGGAGTAGAAGACTGGAAATAATCAAACTGAGGGCTGAAATCAACAAAATAGAAACACAGAAAACAATCCAAAGAATCAATGAAACAAAAAGCTGGCTCCTGGAGAAAATCAACAAGATTGATAAACCTCTATCCAAACTAATAAAACGCCAGAGAGTGAATATGCAAATTAATAAGATCAGAAATGAAAAGGGGGATATAACCACAGACACAGAGGAAATTCAAAGAATCATTAGATCTTACTACAAAGGCCTATATGGCACAAAATTGGAAAATGTAAAAGAAATGGACACGTTTTTAGATAAATACCATATACCAAAGTTAAACCAGGACCAGGTGAACAACCTAAATAGACCTGTTAGTCACAAAGAACTAGAAGCTGTTATCAAAAACCTCCCTACCAAAAAAAGCCCAGGACCTGATGGTTTCAATGCGGAATTCTACCAGAACTTCCAAGAAGACCTAATACCTATACTCCTTAATGTATTTCACAATATAGAAGCAGAAGAGTCATTGCCAAATTCCTTTTATGAAGCTACAGTCACTCTGATACCAAAACCACACAAAGACTCAACCAAGAAAGAGAATTACAGGCCAATCTCACTCATGAACATCAACGCAAAAATCCTCAACAAAATACTGGCAAACCGAATCCAAGAACACATTAGAAAAATTATCCATTATTATCAAGTAGGCTTCATCCCAGAGATGCAGGGCTGGTTCAACATACGAAAATCTATCAGTGTAATCCATCATATAAATAAGCTGAAAGAAAAAAACCATATGATCATTTCATTAGATGCTGAAAAAGCGTTTGACAAAATTCAACATCCCTTTATGATAAAAGTCTTGGAGAGACTAGGGATACAAGGGTCATACCTAAATATAATAAAAGCTATATACAGCAAGCCGACAGCTAACATTAAATTAAACGGAGAGAAACTCAAAGCCATCCCACTAAACTCAGGAACACGACAAGGCTGCCCACTCTCGCCATACCTCTTCAACATAGTGCTTGAAGTTCTAGCAATAGCAATAAGACAACATAAGGGGATCAAGGGGATTCGAATTGGAAAGGAAGAAGTTAAACTTTCATTATTTGCAGATGATATGATAGTGTACATAAGTGACCCTCAAAACTCCACCAAAGAACTTTTACAGCTGATAAATACCTTTAGTAATATGGCAGGATACAAGATCAACTCCAAAAAATCAGTCGCCCTCTTATACACAAAGGATATTGAAGCAGAGAGGGAAATCAGAGAAGCTTCACCTTTCACAATAGCCACAAACAGCATAAAATATCTCGGGGTAACTCTAACCAAGGAAGTGAAAGATCTATTTGACAAGAACTTTAATGCATTGAAGAAAGAAATTGAAGAGGATACCAGAAAATGGAAGGACCTCCCTTGCTCTTGGATTGGGAGGATCAACATAGTAAAAATGGCAATTCTACCAAAGGCAATTTATAGATTCAATGCAATTCCCATCAAGGTCCCATCAAAATTCTTCACAGATCTTGAGAGGACAATAAACAACTTTATATGGAAAAATAAAAAACCCAGGATAGCCAAGACAATCCTATACAATAAAGGATCTTCTGGAGGCATTACCATCCCTGACTTCAAACTCTATCACAGAGCTACAGTAATGAAAACAGTGTGGTATTGGCATAAAAACATAGAAGTCGACCAATGGAATCGCATAGAAGACCCGGAATTTAATCCCCAAACCTATGAACACCTCATTTTCGATAAAGGAGCTAAAAGTATACAATGGAAGAAAGAAAGCATCTTCAAGAAATGGTGCTGGCACAACTGGATGTCAACCTGTAGAAGATTGAAATTAGACCCATATCTATCACCTTGCACAAAACTCAAGTCCAAATGGATCAAGGACCTCAATATCAGCCCAAACACACTGAACCTGATAGAAGAGAAAGTGGGAAGTACCCTACAACAGATGGGCACAGGAGATCGCTTCTTAAGTATAACCCCAGCAGCACAGACACTAAGGGCAACATTGAATAAATGGGACCTACTAAAGCTGAGAAGCTTCTGTAAAGCAAAGACACTGTCACTAAGACAAAAAGGCAACCTACTGACTGGGAGAAGATCTTCACCAACCCCGCAACAGACAAAGGTCTGATCTCCAAAATATATAGAGAACTCAAGAAACTAGACTTAAAAATGCTAATTAACCCAATTAAAAAATGGGGCACTGAACTGAACAGAGAATTCTCAAAAGAAGAAGTTCAAATGGCCAAAAGACACCTAAGGTCATGCTCAACCTCATTAGCAATCAGGGAAATGCAAATCAAAACAACTTTGAGATATCATCTTACATCCATCAGAATGGCTAAAATCAATGGCACTGGGTTTTGATCCTACTGCACGTACTGGCTTTGTGGGAGCCTAGGCAGTTTGGATGCTCACCTTACTAGACCTGGCAGGAGGTGGGAGGTCCTTGGACTTCCCATAGGGCAGGGAACCCCACTGCTCTTTGGGCTGATGAGGGATGTGGACTGGGGGCGGGGGAGGGAAATTGGAGGCAGTGGCAGGTAGGAGGCAGAAATCTTTAATAAATAAAAAAATAGAAAAATAAAGGGTAAACATGTTATATAAAATTATAAAATAAAGTCACAAGGTAAAGGGAAAAAATAAAATAAAATATTAAGGAAGGTAACTTTGAGTGAAGTGCTAGCTCCTGGCTGTACCCCTTAGATCTCTTCCAATTAAGATCATGGGAAAGGAAGATCTCCACTCCACCTGGAATTTGCTTTAATGTGGCAAATCTGGCCACTGGGAGAAAAACTGCCCTTCACCATGTCCTTTCACCAGGCCCCTGAACAAACTGTGGTCAAGCAGGACACTGAAGAACTGATTGATCCACTTTGTCTAGACAAAGTTTATACTTCACTGTAAAATATTGGATATTCTGTCTCTGGTGTATGAAGACGGATGCTGCCTTGGCATTAATCTCCCCAGTGGCAGTGGAGTAATCTATGATTCCTCCCTAGGTTTATGTCAAGGTAGCCAGTAATTTTATGCCATTTTTAATAAATTAGGTAGCTGTCTGTTCTGTCCTTCCTGTTTATTATGGTGAAATTTATCCTCAGATCAAGATGGCATTGAAGAGTATGCTAGTGATAACTTTCCTTAACAGCAGGAATCAAGAGTTCAGTTGCCTTCTCATTCCTCTACATATATAAAAATCTGCCTCAGACCTTATGTTCCTGGTGCTACTACTAGATATAGTTTTTACCTAGCAAAACATAATTGTCCAAACAGTCTTAAATGTAACTTTTTACTATTCCATTATTTACAGGAACTTGATTTATAATGCCTGTTCTCAGTAATCAAGGAACTATGTCTCATGGTAAATGACATTATTGAAAAACTATAAAGTTTACATAGAGTCTGAGTATGTGAGAACTTAAGGTATAAGGTCTAAGAAAATGTTTTAAGACACATAAATGAAAGTTATAAAGGTCTAAGAAAGTGCTTAAAGATACATAAATAAAAGTTATAAAGGGCTAAGAAAGATCTTGAGGTGTTTAATGGAATTTGTAAAGGTAGAAAAAATGAATTAAGGTATATGTAAAGCGAAAAATATTTCAGGTTTATTTCTCTCTCTATGCTATCGTTATATTAAGACTTCAAAATTTCAGAGGTTAGCATTACTAAATGGAGTTCTGATAAGCTATTAATAGCTGTAGTATGTACTGAATACTATTATCATAGTCAAAAGCTCAAAATTTTACATTTCCTTTGGTTGTTTTCAAAGCATTGACTTAGAAATGCCTCTCATTATACTAAACATGTCCATTTAATCTATATAAACCCAGTCTCCTTGAGAAAGGAAGGAATGTTCATGTTTTGAACCTGAAATAATTTTGGACCCCCAAGCTTCTGCTATGACCCAAAGGCATAGGTCTACTGCCTGTTCTACAATGTGGATTTCAGGGAAGGGTTACAAATAATGATAATGCTAACAATCTAAAACTTATCTCCTTTTGTAAGCTTAGAAGATTTGTGCAGACTTCAAGGAATCTGCTTGAATCCAGCTCTCTTGGGTCAAATGGGCTACAGATAAGTAATGAAAATCAGTTCACGCTTTCCCCACCTGCCTCATTTGCTTATTTCTGCGGGTGGGATTTCTCTTCCCATTTCCTTGGTCACCATTCCCAACTACCACACCCATGACCCTAAACATTTCAACTGTACACCTATGAAAAAATTTATCTCTACACTCTCTAGCTTTACCTTCTGTTTCTAAAGTGTGTGTGTGTGTGTCTTTGTATGACTGTGTTTGTGTGTGTGTGTATGACTGTGTTTGTGTGTGTGTATGTTTCAGTAACCTTCCAGCTTCAGGTTTTACTCAAAAGCTGCATCCTTGACAGCTCAAAGTACTTAGCCCCAGGTGGTTTAGCCTCACTGACTCTGCCTGTGTTTTCATAACTTCAGATGGTCTTGTAGATCCTGAACAGCAAGTGAAACTGCCTGTTTTTTCTGGACTTGGCCAGCATCCCAGCTAAACTGGGTTCCCAAAAATATATAGACAATAGGACATACTCTAAATCTCACAGAACTCCCATTCCTGCATCACCAGCCACCACTTCCTATTTTCTAACCTTCTGCACTAAACAAAAAGAGGAATGTTAGAAAATGTCCACATTCTAGAAGCAGGTGTGCTCTCAGCCTGTACTCAGTGACTTGAAGCCAGCAGTCACATCATCATTAACCACCAAATGTGGCACCTTTCTACTGCCTCTGATTCTTCATAAAGCCCTTGTCATCACAGACCTCTGCACATTTCCTTCTTGTCACCATTAAGAGACAATCTTTCATCTAGTCCCTGAAAATTTTCATTTGGGAGATCTTTTATACCTTGGGATCTATGTTCATTCCTAGGTATTTTGATTAATTCAAAACCCCAAAAACACACTAGCACTTCACTCATACATTAAAAATGCTATTTAAAAGGGATAAGATTTATTTGGCTCGCTGGGAAGTGGTGGCCACGCCTTTAATTCCAGCGCTGGAGAGGCAGAGGCAGGTGGATCTCTGTGAGTTCAAGGCCAAGCTGGTCTACGAGAGCTAGTTCCAGGACAGGTTCCAAAGCTATAGAGAAATCCTGTCTCGAAAAAAATAAAAAAAAAGAAAGAAAGAAAGAAAGAAAGAAAGAAAGAAAGAAAGAAAGAAAGAAAGAAAGAAAGAAAAAAGATTTATTTGGCTCAAAGTTTGAATGTCTATAGCCCATCATGATGAAGATGTTTAAGAGTCAGAATATAAACCAGATGTTCCTCCTGGTATGTGAAATCCTTCTGTATATGTGTAACTTTTATTGGCTGATGAAGCAAGAAGCTGTTTGGGCCTATGGCAAGGAGAATAGAGTAATTCCAAGCAGAGACAGATGATAAAAGAAGGTAGAGTCAGAGAGATGCCATGTAGCTATGGAAGAAGACAGATGCCCCTGAACCTTATCAGTAAACCACAAGCTTTGTGGTAAAGTATAAAATAATTGAAATGTGGTAATTTAAGATGTAAGAGTTAGTTAATAACAAGCCTAAGCTATTGGCCAGGTAGTGTTATAATTAATATAGTTTTTGTGTAATTATTTTTGGTCTGGATGGTTGGGAAAAACAAGCAGCCTCTGCCTACAAAATGGTGACAAACATGAGTCAACTGCATCCACACAAAACCTGAGAAAATAATAAAAAAAAAAATCTTGACACAAAACAGAGATTAGTAAAGTTTATTGGTAGCCATATTTTTTTCAGATGGGCTCTGTTTGCTGGCAATGAAGAGGGGCACTACAGCTCCATAAAGAGAGACCTTCCTGACTCAGCATTGGTAGACAGGGCTGCATGGCTTCTATAGGGGAGAACATTCTAGTTCATACTGGTAGCACAAACAGTTCTAGCTCTTTCAGGTGACTGAGCACTTAATTGAGTCTGTGAGCAGTGTGTTACAAATTGCTTAATGATGACATAGACTTGTTGCATCCCTAGAGCTAGAGTGGTATGTCTAACTCTCAGAGGCAGTCCCTAGAGCTAGAGTGGTATGTCTTACTCTCAGAGGCAGTGAAATGCTTCTGCCATGTTGGGCTGGGTGGAGTCAACAGGTTGGGCCAAGGAGTTGGTCCTAGCTATGCCTATTTAACACTCAAAAAGGAATGTGGTCAGAATATAATTACAGATACATATGCAATAAAAACAAATTAAGATAGAAAAGTCCTCTAAATGAGTTACAGTGTTAGATAAATATATGTAGACTTGGAAGATAGAGGAAAACATGTATAGACAATTGTAGTATAAAAGAGTACAGACAGTTATAAATTGATGGGGTAAAAAATAAAATAAAATAAATATACAATTATGAAAAGTAATAGAGTGAAAAATAAGTGATGGAAGATGGAATATACACAGAGAGTATAAATAATGTATATTATTTTCTTTGATTTTTTTTTTACTGTGAATGAGCTGAGTACAGAGAGATACTTGATCCTAGGGTCTGCTAAGCTAAACCAACATATGTACTTTAAAGGTATCTTGACTTCAAAATTTGGATCTAAAAATATACTGTTTTGGAAAAGAGGTTTTTGTTTAGTTTCCACAAAGGTGAGAACCTCTGCATTTCTTCCAGGCTAATGTGGTTTGATGAACCAAGACCCTCTGAAAGGTCTCCATAAACTCCTCAAAATAGTTTGCCAAACAAAAAGCAGGAAGCAGTTTGGAGAGAAGTATACTCAAATTTCCAAATACTGTTTATAAATGTTTGTTTTTCATTTAAAGGGTGATATGTTATAGAGATAAATACTTTGCAATGGTATGGATCTTGGTTTATTGATACAAATTTAAGGTCATATTGTT
>NW_026067937.1:9757864-9760686 GCF_014885135.2 Alexandromys fortis | reverse complement strand
GCTCTTGAAGAAGGTATTGTTTTTTATATATCTCATTTTAAAAAAGTAATGTATAGTTAGGAAATACAAAGTAATGGAAAGCCATCTATAATAATCAAACTTGTAGCCATATTAGTTAGGCTTTCTAAATATGCAGAGATTAATTTCAGATAAATAGGTATTCTTCAAACTTTTCAAATATTAATAGAATATGACTCTTAAAATGCCTTAAGATCTTAGGACTTTTCATGGCAATGAGATGAAATAGATGCCAGCACCAATCTATTTCAAGTAGATGATGGGCATCAAAGAAGCTTCGTGTGGAGTTTGGGCAAGAAACTGCTCTTGTCTAGACTTCTGGATGGCATGATCTATGAGTTGGACATGTATCACTCACAGAAAAATGATTGCTGAACTTGCCTAAAGGTGACACAATCCTTCTGTGTTCCTGGTTCATGGAGTATGCCATATATTTTTTAGGATACAGAAGAAAGTGACTGACAAGTTGTTCATAGAAGCAAACCAGTCTTTTAAATTTGCTGCTTTATGAAAAAGTCTGTCAAATACTATGGGCCTGCAGGCTGAAAAATGATATCCTAATGTTACAAAAGAACTTTGAGTGATTGTTGAGGCAGCAAGAAGCCTTTGTCAATTCTAGAGTTTTGAAGTTGTTTACAATTTCTCTCTGTTTACTTTGGTAATATTATATCTTTCTGGAGTCTTTGATGGAGTTGAAGAAAGATAGTTATAATTATAAAAGACAGATAAAATATAAAACTTTAGACTCACAAAGAAAAGAAAGATGATAGAGTATGTTTCTTAATTTGCCAAAAAGTAAATGGACTAAATATTGTAATTTATTTTAAATGATTATTGCTTGACAACTGTTTTGTATATGTATTTTCTATTATTGTAAAGGTAAAACCTTCTTTTTTCTTTGGACACAAAAAGGGGAAACGGCATGAAAAGTCCTTCTGTATATGTGTTGCTTTTATTGGTTAATGAATAAAGAAGCTGCTTGGGCCTATGAAGGGCGTAAGAAAACAAGGCAGAAATCTAAGCGAGATAGGAAAGAAAATATGGTAGAGACAGAGAGATATCATGTAGTTGTCAATGGAGACAGATACCCCTGAAGCCTACCAGTAAGCCATAAGCCTTGTGGTAAAATATAAAATAATAGAAGTGAGTTCATTTAAGATATAAGAATTAGCTAACAAGAATCCAAAACCATTGGCCAAATAGTGTTGCAATTAATATAGTTTCTGTGTAATAATTTTGGGTCTGAGTGGACAGGAATTGCTATAGAGTTTTGCATCAGTATGAAACTTGGTTTAATGATATAAATTTAAGGTCAATTTTGTTAACAGATAATCATCTATAATAATTAAGCTTGTAATCATGTTACTTAGATTATCTAGATGTACAGAGATATATTTCATGTGGATAGGAATTCTTCAAATATTTCAGAGACATTCATAATACAGCATTTAAAATGTTTAAAAATTAACGCTTTTCATGACAGTGAGACACATCTGCTCCTGGCAGCACCAAGCTACTTCAAGAGGATGTTGGACATTGAAGAGGCTCCTTATGGAGTTTGCTAGCCATTTGGTAAGAAACTGCTCTTGCCTGGACTGCTTAGTAAACTGGACATGCAGGATCCATAGAGAAATGCCTGGTAAACTTTCCTAAAAGTGAGACAATCGTTTTGGTTCCCTGCTTCATGAAAGAGTCTACTAGACATTCTTCAGGACACATAAAGATGTTATGGACTAACTGCCAGTATAGGTGGAACTGTCTTTGAAATTCCCTGCTTCATAGAAAAGTCTGATGGATACTAGTGGGCATGAAGGCTGAAGATGGATGCTCCAATAGTACAGAAGAACTTTGGGTGACTGTTCAGGTAGCAAGATGTCTCTGTTAATGCTAGTATTTTCAAAGTTGCTTGCAGTGCACTTCTTGTTTACTTAAGTAATATTTATCATGCTGGAGTCTTTGACGATGATGAAGAATAAATATAGTTTTCTTTAGTGATGATAAAAGATAAAGTAGATATAAATATTGTAACTGTACTTCTTGCTTGATAAGTATTTAGTTATATGTAATTTTACTATGTTAAAGTTAAAACATTTTTTTTATTTAAACAGAAAAAGGAGGTGATATGGGATTTTCCTCTGTATGCTGTGATTACCATTAATGAATAAAGAACTGCTTTGAGCCTATAGCAGAGCAGGGCAGGGCAGAGCAGTAATAGGCAAGAAGGACTGGACTGAATGCTAGGAGAAAGAAGGGCAGAGTGAGAGAGAAGCCATGGAACCACTGGAGATAGACATTGGGAATTTTGTTTTCCCAGTCAGCCACAGCAATGTGGCAATATAGAGATTAAGAGAAATGGGGTAAATTAATATAAGTTAGTCATAAGAAGCTAGAGCTAATGGGAAAGCAATGATTTAATTAATACAGTTTCTGTGTTATTATTTTGGGTCTAAGCTAGATTAGACAAGAGGCCTACTCCTACAAGGAAGGAACAAGCAGTCTCTGCTGACACCCTATTTAGGCAGGAAAGCTATAGCAAACAGTGATGAATGCTAGTACTTACCTTGCTTTAATTTGTTAGGAATTGCTGCCACTCACATTCAGAATAGTTCTGTTTTTGTCTGTTAAATCTCTCTGGAATTCAGTCTGTCATTTCTGTTTGTTTCTGTGGTAATTCTAACTCCAAGAAAAGTGGAAGTGAAGATTAATTACAATACCCTTTTCAGTACATAAGAGCAGTAATCTTTTATCCACTACCATAATATTTTTTATTAAATATGTGTATATATATATATATATATATATAT
>NW_026067937.1:9751280-9755930 GCF_014885135.2 Alexandromys fortis | reverse complement strand
CCCCCCCCCCCCCCCCCGGCTGCCTGCCATCACATAGCCTGCCACCATGGCTTGGGCCACCACTTTGTGACTGGCAGCCGTCTCTGCTTGGGACTGGCTGCTCCCAGGGCCCATTGTCTCCCACCACATGGCCCGCTACCACCATATGGGACCTACAACATTTCTGCTGCCTATTGCCACTGGGGATCTTGCAGCATGTTTTTAAAAGTTATAAAATTGGTGCCATGACTCGGATGATTGGCCTACCCCAGATTTCCACCCAGGGCTGGAGTTCCAGCTTTAGGCACCATCTGGGACTCCAAGCTCCCTCCTGGGGCAGAATCAGGAACAAAGATCTTCTCTACAATGACCCACGAGTTTCATCTGCCTGGGCACAGCTCTTAAAAACAACACCAGCTTCTAATCGTGAGTGTCCCCTTTCAGCCAGCCCAACCGCCCCTTTTAACCTGGATAATTGACCATTGAGCTCCCAGCAACACCCCCCCCCATGTTTCTAGAGTTGGGGGAACTTCCTTCAGGGCCTCAGTTGTTCCCTTCACTAGCATTCACTTCTTGCTTGCATCCTTGGTTAAGCCCGTGCCTGGGACAGCATGGCCTTAGCCAGCCCCTCAGCTCACCTGTGCCTGCAGGCCTGGTGTCTCTAGTTCTCTCTCTTTTTCTCTTTTCATTCCTTTTCTTCCTTCTTTTCATCCTAACTGCTGCTACGGTGCGGCACACTGCTATGATGTGGCCCGGCCTCTGATTTCTGAGTAAATTTGCCCAGATTCAGCTAGGCTATTAGCACCCCACTAGTGAAACACGGATGCCTGTTCATGAGTCCTGGGTGTTCATGCCATATGCATCTTGCCTTAACGGAGAGCCATTCTTGTTGTAGGCTAGAGGTGCCATGGTTTTTTGTGGGTGTTTTCATGACCTTGCCCATGAGAGCCAAGCCGTCCAGACCTATCACTCCAACCTCCCTGCTGGGATGCCCTTTGGATGCCCTGCAGCCTCATGCTTTAATGCCTTCCTTGCAGACCTCCACACTTATCCATCTCTGTTAAAAAAAATGGACCCACTATACCTTAGAGAAAAACTGTAGGGCTGGAGAGATGGCTCAGAGGTTAAGAGAACTGACTGCTGTTCTGGAGGTCCTGAGTTCCACTCCCAGCAACCACATGATGACACACACCCATCTATAATGAGATCTGGTGCCCAGAACACTATATACATAATAAATAATTTTTTTAAAAAAAAGAAAAACTGTAAATGGCCACCTAACAGCACCTTTGATCCCAACATTTTACGGAAATTGTCAAATTACTACATGTTGAATTGTCATGCTGCGTGATGAACTATATCTTCTCCTAATCAAAAGGTTTTTCTTATTTAAATCTAATCTTATCAATTTTGATGGTATCCATAGCTTTTCTTCTCCTGTGGAAACAAAGGCAAAAACTCTTCCCCAATGTAATACATTTTATGGATTCCATTGTGGGGTCAGTACCTCCTTAAAGAATACAGCTCAAATTAGTTCAGTGATTTTTTTTTTTTTTATTATCCAATGCCTTTCTTCAGTTGTTCTTTCTTATAAGTATTTAAGAAGTTAAAGTTAATAAAACATTGTGTAATTAACCTCTCTGGGTTTTTACTATGACTTTTTGTTTCATAAGTATATCTTTTAATGTGAGATTAAAACTTTCTTTAACTGCTTGTGCTGAAGTATTATGTGGTACACCTGTAGTATACTTTATGTTATAATATTCAAAACACTGTTTTATTTTACTAGAAAAACATACTGGAGCATTGTTGGTTGTAATTTGTATCAGTATTCTTACAATGGCCATAGCAGCTAATACATGAGGGACTGCAGAATCAGCCTTTTTATATTCAAAGCAGTTGCCCACTGAAATCCTGAATATGCATTTATGTTATAGTGCACATATATTAATTTTCAAAACTCCACCAAATGACACACATACATTTGCCAAGTTTTAGTTTTTTTTGAGAAAACTTTGGATTACTTCTGACATGTAGTGAAGTTTGGTTATACAAAGAACAAGTGAGACATTTTCTAATTTCTTTGGTTTGTTGCAAATTGACAGAAAAATCATCAAGTCCTTGCTATTAATATGTTTCTTATGTAATTCCAAGATGTCTAGCACATTTGTTTCAAAAAACCTGATCAGTTTCTTCATTACCTTATGCTAGAAAATCTGGTAGACCCATTAGTTATCTAATATGTCTTATATACAAGGGATGATTTGTATTTTTTGCAATTTCTTGTAAATGAATAGATAGTAAAGATAATTCTTAATCATCTGAAATAACTTTAGCAATTTGGATGTGTAAAACAACTCTTTTTACATGTTGAGAGTCAGTAACTATTCCTATATTTAGAGTTCCTGAAATATATAATACTACCACGAGAATAGCATATAAGTATGACTTTTAAACAGAATTGTAAAGGATTTGAGACACTTTATTTGAATTTCCCGACTTAAAAATATGCCTTTCCTGGTTTAATTGCATCAATACAGATATAGGATCTCCAGAAATTGCTGTTCCTCATACAATGTGAAAAAGAATCCAATTAATTCTTTTTTATAAACTGTAGTCTCTTGCTTTTGAGATATTTGTTTTTAATCTCTCCCAAGAAACTATGCTAAGCTCTTTGCCAATGTTCATTTTTCCCCTACCATGAAGAAATTACAGCATTTGTAAAAGATATGACAATTTCTGCTGGATCTCTTCCTGTTAGTTAATGAAGTGTCAATTTCCTTTTAGAATCAATTCATAAACCTTGTTACATATGCCCCTAAGTTTTCTCTCTGTTTGTGTGGATAAAGTATCCATTCTAAAATATTATCTTCTACAAGCATGAGCATTATTGTAGTTGTAGAATGCATAGAAAGTAGTATGTCCTTTATACAATAAAGCTCTAAATCTAAGTGATCCCATGTGCAACCAGTAGTTTCTTTTGTCTCAGCCTCAGATGATAATTTTCTTGGACTGTATATGTCCTTGGCATTTTGTAAGCTTGGAAATAGATTACTTAACTTGTGAATTGTTAAGCACATTGTGGTTAGTAGTCAATTAATATTTCCCATAATTGTTTGAAAATCAATCATTAATATTTCATAATTGATCTCTCCTGATTTGTAATTTTTGTGTTTGAATTTTTTGTAAACCTATCTTATATCCTGGTAATTAATAGAATCTCTTCCTGTATTTTTTCAGAAGCAACTTGTAATCATAAACAAGGCAAATTTTTGGTTCTTCACAGTTTTTCTAAGGTGTTTGTTTCTGAATCAGCTAGTAAGATATAATCTATATAATGGTAAATTATAGATTGAGAAAACATAATTTATTTCCAAAGACCTAGTACAAAATATTGACACATGATGGGGCTGCTTAGACTCCCTTGTGGAAGAATTTTCTACTGATACCTTTGAACAGGCTGATAATAACCATAAGTAGTCACTGTGAAGGCATTTTTTTCTATCCTTTTCTTATAAAGTTATAGTAAAAAAGCAGTCTTTCAAATCGATATACTAGGCTAACTTTTGGTAATAGAAAAGTAATGGGGACTCCATGCTCTAAGGAGCCACAGACTGAATCACCTGGTTTATGGCTCTTAAATATGTTGCCATTCTTCATTTTCTAGATTTTTTTAATGACAAATATAGGAGAATTTCAAGGACTTGTAAGTTCTTCAATATGCGTACATTTTTTTTTTTCTGATGTCAAAGGCTACTGCTAAGCCGAGCAGTGGTGGCACACACCTTTAATCCCAGCACTCGGGAGGCAGAGGCAGGCGGATCTCTGGAGAAGTTCGAGGCCGGCCTGGTCTACAAGAGCTAGTTCCGGGACAGGCACTAAAGCTACAGAGAAGCCCTGTCTCGAAAAACCAAAACCAAGAACAAAACAAAACAAACAAAAACAAAACAACAACAAAAAAAACAGGCAACTGCTATGATGGAGGTGGATCTTGTATCTTATCTGTTGCTTTCATTGGTTAACTAATAAAGAAACTGCCTTGGCCCTCATAGGACAGAAAATTAGGTAGGCGGAGTAAACAGAACAGGATGCTGGGAGAAAGAAGCTGAGTCAGGGAGTCGCCATGATTCTCCCACTCCAGACAGAAGCAGGTTAAGATCTTTCCTGGTAAGCCAGCTCGTGGGCTACACAGATTATTAGAAATGGGTTAGATTAATATGTAAGAGCTAGCCAATAAGAGGCTACAGATAACAGGCCAGGCAGTGTTTAAAAGAATACAGTTTCTGTATAATTATTTTGGGCATAAACTAGCCATGCGGGCAGCCAGGTGCCAGGGATGCAGCCCTGCCGCTCCTATTTCAACACTGCTACATCTAGAGAGGTTTTATCAATTAGCAATTTTCAAAATAAGGATGTTCATAACTTTTAAAAATCACCACCTGTCATATCTTATGTACAACCTGAAAATTCTGTGACCATCATGATAATATCTTAATTTTTTTTTCAAAACCTTCTTTATTTTATGGTGTGTTTCTGAGATTGTGGTTTCTATTAATGCAAAAATCCACATCCTCATGAACTCATTGCTATGTTGTTCACATATAGTTTTAATTTTCTTCTAGTTGCTATAGAGATGGATACTTTGCATTGCTATGGATCTTGTCTTATTAA
>NW_026067937.1:9746706-9750619 GCF_014885135.2 Alexandromys fortis | reverse complement strand
GGGAAAAAAAAAAAAAAAAAACTTTGTGTGACTGTCCCAGTAGCGAGATGTCTCTGTCAATTCTAGAGTTTTAAAAGTTGCTTACAATGCACTTCCTGTTTACTTAGGTAGTATTATATCCTTCTGGAGTATTTAATGGAGTTAAAAATTTATAGTTATAGTTTTTCTTAGTTATGATAAAAGACAAAGTAGATGTAAATATTGTAAATGTAGTTCTTGCTTGATACCTGTTTTGTTATATGTAGTTTTGCTATGTTAAAGTTAAAGTCTTCCTTTTTGTTTAAACAGAAAAGGGGAATAATGTAGGAGGTCCTTCTGTCTAAATGTTGCTTTCATTGATTAATAAAGGACCTGATTTGGGCTTATAGCAGATCTGTAGGGGAACACAGATAGGTAGAAAATACTAAACAAAATGCTGGGAGGAAGAAGGCAGAGTCAGAGAGAGATTGCATAAAGCCACCAGAGTCAGACATGCCAAATCTTTGCTGGTAAGCCACTGTCATGTGGCAATATACAGATGAATATAAATGGCTAAATTAATATAACAGCCAATGAAAAGCTAGAGCTAATGGTCCAAACAGTATGATAATTAATATAGTTTCTGTGTGGTTATTTTGATCTGGGCAGCTGGGATGAAAAAGCAGCCTCCTCATTCCTACATCTGGTCCTATACATTTGACTCATCTTGCACTTTGTTTTACCTGAGGTAAAGTTCTAATCGCAAAGGGGTGATCATGTACCTCCTGAAGAGGCCAATCTCCATACCAAGATTTGAGTGCAATTACTGTTACATTTGCCTCTATATCTACTAAGCCTTCAATTTTGTCATTTAAATGTAACTTTAGTTTTGGTGTCTGATCATTTATAGCAGTTTGTCAAAACACTTGTCTTGTGAACACTCCTGAATATTTTGTTGTATCTATAGAAGGTATTTAGTTTTGGTCATATCCAGGGTAGTGTGTTTTTTAGCAATAGGTATTAAGTCCTTTATTTGTCCTATGAATGAGTTTGTCCAATGCTGATAGGGAATGATTGTAACAATTTTTTTACTATGACCTATGTTAGAACTTTCAGGGTATTTCCCAATAGTGAAAGGATATCTTGCCTGTCCCTTGTTGATCTGCATATCAGATTTCCTACTATTTTCTACAGCTCTTTTAACTAATTCCATTTATTTTCAACTCAACTCTCAAAATATATTTTTAGCATATTATATTGAGTTATCATTTGATAAGATTCACATTGTTTCTGCATCATTAATTAAGTCAGTGTAATTATTTCATTGAGCAGAAAGCAGAACACCAATTTGTTTTCTATTAGAGGTTGCATGATTTTGTTCTGCTTTTGTTGTTTCTCATCATGAAAGTTACCGCCCTGGGATCCAATTTTGAATGTCTGGGACTTGAGCTACAGCTGCAGGCAGGGCTACTTCTACTTGCACCAGTTTTAGCCTCCATTATTGATGTTTTAACTGCAGATGAGAATTTGTTCCTGGAGCTGCAACTAGTTTCCAAGACCTGCTGGTACAGCGACTTTTGTCTCCAGACTGCAGTACCTGTCTGAGATGGTGCATGGTGCTACTGGTCCTCCAGTAAGAAGTCTGCTTGCCACAAACTTATTCAATGCACAAAATCTCTCAGTTGGGACCCTGAAGCCTTCTAAGAGCTTTGGAGCTGCAACCTTTGCTGATAGTTTCTCAAGCCTACTGACAATACAGAACTGTGAGATGCACTGCTCCAAAAGTCTGGCATTTGTTGACTTCAAGAGTCCCAAAATTTTTACTTTTCATATTCAACTCTTAAGTCCTGTTATAAATAAAACCTCTTCACATTTCTTTTATGTGTTTCTGTATTATGGCCCAATACTATTTTTCTGTGCTGTAAACTAAAGCTGTTCTTTTCACTGGTTTTATCAAAATGTTTTACTACTGTGGCAGGGAAAGAAATTATGAAATTATTTTTCCAATTGTTATTTTACAGTATGAATTATTCCTGTTTCATTAAGTGTTAAAATTATGAGTTTGAAAGATTGCAATCCTTTGATGTCTGCCTTCATGGAAGAAATCATGTAGACCAGGCTAAATCATGTGGTATGAAGTTTGCTCATCCCCTCAAGAAATGTACAGAACTCAGAATTTTCCTTTTATTTCTGGATTTATTATGTTTTGTGTGAGATTTCATGGCTCTGTTCTTCAGGCCTTCACTCATGCTATACATCAAGACTTTATCTCCTAATGTAGATACACTACTGATTTTCAAATTTTCCCTGGAAATCCCCATCATGCTGCATGTAGATCATTGTAAATTTTTTTACCTTTAGGGTAAATATGAGTTAATTCAATACACACAAAAAATTCAAGTGGCTTATTGTTTAAGAGCAAGTACTGTTCTTTCATAGTACCAGAGTTCCATTCACGGCATACATGTCAGATAGTCTAAAAAGCATTTGTTACCCCAGAACCATGGGAAATGTTTTTTGAATATTAGTTAAAGATGTTCTAGATTCTTTTATGCTGCAGAATATTTGCTTAATGATGTAAAGAACTGTTGCATTTTTATGTTGCATTTGTTTAACTCTGTGAAGCTGTATCCAAAACACCTGGTTGGTATAATAAAGGGCTGTACATGCAATAGCAAGGCAGGAGAAATGATGATAGGCAGGCCTGGCAGGCAGAGAGAAAAACCAAGAGAAATCTTGGAAGAAGGGAACAAGGAATAAGAAAAGGAGAGAGGACACCAGGGCCATTCACCCAGCTACACAGCAAGTCACAGAGTAAGAAGTAACGAAATATATAAAGATATAGACAAAGGTAAAAATCCATATGCAAAAGGTGGACAGGATACTTTAAGGAAAGCTGGCTAGACATAAGCTAAGCTAAGGCCAGGCATTTATAAGTAAGAATATGGCTCTGTATTTATTTGGAAGCTGGTTGGAGGGCCTGCAAAGAGAGTAAAAGTAAAAACAAACAGCTACAGGAAACGATGCCTCTAACCTCTCTGGGCCCTTGTACTCATGTGCCCATAGTCTAATATACATGCACATGATTTAAATTAATGAAGATATATATTTAAAAACTTCTATTTCTTTTGACAAGAATCATTTTGAAGGTTGGAAGAAGGTACCCATCAAATTAGGTTCTTATCCTCATGTAGAAATGGAAAGGAGGCTTCTATTATCCTTCATGATCACATTTCAAACAGATTTCCTTTCCAAGTCTTAGAGACATTATTCCTGAATCTTAAAAACTTACAATTGGCTTATTTAGCCATTGAAACACATATGTACATTTCAAAGGAAAGTGGAAAAGTTAAAACTAGAGATTTTAAAGGTAAATTTTCTTAGAATTAAGAGGTGGAACTTTCATTCTCAGAGTGGAAACATAAATATATAGCTTCATGTGGGCAAAACCTATTGGGAACGTGTTCTATATTATCCTCTATAAGCTTTGCAATTGCAGGATATCTTAGTTTTCTATCACTGTGTTATCACAGAATGACCAAAAGTAATTTGTCCAGGAAAGAGTATATTTCATCTTACAATTCTCAAACCACACTTTAACTCTGAGGGACATCAGAGTAGGAGGCAAAAACCTAGAGACATGTAAAAATAAAGTCATGGAGTAGGATCAAAAACCCATTGCCATTGTTCTTGAGTTCTCAGTAGTCCTCATTGTCCACTATGTTCAGCGAGTCCGGTTTTATCCCAGGCTTTTTCAGATCCAGTCCAGCTGGCCTTGGTGAGTTCCCTATAGAACATCCCCATGGTCTCAGTGTGTGGGTGCACCCCTCGTGGTCCTGAGTTCCTTGCTCATGCTCTCTCTCCTTCTGCTCCTGAACCTTACTAGACCTGGATGGAGGTGGGTGGTCCTTGGACTTCCCACAGGGCAGGGAAACTTGATTGCTTTTTGGGCTAA
>NW_026067937.1:9689122-9745124 GCF_014885135.2 Alexandromys fortis | reverse complement strand
AAAAAAAAAAAAAAAAAAAAAAAAAAAAAAAAAAGTGCCTCATTTAGACTGTAGATCTTTGTGATTCGGATAAATTGGAATATTCTTCTGAAAGACTCAACTGTTCAGATAACAACAGAAACAAAGCTGAAGCATGAGATTCCTGCTAAAATGCATGGAGAATAGGAGGAAATACACAATACATTATTTTAAGATTGTTTTCAACTCTCTTGATAAGTGTTAAGCAGCCTGGATGCACAGGTCCAAGTTGGTATCTGAGAGATGTCTTAAGGATGCTGTGCTCAAGTTTCTTGAAATTTAATAAATCCTAATCTGTAATAAAAATGTAATAGAGTAAAAAGTAAAAAATAACCACTTTGGAACATTGTTATCTAGAGCATTAATTTTAGGGAAATATTTTGTGACTCAAATGAAGCCCCCTTTAAAATTAATGCACCTTAATTAATTATTTTTCCTTTATGTTCTTTCATTTAGGTATAAGATTCTTTTCCTTATGCTCATTTTGTTAGCTGTAAATATTTCATAATCCCTGGTGCTATAATCCTGCCTTGACAGCTACAAATTCCTTAGCACGTAGACAGGAGCATTAGACATACACAGAACTCTAAACTGGTACATTTGATGCAACTGGATCTTATTCAATAAATAATGAAGGCCTGTGCTCGTACATTCTTTTCTATATTAACAAGTTATAAATTTATAATACTTTTGAACTCAGTTTAAACTGGGCTTATAGAAAAATCTCTGGGATTTCATTCTCTTCAGATAGTAACCTAAATGCTAAATGTAGTATTTTCATTTTTGTTTCTGATCACTCTAGACTTTCACCACAATGTCAGCTTCATCTTGGAAACATCCTTGGACATTCAGTGAAAACAGAATTTACTGCTTCAAATATTACTATTTTATTTTTTTCCTAAAATGCACAATGTGAAAAGAATAAAAAAGTCTCTGCTATGTTAAGAGTGTTAAGTCTGTAACTATGCTCTGTTTTTTGCTGGGTTCCTTAATACTTTGATATCAGAGGACCCACTTACTATTATATCTGCTCCTTGTACACTGTTAATTAACAATGCCATGACACTGGAGGTATTCCAGCCTTGAAGCTGCTTCATTCTAAAACTTCAGAAATCATATGGATATACTATATATTTTAGTATATACCATATATATACCATATGATATATGTGACATATATTATAGTATATTTTGAATTTATTTGTTATCAAATATATTTGTTATATATTAATTGTGTATTCTACACATAAATTAAACATATCATGTATATCTACATTATATAATATGTCTTTATATATTATATGGCAATATATTATATATAATTTTATACTTAAGTGCATTTATAAAATATATAAATTTTATATTCATATATGCAATATGACCAAATATACCATATATGTCATATATATGGTATATAGTTAATATAAAGCTATATAAATTAAAGCTATTTACAATGTATAGTATAGTATTCCATGGAAAATAACCCCTTGTCTTTTTATTTATTCATATCTAACAAGTCTGCAGATAATTACTAACTAGTATATTTTAATTGCAAACCAATTTTTATGGTATCTGTAGTTGTTTAAGAAATTATACTGCTTGGATTAATTTATTGTACCTTTTTTTCTTTTTTTCGTTTTTTTTTTTGTAACCAGCAATTTGTATGAGTTCTCCACTCTAATTTTATCAATATTCTGACAGTGTATTAGTTAAGATACTCCATATTTAAGCAAGTTCCCAATTTTTAATAAATTTCCAGAGGATTTGTACTTTAACCTAACTCTCTGTCATCTCTCTGACCCGGAGCTTCAGGCCCCTATTGACTCAAAATGTGTTGTCCTTGAACCTACAAAATGAATGTATGTGGACTTCTACTTGACATAATTATTTCACTGCTATCCTTGCTTAATGTTATTGAAAGAAGCCTCTGTGCAAGGAAGTCAGGACCGCGAGGGATGCGTCCACCCACTGAGACAGTGTGCCTGAGCTAATGGGAGCTCACCAACTCCAGCTGGACTGGGACTGAATGAGCATGGGATCAAACTGGACCCTCTGAATGTGGCTGACAATTGGTTATTGTTTAATCAAATTAGTTGTATATTGTATTACATTTGGTAGAGATCATGTTCCTATGGTAATGAGTGAAATGAATTGATAGAACTTTTATTACAAAGCTGTTTGGTTCTTTTTCCTTTTTCCAGGGTAGACACCACATATATCTTTATTTTTACTATATTAGAATTTGCACCACGATGTTATTTTCTTCATTAATTTATTTTATACAGTTACAGGATGATAGATAGGGGAACAGTGAAATATATTTTGTCTCAAATTTCAAAAGCATCATCCTTTAGACCAATTTTTTTCAACGTGTGGGTCATGAGTCCTTTGGGGGTTAACAATACTTTCACAGGGATTGCCTAAGACCATGAGAAAACACAGATATTTTCATTTGGAATCATAACAGAGGCAAAATTACAATTATAAAGTGCCAATGAAAACCATTTTGTTGGTGGTGATCTCCACATTATGAAGAACTCTGTTAAAGGGTCACAGCATTAGGAGGGTTGAGAAGCACTGGTTTACACAGAAATGAGCATGGTTCAACACATGATTTTCTTTCGCTGCCAGTCCAGTTGGAAGGATGTCAGAGCATCAGAATTAGCAAAACTATCTCTGAACATGTGTGTGAGGACGCTTCTAGAGATCACAGAAGGAAAAGTCCTGTACAGAATTTGGGTGATATCACTCTATAGTCTTGGAATTTTAATAAAATAAGAAAGAATCAAAGGGAAATGTTCTACAATATAGGCATTGTTCTGTCTTCTGGTCTACAAGAGTTGAAAGTCTCTGCCTCACCATGTCCCTCCTACTTTCTGAACCAGGCCCTCTGAAAAACAGAGTAAAACAATACTTTTATAATAAGTACTTATTCACAATGAAAAAAGCTGCCTAACACACAGCACAGGCTTGCTATATGTATTGATAAGTTTTGACTGATCCAAAGCTTTTTAAGAGTATGAATTAACTTAAATCTCATGGCAATGTTATAAAGAAAGAGGTTAAGGTAAAATGAGATTAAGTGACTTGGCTAAAGTAACACAATAATAGAAAGTGGGAGCAGTTAAAATACTCAGGCCAGTTCTTTACTTTTTTTCCCACTTATTTATTAATTAATACAGAAACTTTTTAGGCTGAATAACATCAACTTTGATTAGCATTTTTGACTATCAAGAATATTTTGAAAAGTATGTTCTATCTCATTAGCTGTTCTATTCAAAAGTGTTTTATAAAATAAAATCTTGTGACTAGCATAACTGTTAAGAACAAGTAGATGTTTTGTTCTTTTCCCTAAATAAGACATCTTTTTTGCTTTCTCCAAAGCTCAGTGAACTTCTTAGAAGGGCTCAGAAGAGAACTCCTATGCCAGAGGATGGGATGGAGTGCTGTGCATTTCTGGCATCCATGGTCATTGCACTCATGAACTCAAAGCAGCTATGGTTAATTGTACAACATGCATCCATTCCATTATGCCCACATAACTAGCTGAGGACATCATGAGATTATTGACCATTAATGACTGTTGGGAAGTGGAGATCATTTCTCATCAATGATGTAGCCACTGGTAAGTTGTTCATATCCAAGTGATTAATAACCCATGTTCATGTTTCTATTTGTAATTAAGTATAGAGGGTAATTGAAAATAGAACATGAAAATAGGAGAAAAGTCTTGTTGGAATAAAAGCTTCTAGGGAAGTAGGGAGTGAGATGATGGCTAAATATAATAAAAATTCTTTATGAAATCTTAAAGAGTAAAAATTAAATTATAAATGAGTCCTTTAGAATTAGTAATGATAGCAAGAGTTTGTATCTACCCCAGTATCAGTGTTCAAATGGGGTCATGAAGAGCATGCTAAATATCCAGCATTTAAGTGGATTTGTATCGTCTCTTAGCAACTACGGTTTAAAAAATGACATTTGCTTTCCTATTATAACTATAAATATATATCTACCTTTCTTTATCAGTCCATTTATCAACTGTGTAAAAGAGTGCTACTGAGTTAATCTTATATCCTGATATATTACTGAAAGTGTTTATAAGTTGTAAAAGTTCTTTTGTAGAATTTTTGGAGTCGTTTATGTAAACTATCATATCATCCGCAAGTAGTGAGTGTCTTCTACTTTTCCTGATTTATATACCCTTGATCTCCTTTTGTTGTCTTATTGCTCTAGCTAAGACCTTAGGAGCTATATTGAATAGATATGGAGAGAACAGTCAGCCTTGTCATGTTCCTGATTCCAGTGTGATTTTTGTGTGTTTCTCTCTAGTTTGATGTTGGATGTTGGCTTGCTGTATATTGCCTTTATAATATAATTTTTAAAAAGGAGTATAGACCTAAACAGAGAAGTCTCAACAGAGGATTCTAAAATGGCTGTGTAAGACACTTAAGTAAATGCTCAACATCCTTAGCCATCAGAGAAATGGAAATCAAAACAACTGAGATTCTATCTTACACATATAAGAATGGCCAAGATCAAAAAATAGTGATGACAGCTTATGCTGGAGAGCGTAAAGGGTAAAGGGAAAACTCCTTCATTCCTGGTGGAATTACAAATTGGTACAGTTCCTTTGGATATTAGTATGACAATTTCTCAGAAAAATAGAAAACCACCTTCAAGACCAACAGTACCACTTTGGGGTATATACTCAATAACACCACAAGGACATGTGCTCAACTATGTTCATAGCGGCATTGTTTGTCATAGCCAGAACCTGGAAACAACCTAAATGCCCTCGACCAAAGAATGGATAAGAAAAATGTAGTAGATTTTCACAATGGAGTACTACACAGCAGAACAAAATAATAACATCTTGAAATTTGCAGTCAAATGGATGGATCTAGAAAACATCATATTGAATCAGGTAAACCAAACCCAGCAAGACAAATATCATATGTACTCACTCATAAGTGGCTTTTAGACATAAAGTAATGAAAACCAGCCTAAAATTCACAATCCCGAGAACCTAGACAACAATGAGGACACTAAGAGAGACTTACATAGATTTAATCTACATGGGAAGTAGAAAAAGACAAGATCTCCTGAGTAAATTGGGAGCATGAGGACCATGCGAGAGAGTTAAAATGGGGAGGAGAGAAAAAGGGAAAAGAAGAGAGGAAAATATATAGTTTAATAAAATTAATAAAAATATATCTACCTTGACAGTTAAGATTGAGTATATTTTTCAGATATTCTCAAGTTCATCGATGTGGTGAACTTAGTGGGAAAAGGTTTGGTATTAATTGCACTGCATGGAAATATTAATCATGAAACCCTCCTATGTTCCCAGTTTTTTTTTTTAACCTCTGAGGAAATATTTTGTGCTGAGATATGTAACACAAAATATTCACTGCTGTTTTTCTAACTTTGTTACCTGAAGCCCAATTGCAAATGAAATTTGATAGTATGATAGGACCTTAAAGTTCCGTCTTATGTTCCACAATGTTTTAAATATTTGAATCAAATTTCTGACACTGGAGTCTCAACATTCCTTTCCAAAGGTTTATTCTACATGTGATTAAATTTCCTTTTGGAAGATAAATCTCTATGGAGATAGCTTGTATTTTGTTTATTGTTGAATAAAATACAATATTAAATTACAGTTTCATACTGAAGGACTGTAGAGGCCTCAGACTGAATATACATCATATCTTCTCTCCTTTCTCTTTCCTCCCTTTCTGTCTCTGTATTTAAAAGTGCAATGTTAACTTCTATCATGCCACCAAACTGCCAGCTTGGAAATAAACAGTCATTAATTATTTGCTTAAAGCAGTTTCCAAAAAAAGTCCTTCATTTTAAACTATACGCCATAGCAATTCAAGTCTTTATGTTCTAAGTACCTTAAAATGACTGACATGATTTAAAGATAATGGACCATATACATCTCCCTATGAATAATTTTTTAGCACTGGCTTAAGTTGTTTCTCAGAGTACAAGGCCACCTTAGGGGTAAACAAAATCAGGGCAACTTTGGCAGGGGAAGACCATGTTGAGAAAATGGTCTTAGAGTTGTATACACTTACATTGAGTGACAGCAAAATCAACTTCTATCTGCTAATTTTTTTTTTTTTTTTATTTTCGAGACAGGGTTTCTCTGTAGCTTTTGGTTCCTGTCCTGGAACTAGCTCTTCTAGACCAGGCTGGCCTCGAACTCACAAAGATCCGCCTGCCTCTGCCTCCCAAGTGCTGGGATTAAAGGCGTGTGCCACTACCACCCAGCCTATCTGCTAATATTAAGTGGACATTTTTGCTCACCCCATTTGTCTTGTGTTACGTGGGTCTTCATTTGGGGAAAAAGATGAAGGAGTGATCAATTTTCCTAATTGACTTTCCTAATAATTCATATATTTTTAGATTGCATACTTACGATGATATCAGCAAATGGTAAAAAGAGCAGTGTGAAGATCAAATGGTATGGGAGGAACAGAGTTACAGAAAGAGGAGGAGGAGGAGAAGGAGTAGGAGAAGAAGGAAGAAGAAGAAGAAGAAGAAGAAGAAGAAGAAGAAGAAGAAGAAGAAGAAGAAGAAGAAGAAGAAGAAGAAGAAGAAGAAGAAGAGACCAAATGTTCAGTGTCAAGTAATATCTCTTCTAAAATTTGGAATTTGAGTAATAACTCTCTGCAGTCTAGTAAATGTTTTCATTTTTTCCTCCTTGCACACTTACTTGATTAGTTGGGAACTCGATTCAAGATTATATATATAATACTATATATTATATAATACTATATATAATAATATATATTAAACGTTTCTCAGAAACTTATGTCTTGACACACAAACATTCTATTCCATTTTGAAGAAGTTTCTTTTTTTCCGTTTGCCCATAACAATAGAGAAGAAAGGAGAAATGACAGACCAATTAAACGTACGTTTTTCCAATTGTGCCTTTGCTGAAGGTTCCTATACTAATAATGCCAAATTTAAGAATATCTAATACCATGTTTTGAAGTTGGCATTTGTAGTTTATTTTGGTAAATAGAGTTGAATTCCAAAAACATACACTCCCTATAGTCAAGATACTTTGAGCATGTATGTTCCATGTATATTTACAGACGTCATTTAAGGCACTGTCCTTAAGATGAGAAAATTAGATTTAATTTTACAAATGGTATAAATCTAAACTCTTGAGTGCTTCAAAGTGGAAACCCTCTAGGCATACTCTATCAACATAGTCAGAGACATCTACGATGGAAATCTGAGAGGAAGTATACATCTACTGATGGTCTACTGATTCTGGTAGCGGAATACAGGGTTGGTTGGTACATTTGTAGATTCCACTTTTGGTCTCAGGGAAGTGATGAAGGAATAGAGATATTAGATTATTCCAAATAAAAAAACCTGCCAAAACCCACATGAACAAGGAAACACATTCTTTCCTAGAGCTTCCAATGAGGAACCTACCCTTGACAATACCTCAATTTTAGTTTTGTCTGATTTTTACTGGACTTCTGATTCACGGGGATGTAAGAATAAATGTGTGAAAGTTTGTCACAAAATTATTAATATTTGTTACTGAGGGCATTCTAAAATAAATGCATATATGGTTTTTTGTTAGTTTTCTTTAGAGACTCTTACCTCTCAGAAGACATGGTGCAGAACTCCATTGCATAAGAACCAAACTCTCAAGTTTATAGTTACTTATCAGTTGCTTTGTTACTAAATGACCTGCAGGAAGTTGCTTTAGTCCTTTATCTTATTATTTCTCCTGTTATTAACAAAAGCAATCATAAAAAAGTACATTATATTGATGAAGCCTTGTTAATCAAGCAAATTGTATGCAAATAGCAAGCATTCCATACACATTAGCCACTAGCAATATTAGTGGAATTACTAGATAGTGGAGAAGCCCATCTGCTGTTGTTGAACAAATGTTTTTAAAATGAGGGTTGATATCAATTAATGTTTTTAGCAACTTCAACACTGAAATAGGGTATCATGAATCTTCTTGATATCCCACAATCATAATCCTCTAGATACATTATATAGTATATGAATGACTTATCTCTTTATTCATTTAATAAAAATAAAGAAACATGATCAAATGGCTTTATGTTTTCCTCCATGTGTCATATGCAAATTGTACAATAATCATAAGTAATTATGCAAAGGGATGATTTTAGCATCAATGCATAATACTGTGGTTGCTATCAAAGCTGTCTGTTTGGCATTCATCTAGTGATGATATTTACTGCTATCATCAATTGTAGGGTTCATTTATTATACTTACATGCTCTTTTTCTTAGACAATCGCTAGTTATATTGCTCCATTTATTTCTGTGTCACAGATATTCCTTTTCCCATTTTATAAATATTAAAAATAAATCTTCAAGGGTGAAGTAGTGCTTATAGAATCTACATAGGTAAATGTATGCACTTCTGTGTACATATGTCAATGCCTTTAATAGCAACCATTTAACATATTAGAAAGTTTCTAAAAACTTTTACCTTTTACATTTCTCATTCATCATCCTAGCAATAATTAATAAATGCTCTGAATTTAAAATATTCCTTTAAGAAATACTCTCTTTGTTTTAAGACAATGAAGCTCATGAAGATAAAAAATAATGTTGAACAGAAAAAAAGTTACAGAAAGTGAAATTTAAACTCAAAGCTTGGCAGTAATCATCCAGGGTCAAAACTACAGTTTGGCATAAAAAAAATAGGCAAAAAAATAACATATTAGAATACATTCTTGAATAAGGATCACAAAATCAATTTTAACCTCCCATTTTCTTCTGACAGAGCTTCATGCCATAAATTACATCAGTTCAAATAAAACTGAAATATTCATTTTCTGTGTGCTTTCATGTTTTACAGCAATGACTAGTAGAAAAAAAATTCCATTTTCAGTTATTGTGCCTCATCCTTTTATTATTTTCTGATTCAAATGTTTACTGAGTTTTAATGGAACAGGGCTGTTTCTATTCCTCAGCCATCTTTGCAGGCATGTGCACTGCACAGTCAGTACACACAAATCTCAAGGCTCTTCTGGTCAGGGTTTGATACTTATTTCAGAATATTTCTACTAAAATTATTCTGATGGAGAATCAAATCAATCATTGGTAATATAAGAGGTAAAGAAAAACGAACTGATTCCACATTAGCAAAATAGAGTAGGAATTGCATTTATTGCTTTAGGAGGGTGCATAAATTACCAGAACAAGACAAATGAATTGAGCCATAAAGGTGCTCAGTCCCAGTTGCTAGGTAACATGATGGGAGATATTGAAAATTTAGAGATGCAGAAGTGAAAGTTTTCTCTTTTAATCAATTCTTGGTGCAAAATATAAGAATCACAAGTATTTTCTGTGTTTTGTCAGTGAATAAAATTTTCAAATTAGCACACATAAAGGAAATTAAATCTTTCACTGAAATTGCCACTGAAGTTTTCTTTTCTGTGTAAACTCTCATAGGAACATACTAGCTGCTATGAGTAAGTTTTGTGGAAATTTATAAGAATTGGCTTGAGACACTCCATCTTTTAAACTCAGAGTTTCAAAGTCATGTAGGATACCCAAGCCTGAGTCATAGAACATGAACCACTTAAGACCAAGAGAAAAAAAAAAGTAAAACCACAGTATTTCACTTATAATTTTGTATTAATAGTGGCTATATATGCATTATATAAAGAAACATTTATTCTCCATATTATTAAAAAAAGGGTTCAGATTCTTGGTGTTTGAATGTATAAACACTATTAAATAATTTTTTTTATTTTCTTGGATTACTGTTTTGGACATTTTAAATACCTAAAATATATTTTTGCTTGAAATTATATTTCTAGAGATGTGACTATTGAATGTAAGATAGAGAAGTTTTATTTGTATTACACTTATTTCTTTTGTATACGTTTATGTGCATGCGTGTGCAGACAGATATCATGGAATGCATCTGTAGAGCAGAGGACAATTCAAGGGAGTCAGTTCTCTCCTTCCACCTTGTGTGTCTGCGGGCTTGAATCAGGCGTGAGCGTTGGCAATAATAAGCACTCCTCAATAAGCAATCTCAGTGACCAAAATTTTTCTGTTTAGAGTATTCATATTTCATGAATATTTTTTATCTTTTTTGTTAATTTAGGGACAATTAGAATTTTAAATATTCTAGTTGCCAGTCTTAAAATAAGAGAGACATTTTTTTTATAAATCACTTGAATTCCATGACATTCTAAATCCCTCTATCTAGATAAAGCATGATTGAAATTCATAAAGAAAATAAATGTATAGTAATTAAAAGATTTCTTAAAAAATAACTCTTTAAGTACTGAAGTTCACAGCTATGGAAACTGCTCAAGGAAGGCCAAAGTCAAGGTAAAGTTCAACATAATAGTCAATAGTCCAGAAATAAAAATTCCATACAATCCCCAAACACTGCAAAAGGCATTATTTCAAGGATTTATTTTTCATACCTTTAGTGTGAACTTAATGTCAAACACCAAATAAACTAAAGCCCTGACTGAAGATCAGGTGAAGTTTGGGATTAAGCCAAACCAAAGGACATGCACGCAGGCTGCTCCGGGGTTTCTCTTTTATAAACTGGCATTAGAGCAGATAAATGATGCCCGCTAACAGGGTGTGATAGTCAGTGCCTATAATCCCAGTTCTCCAGGAACTGAGGACAGAGCAATAGTACAAGCCTGGCAAGAAACATACTAGTGCTGGCTAGTTTTATGCCAGCTTGACAAAAGCTAGAGGCATTGGAAAGAAGAAACCTAAGTTGAAAGAGCTTCTCACCAAACTAGCCTGTGAAAATGCCCGTGATGCATTTTCTTTATTGATGATTGATATGGAATAGTCCTTCTCAATAAAAAATGTCCCTACCACATTTGTGCAGGTGGCCATGAATGGTTTAAGACTGCACACTTAAACAAGTCAGATAAATCAGTGAGCTGCAGTTCTCCATGTCATCTGCATAAACACCTTCCCCTGGATCACTGAGATCTCGCCCTGACTTCCTTCCATGATAGCCTATGACATTAGAATTGTACACTGAAATAAACCCTTTCTTTCTTCATCATGTTGTTTTACCATAGTAATATAAACCTAAGACATACAACACTATCTTTTCTAAAAAAAAAAAAAAAAAAAAAAATATTATGTACTTAAGTGACTAAAACTCCCAAGGTCCAGGTGAAGAATGGAAGGAGGGAGAAGATGACCAAGGAAGTCAGGACCACAACGGGTTGGTCCACCCACTGAGACAGTGTGCCAGATCTAATGGGAGCTTGCCAACTCCAGCTGGACTGGGACTGAATGAGCATGGGATCAAACTGGACCCTCTTAATGTGGCTGACAATTGGGCAGACTGAAGGGCCAATGATAATGGCACTAGGATTTGTCTGTACTGCCTGTACTGGCTTATTGGGATCCTACTCTATTTGGGTGCATACCTTGCTAAGCCTGGCTATAGGGGGAAGGGCCTTAACTTCCTAAACCTGGCTATAGGGAGAAGGGCCTTGGATTTCCCACAGGGCAGGGTATTTTGCCCTCTCTGAGGACTGGAGGGGGTGGGAGAAGGGAGGGAAGTGGGAGGAAGGGAGGAAGTGGAAACTTTTACTTGTATTATTTATAAAGTAATAAAAAAAATTATAAAAAAATAAATATTGTAAAATTACAAAACAACAATATCAAAAGAGACAATAGATAAGAATGAGGTTGGGCCTCAGAAGCATTGTAAAATAACTGAATGATTATGTGAAAATATGACAGTTAACAAGATTAACCATGGTTCCTAAAGTCCATTCCAAATGTTCGGAGCATGAGTAAGCTGTACCAAACATGTATGTGGGAAGTCAAAGTTGACAAATGTGAGTCGTATTTGAGAAATGGCTCCATTTTTATTTACATTTGCATAATCAAATATTCCAAGAAAATTCACTGGATATAATTAATAAAATAAGGTGTTTTATCCCTTGACATATTTTATAGAATTGAGTAAAACTGCATTTAGGTTTTGGTCTTAAGACAGGAAAAGGAAATCTTGAGGGAGTCAGCTCTTATCTTTCCTTCCATGTTGTAGGTTTAAGGGATGGAAACAGGTTGGCAGGCTTGGCCAGAGTAGCTTTGTCCACTGAGCAATCTCACAGACCTGAGTTTGACATTTTATTTACTTATTTTTGTTAATTAATTATTTTTGTTTACATCCTGACTACAGTGTTCTCTTACGGCTATCCTCCCTACCACCTAACCTCTGTCCCTTTATTAAGGGAGACCTGTCCCGTTATTAAGGAGCAGGTCTGATTTTGATTTTTATTGTATTCATGTTTCATGACTATGCTAAATGGAGGTTTTTTTTTGTTGTTGTTGTTCTAAAGGACAGTAAAAGGTCAAAAATTTTCTCCCTTCATATCAGAAACCCTATTTCTTGCTCCCTTGTTTAAAAAAAATTGTTGATAAATAATTCATGTAGCATACAAGCTTCTTTAGTTCCTTTTAAAAACATCCACTGTTGCCATCCAAGGCATAATCCACTGTTCCTGGACCTGAGAGATTTAAAATGTGGGTGGTAGGAAACTGCCCTTCTGAGTCTTTTCAGTGTTTCTTTTCTTTTATCTATACTATATCCAATAAATGTTATCACACACCTGACTTCCTTGGCATGTGTGAAGGCATCTGTCTCTGGTGGGACTACATGGCTTTTCTCTGACTCTGCCCTTTTCCCCGCCTAGCTAAGTTCTGTGATGCTATAGGTCCAAAGAGGTTTTTTTTATTCATTAATAGTAATCACAACAAAGTTGAGTAATTTTCTTTGTAGTAGATCTGTAAAGAATTTTGTTGATATCTTGATGAAAATACTGTGCTGAATGTATAGTTTGTTTTTGATATGATTGCCATTTTTTAATACGTCAACCCCTCAAATACATGAGCATGGGAGATCTTTCTATCTTCTGATATCTTCTTCATTTTTTTTTCTTGAAAGACTTGAAGATTTTGTCATGGAGGTCTTTCAAATGTATGTTATTTGTGGCTACTGTAAAGTATGTTATTTTGCTGATTTCTTTCTCAGCCAATTTATCATTTGTATCTAGGAATGTTACTGATTTTTTAAAGCTAATTTTGTATCCGGTCACTTTACTGAAAATGTTTATCTGATATAAGAGTTCTCTGAATGAATATTTGTGGTCACTCATGTATACTATATTATCAACTGTGAGTAGCAATACTTTGACTTCTTTCTTTTCAATTTGTGCGTCCTTCACCTCCTTTAGCTGCCTTATTGCTCGTGTTAGAACTTAAAGTACTATATTGAATAGATATAGAGAAAATGGAAAGCCTTGACTTTTTCCTGATTTTATTCGAATTGCTTTGAGTTTTTATGTTGGTTATACGCTTGCTATCAAGTGCCTTTCTTTGTGGATGAAATCTTTGTGTGGTTTATTTATAAGGGTGACTATGGTCTCATAAAATGATTTAGTAATGACGTTTCTATTCCTATTTTATGAATACATTTCAGAGTTTTGGTATTAACTCTTCTTTGACAGTTTGGGAGAATCTGCACTAAAACTAACTGGCCTTGATATTAAATATGAACCATTTTGCACAATATTTTAGAAATTGTTTATAGATTCATAGTAAAAACTATCGTGTACAGTGTATGACTAACTTTTTGTGTTATTTTGTTTTGTTTTTGTTTGTTTGCTATTTACAGAACACAACATACATTATTTCCAGTTTAGTTAAAAGTTTTAACATCCAATAAAAGAGGTACATTCAAGAGATGCTTCTTATTTGTTTTTACTTCCTATAAATACCAAGCATATAGCTTACAAAAGTAGCAATTATTGAAAAAAATGCAAATAATGTAAAATGTTCAATTAAGAACTACACAATTTAAAAATAACAAACTCATAATATTACTTAGCCTTCTAGGGTTTTTCCCCTTAAAAATCTTTGTGGGTCTTAATCAATAGGTCTGTCCATAAAAGAGACAATCTTATTCTTTCTTTATATCAATACTTTTTAAAATATGAATTCCATATACTGAGTAAAATTGCTTTATTTCTGTTTTCATTTTAATTGTGAAATTTGTTTCTATTCCTAAGGAATTTCTTCCTTTTCCTAATTATTATTGTTTTCTTGCTCAGTCTATTACTGAAATCTTTCAGAGTTAATTTCAGGACTGTAAAGACTAACATTTCTTTGTCAGAATACTGATCCAATAAAAAATTATGCAAAATCCTTCATTCACTTATTTGGTTCTTCTTTTCAAAGTCTAACATTTCTTTGTCAGAATACTGATCCAATAAAAAATTATGCAAAATCCTTCATTCACTTATTTGGTTCTTCTTTTCAAAGCTTCAGTAAGTCATCAGTTAATTTTACTGTGACAATCAATCAAATATTGAGGAATAGTGGTAGTACTTGCCATGCTACTCCTGGAGTTTGACAGTTAGGGAACAGTATGAGTGTGCATTCTTCTTGGAATGAAACAAACAAATAATTCAGTTGATTTACCAATCTGATATTAACAATTATTAGTTTTTGTCAAGGTTTAAATATGAAGCCTCTGTCAAATGCCCAGGTATTTAAAAAGTTGGTCTCATGTGGAACGTAGATAAAGAAATAGATCTCTAAGCAATTAAACATTTGGATTTGTTTCAAAACTGCTTCCTGTCCTGTTTTGGCTTTCTGTTACACAAATGCATGAGGAAGTGAAGAGTTTCTGCTATATTCTCCAGTAAAAAAAAAAAAAAAAAAAAAAAAAAAAAAAAAAAAAACTGACTGATGCTATGATGTCTTCGCAATGATGGACTTTATCCTCCAAAGCCATAAGCCAATAAATCCTTCTCCTTAAGTTGTTTCTGGTATTAGATTCAGTCGCAGTGAGGGAGAATAACTAATACTTTGTTATTTCTTATGAACCAAACTAACAAGGGAAGAATATAGCATGGTTCTTATAATCTATTCAGAAGATGATTACTACAAAAATGTTCTATATTACGATTTGTGAGAAAATAAATATGTCTATTTATTTTTCAGTAACCACAAGGAAAAGCAAAGCATCTTCCTGTACTTTTTCCATTGTCTTCTAAGACCCCTTGTGAAGGTATAGCCATTTAGTAGATGTTTACAATGAATTTTCTGTATATACCTATTATCAATATTTTCTTAGAGAGTTCCAGTTAGCTCTGAATTGAGGATGACCCAAGGACAACAGCTAGGGAGGAACTGAGGTTTCTCAAACAATATCCTATGATAGGAATATTACTAGCCATACAATGAATGAAAGCTTGGATTTTAAAGTCAAGCATTAAGATTGCTACATATTTCTTTCATATTTATTGAAAGTAATGTGCCAAACTGTGGGGTTTAATTAATAGATTGAGAAAAACAAGCAAAATAATATCACTAACAAATCAGATAATCAGTTAATTTCACATTTCTTAAAAGCTAATTTTGGGGGTTTCTCACCTAACTGTTAGTTTGAACCTGAGAAAAAGAACAACAATAATTTCAGACTTGACCCTTTAAGCAAATTATGCATGTACTATCAAATATATATTATTCAGAGCCATTGCTTTATTGATTAGGAAAATATTATGAATAGTATGAAATTCAATATATCATTATTATTCAATTTAGCCTATTTTCTTGCATATATATTCATATTTTATTTTTAGCAAGCTGAATAACAAACTTCAAATTTCATGTTCAAAATACAATTTTCTGTGTTCAACTACTATATACTTAAATAGAATATATTTGACAGTGTAGCCTTTCAACATGCTGCTAAAGGACACAGGGAGTTGTCATAAATTAATTGAAAGAGGATGCTTGTATTCCCGAGGTATATTCTATTTAACAAGCATATAATTTACCTGTGTTACCTCTAAATGTCTACAATTATGTCTACTTACAAATCATGATATGCCTCACTTAAGTATAATCATTTTTATGTTACAATTTATCTCTTATGTGTAGTTGATTTATTTATCATTATCAAGAATAGAAATATTTCCAGTTCTTTCCAGTAGTTGCAGACTCTGGATCACATTTCATTCTTGAAAAATTCACGAACAATCAGCATATAGAATTTTGAGAAAATTTAGCTCTTTAGATCAGTAAGATCTGTGTCTGTAAAACATAAAATACACATAGCTGATAAATATTTTAATATCAGGAGCACTTTATTTTAAACTGCATTTTTGTTTATTTAAATTATTTATTTATTTGTCTGCTGGGTATGTGTGAGTGCTTCTATGAACATAGGTATCCCATATGCATACTTCCACCTTGCAGAGGTTGGAAGACAGTGCTAGATTTCTGGGTACTAGAGACCATTGTGAGCCACTATGTTAATGCTAAGAATTGAAACCAGATCCTCTGCAAGAGCAGTGTCTTCTCTTAATCACTGATCTATCGCTCAACTCCTATCATGAGAATTTAAAATATACCATGACTCTCACCAGTGGTGTGATGTTAGTAGAATTTACAACCTCTACCACCACTCAAATCAGGATATACTTTCTTTTATCCTGAAAAATATCTGCTTCAGAAAAGAACTGGATTAAAATGAATATTTCATTAGCATTAGTTTCATGAACATTTACCAAATTTTGCATTATTGATTCAGAAAGGGTTTACATTTTTATATATACAGAATTTACTTGAATAAGAATATTTTTATTCTATATCAAATTTTAATTATGTCATAACTGTTTTCAACCCCAATATTTTCATTCAGGTAAGAAAGGAAACTTCAGACTATTTTTTTTCTATTAGATTTATTTAGATATAAAAGCATTTTTTGATTTACTGAAGAGTTCAAAGAACAGAGGATGATTTTAATCATAAAGCAGATTATTCTAGAAAAGTGATTTACATTCCATAAATTATTTAATTCATGAATCATTAACTTACTAACTGAACTGTAGCATGAAATATACTTTTGTCTAATGGGCTGGGAATTTTTACATAGACATTAATCATATGTTAAATTAAATGTAAAATTCATCTCAGGTAACATTTGTGGAACATACTAAATGACATCAAAGTGAACAAATCATTTAAATATATATTTTCTCAAGTTCTAAGGTGTTTTCTAGAGCACTGGGTATATTCAACAGATTCTAGGGCAAGCATTAATACCTAGACTCCAGATTCTAATTTACAGGATGTTATCTTTTATTTCATATAAAGAATGACTCAGAAATATATATATGTATATATATGTATATATATATATGTGTGTGTGTGTATATATATACACATTCACAGATGCTTAAGAAATGGTATGTAGAAAGATATATGTACATAATTTAAAAAGCAGGTATTTCTAAAATCACATTATAAAAAATCAACACATATTTATATCTTGTATATTATTTAAACCTGTAAAACAAAATTTACAATTTTTATGAGAGATGCAGCTTCTACTAACCAATGAAAATAAACCAATAAGATTTATAGAAAATATTAATATTATTTTATAATTTCAGATATTTTGATGTTATTATCAAATAAGCAAAAAAAGTAACCGAAGAAAGGAAGGGTTTATTCTGGTTATAGTCCATCATGATAGAATGTAATTGTGGAGTTAATAGAAATGCTTTTCATTATATCCACAGTGAAGACACACAATTTTGACTGTTACTCTGGTCTCTTTCTATGTTTTTTTGTTGTTGTGTGTGTGTGTGTGTGTGTGAACATGAACATATGAGATGCTGCTCATATTTGAGATATATATTGCTGCTATCGACCAATCTTTGTACACCATAGGTAAGCATTCCTCTTACTATTTAATAAAAACTGGCTGACATATAGCTGAACAGAAATTGGTCAGGAGAGCCAGAGTATGAGAATTTTGAAAAGGCAGAGTCAAAAGTGTCTCCAAGATATGGAGAGGATGCAAGGTGTGCTTGAGTACTTGTAAATCCATCAGTCACATGGCAGCACATAGATAAATAGAAATGGGTTAATTTAAGTTGTAAGAGCTACTTAATAATAAGCCTGAGCTATCAACTGAGACCTCATAATTAATATTGATTCTCTGTTTCAGTTATTTGTGAAATGGTAGGTGGTAAAGTAAAATTCCATTTACAAATGACACTCAAAATCCAGGGTGACGTACATGCACATAATGCTTGAGAAAGCTTTAAAAACCTCCAGTAACAAGCTGTTCAAATGATCCTTGAAACTATTGTCCCATGGGAGGCCTTTCAGAGGAGAGGATGAGGGCTGGGTTGAGGGAGATTAGGGGAAAAAGTAGGAGAAGGGGATGGCATGGGTACTGTAGCTGGTATGCAAACTGAATTAAAAAAAATGAAAATAAAATAAGAAAAGAAAAAAGGTTCTAAATGTACAAAAACAGCCAAGCGTGGCTTATTAGTTTTTTGCCTTTTATGCCAGCCACAGTATCAAGATGTATCTTCCAGCAGCTCTTTGGAGGAAGAACCAGCTTCTAGTCACCATGTACTACTGCCAGGCACTAAGCTAAGCTACAGCAGTGGTGGAGTTTAATATGTATTTAATGTAATTAGAAAATAATGTAGATGCTCTGTTAAAAACAGATCCAAACAAAGAAAACCTCTAAACAGGTCACAGTGTTTAAAATGGTTTGGGAGAAAGAATAGAGACAATCATGGATTGAAAAATAATTTTGTTCTGATAAAGGGTAAATAAAGTATAAAAATTTAGACTCACAGTGATAAGATAATAATAAAGTATTTTCTCTAATTCTGCCAAATACAAATTTCCTGGATATTCTTATTGAATTTGTACTTGCTATCAGCTCTTGTGGTCCATAATTTTACTATGTTAAAGTTAAAGATAGGTTAAAGAAACACCTTCCTTTTTATATAGAAAAAAGAAATGCTGTGGAACAATTTTTGTGTGTTGTAAATATGTATTGCTCTTCTTAGTTAATAAAGAGATTACTGGCCTATAGCTAAGCTGGAGAGATTGGGCAGGAGAGCAGGACTATAAGAATTCTGGGAAGAAGAAGGGTAGAATCAGAGAAGTCTCCAAAAAAACAGAGGAATCAAGAAAAGCTAGAGGACAAGTAAAACTATAAACTACATGTCAGCACATATATTATTAGAATTGAATTAATTTAAATTGTAACAGTCAGATAGCAATAAGCTTGAGCTATTGGACAAGCATATGATTGATATTGAGTCTCTGTGTCAGATTTTTGATTATTGTTGGATAGGAATAAAAAGTCTGCCTACATCTTCTTTCCTTCAATAATATAATCCACAACACTCTCACATCCATGTCCACAGTGATTCTAAATCTTATTAAGTTGATGATAATCAATATAACCCATAGAAATTATTCAATTAAAGCCCAACATTTTGGTCAAGGATTTTTTGCAATTCCATGGCACTGTGTGTTTTCTGAAATGTAATAAAAGAAAAATGAAAGTAATTGTCTTCATTTTAATGATATTTGAATACCCCAACCACTTTGATTTAGGAAACATGTCTGTTCATAATGCATTTTAACTCTACAATGTGACTTAAAGTCCTAAAGCTGAAAATGGTAATCACTTCATTGTATACAAGAAGGGATAGGTTTTTAAGGAAAAGTTGATGTTATTAAATACAACCAATTTATTTCATACACAAAAGCCTATTGTTAAACCTCTTACAGCTCCTGGATCGATGAGTGAGACTAGCACAATTATTGGCCTGGATTTGTCACTATTCAATGCAAATTTGATAACATTTTTGTTACAGCTTTTCTGGAATTTGGTGGTTCACTGAAGCTTAAACCATCAATCCTTTATTGTGGAGAATGAAACCTCAGTCTGTTTAATTTCTTAAAGTTGTCTCAGTCCTTGTAATATTTTGTAGATTTCTTTAATGACTGTTCAGTCGCTATTTGCGCCTCTACCTGCATAAATGTAATGGTTTTCCTCTTTGGGTAAACTCAGTGTCTAAAAATCTGGTGAGTCTAGTCTTTGAGCCTGGAGTGTAATCATATTCTGTCCCATGCACAATTTTCTGTTGTGATATTCTGTAACCTCTTACTATGAACTATAAATCCAGAGGAACCTATACTTAAATGTTGGTCTGATGGGAATAGCTTCACTTTACAATATTCTTCACATTTCATTTTTCTAAATATAAATATATATAGAATTATTTTAAAGATTAAAATGTTGTCTACTGCATTTTGCACAGCAATTATTATTAATATTGGGGATGTTGTGGGACAATCATCTATACACTGTCACTTGTATTTTAATAAAACATTAATTGGTCAGTAGCCAGACAGGAAGTAGATGTGTGGTGACCAGAACAGGAGAATTCTGAGAAGAGGAAAGAGTCAGTCTCCAGTCATCAACCAGACACAGAGGAAGCAAGATGAGAATGCCTCACTGAACAAGGTACCAAGCCATGTTGCTAACATAGACAAGAATAATGGGTTAATTTAAGATATAAGAATTAGTTAATAAGAAGCCTGAGCTCATAATTAATATAGACCTCTGTGTGTTTCTTTGGGACTGAACAGCTGCATGACAGGGCAGGACAAAACTACTGTCAAAAAAATGGTGCCCAGGTAGACAATTGCATCCACATAAAACCTGAAGGAGCATGGGAACTAATTCTAGTCCCCCCCCCCAAAAAAAGAACAGAGTTAAACATAACTTCTTGATGATAACAGCACTTTCAGGTGGGCTCTGTTTGCTAGAGGCAAGCATGTCTCCTTTAAGAGATTCTTCCTGACTTAGTTTTAGCTGTGAAACCTTGCAGTTGTTTTTAAGAGTCTCTGCCACCAAACACTTAAATGGTGTTCATGAATTGCCAACAGCATGCTTCTTGGTGGTGTCAGGGACTTTGAAACTCCATATCATTATGGCAATAAACATGGATCCCACAAGTAACTCTGCCATGACACTAGACTCTCAAAAGCTAAAGAATGGGGTGGATCCAATATTCAAAGCCATGGCTCTAAACCTAGCCATATCACTTAGTCAATTAAAGACTCATGTGGCCAGAAAAAGAGATATAAAGGATAGATTCAAAAAAGAAACTCTCTAAATGGTTTACAGTATGTTTAAACATATATGTAGGGTTGGAATAGTAAAGAAAAAAGGATAAAGTCCTTAAAAAAAAAAAGAAAGAAAGAGTAGTTAGGCATGGTGGCACATACCTTTAATCCCAAAACTTAGGAGGCAGAGGCAGGCAGATCTCTGAGTTCAAAGTGTGGTGGCACACACCTTTAATCCCAATAATTGGGAGGCAGAGACAGATGGATCTCATTGAGTTTAAGTAGAGCCTGGTTTACAGAATAAGTGCCAGAACAGTCAAAGTTTCACAGAGAAAACTAGTCTCAAAAAATAAAAAAAAAGAGATAGAGTTTAAAATAAAGCCATGCAAAATCCTACCGAAAAATAAAATAAAGCCATGTAGAGATAAAAAATACACAGAGAGTCTAGATACTATATATTATTGTATTGTTTTTAAATTGTTTGATGGCTGAGGGAGAAGCAAAAGCTGTTAAAAGATATTTGATTATAAATGCTGCTGGATTACCTAACATATATATTTTAAATATTCCTTGACTTCAAAATTAAGTCCAAAAATATGTTATGTTGGAGAAGAGGTACTGGTTTTTTGTCCACAGTAAATGAGAGGCTGTGGATTCATTCTGGGCTAAAAAAAAAATCATGTTTGATCAAGGAAGTAATCCTGAAGAGTCTCCAATAGAAGCAGATGGTCCAAATGATCCAACATTTCAGAGGACCTCTGTTGGAGTTTTCTCTGAGTTCTGCATCCAGAACAGTCTTAAGACTACTGACTGAGATGATTAAGCCTCACAGAATATTTTATTCAGGACTTGACCATAATTCAAAATTTTCTTTAGTTCCCCATAAGATTATTAGTGCCCGCAGCCAGTAGGAAGTAGCCTAGAAAATGATGCCCACATTCCCAACAAATGGATTATGGATGTTTGCCTTTGCTTAGAATGCTGGTTACAAGTTGTTACGGATAATGGTCAGGAGATAAGCTAAACAAAGGAGATCTGATTCAAAGTTACTGTCTTGAAAAAAGAAAGGGACAGAAGGGCTATGAGACCGTGGTCTGTACCCCGCCGCTTGTATTTTAATAAAACACTGATTAGCCAGTAGCCAGGCAAAATTGTAAGTGGGGCAACCAGGTAGGAAGTAGAGGTAGAACGACCAGAACAGGAGAATTCTGGGAAGAGGAAAGAGTCAGCCTCTAGCCATCACCCAAACACAGAGAAAGCAAGATGAGAAAGCCTCAATAAATAAGGTACTAAACCACATGGTTAACACAGACAAGAATAATTGGCTAATTTAAGATATAAGAATTAGTTAATAATGAGCTAGTAGGACAACCATTTTATAATTAATATAAACCTCTGTGTGTTTCTTTGGAACTAAAAAGCTGCGGGACTTGGTGTGACAGAAACTACTGTTAACATAGGTAATCAGAAGCAGGTTGTTGTAATTTTTAGGGCAGCCAAAACAATTTAGTGAGACCTCCATCTTCTAAAATAATATTAATATTCTATGAAGAAATATTTCAAAACAAGCTAAGATGAAAGTGTTAGTTTCAAAGAAAATGTAATTATCCATGTTCTGAAAGAATAAATACTTTTAATTTTCTCTTTTGGTCATCAAAGCATATTCTGTTTGTTATTCATCTTCTGAATAATCACTGTTAGTTATATTATATATTATATATTGAACATTTGTGACAGCACATTTATTGGAAAGAAACTTTCTAATTCATTACATATATTTCACAATCATGAAAAGAATGTAGTGGATTTTCTCAAATGTAAAATCATATCATTTTTGAGATCTAAACAGAGTTTTACACTTTTACTCATTTGCCATTCGAGGCTGTTTTGAAACTTGTGTTGCTAGATTTAAAGTCAAGACCTTCTTTTCCCCCAAGACAGTACTGAAAATGTAGAAGGCCCTGTTTTTGCCATAAAAGACAGAAATAAAATAAGAATATTAAAGTTTTCTAGTTATCATATAACCACATAATGACTAAATAATTACTGTGTTCAAAAACTGTACTAATTCTTCCATGCTTATTATTTTCTCACATCTCTAGCTACTTACTTATGTCACACAAATGCTTTACTAATATCTCAGACTTAATGCATGTAAACAGAAACATTTTACTCTTGTCATCAAGCCTTCCTCCACACTATCAAAATCAATATAAAAGGCAGTACTATAATTAAGCAAATATTTTTGAGAAATAATCACCTTCAAGGTAATCTACTCTTTTAATAAAAATAAAAAAAGGAGTTAAACAAATATAAAATAAGGTTTTGAGAGGAAATAGATTGTTTGCCATTAAGAACAATTGCTTCTATTCCATAGGAAGGAGTTCAGGTCCCAGGACATATAGTGGCTCACAACCAACTGCAACTCTACTATTCAGAAAATTTGGCTCTATCTTTCTCTATTTGTGAGTACTGTACACATATCTTATACATTAATACCTGCATGCAATGATATATTTTATTGAGTGAACTTATGCTATGTTCCCGAACATTCTCTACTATCACTTATCCAAGAAAATTTTAAATAAAGAGGAGAATGTGAATATATACAGGCACCAAGGGTAACCTATAACCAAACAAAATACCACTGACTGGATAGCTTAAGCATTATCATTTTATCTTTAATAATATAGAGGTTAAAGTTGCTGGCCTAGTTTGTTATTCAGGAAACCTCTCTTTTTCGCAAGTGGAAGGTATCTATATTCCTGCACAGCTAACCCTGTGCTAAACATTCTTATAACAACAAAAGTATCGATAGTTAATGTCAGCAGTTAGGACACAATATAACCTGAATTAGATTTTAATAGCCATTCTATAAATTTAGTGATGCTTTGGACTAAGTGAGTATGATAAACATTTGAAACAAAAGAGATTGCACCTCACAAATTAACAAATGAGGGAAGATTGTCCATATAAAAATGTCTTTTTGTGTGTGTGTCACTATTTCCACTGTATTTGACAACTCGCATAAAACTATTGTAGGAAGTCATACAGCCAGTGGTTACCTGCCCATTGGGCCATAGTCTCTTATACTATATATGTCGATGTAGAGCATGCATCCAGCCTCTCCTTTCTGGCTGTGGGTTTTGGTTTCTGATCTCTGTTTCAAGAGAGGATTCTGATTTGTGAGTCTACCCCTAAATAAATAACTGTCTATTTCTTAATTCTGAGCTAGTGTGGGATTATTTTTAAAGCATTCTTCCACATTTGGCACCCACGTGGATCCACACCTACTGGAAGGATGGCCTAATGGCCTAGCTGGTCCATGGCCCAGACAGTCTCGACCAGTGCCTGCTTGGCTTGATTTTACCTAAGCGGTTTTTTTGTAGAACCTCGCCACAGTAGACTTTACTGTGTGTGGCAAATTAGAACTTTTCCAGGCTCATACACTGCTGCCGCATTCTTTGACACAGTTCCTTGCTGTGTGGCGATTTGTGCAGCTTCCAGTTTCTGCTCCCTATCCGTGAGTTCTGATTTTTTTGCTCCATGTATGGAATTGATTTAATTGCTTTTAATGTGTCAAGCAAAGGATATTTCTCAGTATTTAATCAGTACCATGGTGGAGAACTAAAGTGGCTCAGAAGCTAAAGTGGTCCAGGACCAACCATTCCTGTCGCCACTGGTTGCATTGCTTCTAGTCGCAACTCTGTAACCATGACATCTGCTGGACAATAAAGATTACAGCTTACTGAATCACAAAACATGTAATTAATAAATATAGCAGACTACATTTAATATTGAAACTTTTAGTAATTTTTTGCTAATACTATGGATTTTATTATGTGAGGCTTATATAGTTATAGTGATACTTCAATTTATTGAGTATTAGGACTCAGTTTTCTTTTCCACATTCTATCATTAAGGAAGATTAACAATTACCAGCTATTTGATAGGACTAATACCAATGAATATCAAAAGTTACCTGATAAATTAATACTAATAAAAAGGATAGCATTATTTTACAGAAAAAAAATTGAATCCATATCTAAGGGTACTAAGAAGTTATCTGAAAAAATTCATACTGTTGAATTTTGACAATCAAGATTTGTTAAAAAGTTATGATAAGTTAACAGAAAGAGTATCTCTCCAGGATGGCAATCTGCACACTATTCAAATAGTGACCAAAGATGAGATATTATCTTTAAAGGAGAAACTTCAGAACTTGGAATCACACATGCAGAATGAGGACCAGAGGCTAGGTGCCTCATTGAAATCACTAGAAATATATACAGGCCAGGAGATTTAGGCTTTACAAAAAACAATAATAAAAAGATTTTAAATAATTGAGGAAATTATTGGAGCTGATGAGCAGGGAAAGAAGGCACAAGAACGGATTGGAACATGACCAGTAGCTGTCAGAGATGACTTACCCAAGGATTTAGTTTCCTACCCTGTAAACTCCTCTGACAAAGCATCAAGTTCTAAAGGCCCAAAAGGATCCAAAGAAGGTAGATGGATACCTAATAGGAATGAATGATCTAAAAAAAAAAAAAAGCAAGCTATTGTAACTTATGATGTGCACTCCACATTTGTTAGGGAGATGATAAAGACATGGTCTTCTATCATTAAAGCAATGCCACATAGCCATATTCAGTTACCTTCAGAGTGCTGGGTGATGGGCCTCAAGTAATGTTTAAAATTTATTTCAGAGAAGAGGCAAACATTTTGGAATAACAGGGAAAAGCAAAAGGTCTTGAAACTTCCCAAGGTCAAATTATTGGAGAAGGCCTTTATGCTGACCCACACGTTCAAGTTCTTTATAATGAACAAATCTTGTCCCTATGCCACAAAGCAGGCTTAAATGCTTGGGGCAGGATACAAGAACTAAGAAATAGAATTGAATCATATACCAGGGTTAAACAGGGCCAGATGGAACTCTTTACTGACTTTTTACAAAAATTAACTAAGGTTATTCAAATAGGAGTAACAGGCCCAGATTCTAGATGGGCACTTATTGAATATCTGGCTTTTGAAAATGCCAACTTAGAATGCAAAAAGTTACTTGGGCCTTTAAAGGATAGATCAGAACCTATGGATGAATGGATTTGCATACAATGAATATTGAGACAGTTGACTATAATACTGAATCTTGGGTAGGAGAAGCAATTTTCAAAGGAATGAGGAGACATCAAAATCCCAAATGTTTTAATTGTGGTAAAATAGGACATATAAAAAGGGACTGTAGATAAGGAATTCCTAGGAATAACATATTCTCTGGGAATGGCAAGAATAGGAGGACTCAAGCTTCAAGTATATGTAGGAATAGCAAAGGCAGACTTTGGACCTATGAATGCCCATCAACAAAAGACAGACAAGGAAACCTGATACCAGTGGGAAACTCCTTGAGGCTCCTCTCAGAGGCCCCAAGCCAAAAGTGGTCCAGTCATTCCTAGTAACTGAAGAGGACATGTCTCACAATGAAAATTAAAAAAAAAAAAAAAAGCCAGTTCGTGCAGTAGGATTCTACTGCACGAGCTGGCTTTGTGGGAGCCTAGGCAGTTTGGATGCTCACCTTACTAGACCTGGATGGAGGTGGGTGGTCCTTGGACTTCCCACAGGGCAGGGAAACTTGATTGCTCTTTGGGCTAACGAGAGAGGGGGACTTGATTGGGGGATGGGGAGGGAAAGGGGAGGCGGTGGCAGGGAAGAGTCAGAAATCTTTAATAAATAAATAATAATAAAAAAAAAAACCCAGAGCCTTCTGTAAAAGACCAGACTGTTCTAGATGAAAGCATAAACATGGAGGATAAGTCAAAAATTCCAATGTAAAATGTGACACATATTCTTGCAGACTTCTATAAATGATCAGAGACCAAAACTATAAGTGCATATTAATGGCATTGTAATTGTTGGTTTGATAGACCCAGGTGCCGATGTGAGTATCATTACTCCAGAATCTTGGCATTTAAATTGGCCTCCTCAAGAGGCAAGTGTTCAGTTACTAGCAATAGGAAACATATCTCAAGTTAAAGAAAGCACAAGATGACTTTAATGTATTGGGCCAGAAGCTCAAAGAGGAAAGATGAGGCCATATGTGGCTAACCTTGCAGTAAATTTATGGGGTCATGACCTGCTGCAGCAATGGGAATACTGAGATTAACATTCCTACAATCCCAGGAAGTAATAATTCTGGGAAGGATATTTCAAGGTACTATACACAAAGGTCACCTGTTCATGCTGTACAAGAACATAAAGCAACTAACACACTAGTAGAGGTACCAACAGCCCTACCTTTAAAATGGCTAACTGAGAAGCCTATGTGAGTGAAGCAATGGTCTCTAGCTGAAAGTAAGTTGCAGGCTTTAGAACAGCTGGTACAAGAGCAGTTAGATGCTCTCCATATTGAAGAATCAACCAGCCCTTGGAATTCTCCTGTATTTTCTGTAAAAATGAAATCTAAAAATGAAATCTGGTAAATGGAGAACGGTGACAGATCTAAGAGCTGTCAATAAGGTAATTCAACCTACAGTCCCTCTACAATCTGGAATTCTTCTGTCTTCTCTATTACCAGTGGATAGATTCTTATAGTTATTGATTTGGAAGATTTTTTTTCTTCACTATACCTTTACAAGAAAAGGGATAGAAAAAATTTGCCTTTATATTGCCTACTTATAATAATTCTCAGTATACTAAAAGATATAAATAAACTATTTTCCCACAAGAAATGCTCAATAGCCCCATCCTGTGCCAATATTTTGTAAGTAAGCCATTGGAAATAATTCGTAAACAATTCCCCAAGTCCATAATTTATCATTACATGGGTGACATTTTGCTATCTGATTCAAACATGGATAATTTAGAAAGAATGTTTAAAAAGGTAAAGACGATTTTTTCCAAAATGGGGATTACAAATTGTTCCTGAAAATATACAGAGAGGAGATTCTGTCAATCACCTAGGTTATAGAATAGGTTTGTAGAAAATTAGGGCACAAAAGGGACAAATTAGGAGAGACAGATTGTGGACTCTTAATGACTTTCAAAGATTGTTAGGAGATATTTCCAGTCTATGACTGGCTGTTGGGATGACACCTGATCTAATAATTTATTTAAACAAAACCTTAGATGGTGATAAAGATGTGAACATTCCCAGAGAATTACAGCTGAAGCAGAAAAGAAATTGACAATTGTTGATGAGAAATTACAGGAGGCACATATGGATAGGGTGAATCCAAATCTTAATTGTATTCTAGTCATAATGCCTTCCAAAATTTCTCATACAGGAATGTTAAGGCAGAGAGAAGATTTTATCTTAGAATGGATCTTTTTTACCACATAAACCAAGTATAAAACTTATGTGGAAAAAGTTTCTTAACTAATTATAAAATGTAAATTGAGACTTCATCAATTAGCAGGTATAAACCCAGGAGAGATTATAGTGCCTTTCACTACTGATGAAACAAAAAGTTATGAGAAGGCAATGAACTATGGCAAAGAGCTTGTGCTAATTTTTTTGGGAGAAACTAATAGCAATTATTCTTAAAGTGACAGACTTAACCTTATAAAGAGAACTTCTTGAATTCTTCCCGAAATTGTATATGATACTCCAATAAACAGAGCCCATACATTTTATACTGATTCAAATAAATCAGGGAATGTAGGTTACAAATCAGAAGAATTAAGTAAGGTGGAACAAAGCACTTATAATTCTGTCCAGAAGGCAGAATTATATGCTATTCTCATGGTGCTAAGACATTTTAAAGAGCCTCTTAATATAGTTACAGAATCTCAATAAGCAGAAAGAGTTATCTTGCATATTTGAAACCACTGAATTTATACCAGATGATAAAGAATTGACTTCATTATTTATCCAGGTGCAAGACATAATCAGGAATAGGCTTTGTCCTATTTATAACACACATCCAAGCCCATACAGATCTGCCAGATCCTCTAGCACGAGGTAATGCAGAAATTGATCAATTATTGATTAGAAGCATTTTTCAGGCCTCAGAATTTTATAAAAAAAAACATCATGCCAATAGCAAAGGTTTAAAGAAAGAGTTTGCTATTACATGGCAACAAGCTAAAGAGATTATAAAGAGATGCCCTACTTGCTCTACTACCTGGAGGGACCAACCTGAAGGGTACTCAAAGGAATGAAATCTGGCTGATGGATCTGTTCCACTTTGCAAATTTTGGAAAATTAAAATATGTACACCACACCATTGATACTTATTCAGGATTTCATTGGGCAACTGCTTTAAGTTCAGGGAAGTCTGATTCAGTAATCATACCTTTATTAGAAGTTATGTCCATCATGGGTATACCTGCACAAGTAAAGACAGATAATGGTCCAGCATATGTCTCTAGGAAAATGAAACCGGTTTTTGCTTATTATAATATTAAGCATATTATAGGCATACCACATAATCCTATAGGTCAGGCAGTTATAGAAAGATCAAACAGAATTAAAAAGGATATGTTAAACAAACAGAAAATGGTGGGAAATGCCCCTAGAAATAGATTACATAATGCTTTATTAACCTTGAATTTTCTTAATGCTAATGAGAAAGGGACAACAACAGCAAAGAGACATTGGATAATAGAAAAGTCTTCGAAATTAAATCAACTGGTTTATTTCAAAAATGTGTTGACCTCACAATGGAAGCCAGAAGATGTGCTATGTTGGGGAAGGGTTTTTGTTCTTGTTTCCACAGAAAAAGAAAAATTATGGATACCATCAAAATTGATAAATATTCAGTTTGAAAAGGAGAAACCTATTGAAAAAGAGAAATGACAGCTCATTCACAATGGGAAAAACCATACAGACGGTAAGGAACCTCATAAGGTTTGGGGCAGGGTTCTGTTCTTGTCTTTGCAGGAAAATACTCATCTTCAGAAATTCAGGAGACACTGGACATTTGAAGGCTGACAGAAGGAAAAATAACTACAAATTAGGATCATAAAAAATATGACTCATAAGTACAAGTAATAAAACATATACATTTAAACACACACATACACACACACACATATATATATACCAGATGATAAAGAATTGACTTCATTATTTATCCAGTATATATATATATATATATATATATATATATAGAGAGAGAGAGAGAGAGAGAGAGAGAGAGAGAGAGAGAGAGAGAGAGAGCTGGATTTGGAGTTGGACAACTGCCCTGTCCTTCTCTAAATCCAAGCATGTTCTAAAAAATAATTCAGAATTTTTCATGGTCAAGAGCCACTTGATATGGGACAGAAAGAAAAAAGAATTTCTTAAAAAATTTACTCTTCTTCATATATATATATATATATTTATCTCTATCATACCTTTCATTGAATATATATATATATTATATTATATGTCTGTATATAAAAATAATATATACGTTTTCCACAATGAATAATGAATTTTCCCACAGTAATCTTTGAAGATTCCAGGAAGAAGATGAGGCCCCAAACAACTCTACCTTGTTGAAATAATGTCATGATGCTGATAGCGCTCTGACAAGACCTGTTTTGGGTACCAGCTACTCAAGATGGTTCCAACTTGGTTAGCTGAAATGGTGCACTTTTTTTTTTTACAATGTTCTGGCCAGTTCTCCAAATAGAAAGTTCAGAAAAATCCTACCAGATACTCAGAGACTATTTGCAATTATACCAAACAGTAATCTTGGAACTTAACCAATATTTTACTTTCACAGGATCCCATAGAAACAACATTGCCCCCTGATATCTGGAAGTAATTCTAGAGATGATGTCCTCTCTCCCAACAAAGCTTGTCCCCAGGATTAGGAATATCATTTAGGGTTTTATTATAATTGGTATAGGGTTGGAGGTCGGGGGAAATTTTATAGGCACAGGGATCTCTTTAAAAAGGGGGGGATTAAATGGGGTAATAGATTGGTATGAGCTTACTCACACTAATAATAATAGTAATAGAGTGAATACTTGTGAATTATTATTTATAGGCAATTACATTGGTATAGATTCTTGTATATTGATACAAACTTAAAGGATATTGAACATTGTATGCATGCATGCTTCTACCTCCTCTTAAAACTTTTTTATATACTGATATATATATATATATTTATCATATTTCAATGTACACTTCTACATCTGATCAGGATACTTATACATTGTTTACATTTTAAGATCATTGTCTTCACTTGATGCACATTTGTTTATTGTATAATATTTTAATATGAAGTCTTAGTCTTTAGGCTTTATAGGTATTAAGAATCATAGATCAATAGTCATCTATGCTTGTCATATTTATAGTTAGACTAAACAGGTTCTTTAAATACATAGAGATTATATTCTGCATAGATAGGTAATCTTCAACCACTTCAAAGAGCTGTAGAATATGGGATTTAAGTAACTTAGCATTTTGTTGAAGTGAGATATAATTGCTCCTGGCAGCATCAATCTATTCCCAAGAGAATGGTGAGCACTGAAGACTCTCCACTTGGAACTTGTTTTCTTCTTGGCAAAAGTGGCCTTTGGGCAAAGAAATGCCCATTCCTCAACTACTGACAAGACACCTGGTATCCAAAAATGGATAAGCAGGACTGTCAAATCTTGCCAAGACAGGGTAAGATGGTTTTGAATTTTTTTCTGCCTCTGAAAATGCTCTGTCAGTTACTTTAGGCCTTAGACAAAGTTGGTTGTTTCAATGTTGCAAATGAGACTTTGGATTATTTCCCAGGTAGCCAGTTATTTCTGTCATTTGTTGCACATTTTGGAAGTTGCTTGATCCCACTTCTTGCTTACTCAAGTAATATTATTTCCCTTCTTGGGTCCTCTGTGGGGTTAAAGACTAGATCATTGCAGTTACTTTCTTCTCATGACTTTGCAAGTTATTTATTATACAAGACTTAAACTAGTTAGGATAGGATAATTAATTAATATATTTTTCTTGTATATAATTTTGTATTAGACCTAGAACTCTTCTTTTACCATGTGCAGGTGCTGTAGGAAGTCTTACAGCCAGTGGTTACCTGCCCACTGGGGCATGGCCTCTTATACAATATAAGTCAATGAAGAGCATGCATCCAGCCTCTCTTTTCTGGCTGTGGGATTCAGTTTCTGATCTCTGTTTCAGCAGATGATTCTGATTTGTGAGTCTACCCCTAAATAACTGTCTATTTCTCAATTCTGAGATAGTGTGGATTTCTTTTAAGTGTCCTTCCACATATAACTCCAGGAATCACTCAGATTTCTTTTGCCTTCTATCCTTTAAAATAATTCCAGCTAACCCAGACAGTGATTTTTTTTTTCCTGCTGCTGTTTAGAATGGGTGCCCACCCCAGAGACAGACCATTCCAAAGATCTTGGCATATTTATCAGATGTTGACTTCTTGAACTTAGTTGTTCAAAATTTATTTGATACTTTAACATAATGCTTTAGACTAGTTTTTCTTAGCCTGTTATGCTTCATTTCTAACATCACAAAAATTGCTTCATCCCTTCATTCTGTTAAAATTGTTTTCTGATATTTAAATTAAATATAAATACCATTGTGTTTGTGGACATCATGTTATATCATCAATATTACTAAATATGTCACTCACATACAGAATGTACATATTTTTATAGTACAGATGAAAATCAATAATCTGTTAGTAAATGTAACAATTACATATTTTTACTCCTCCTACTCTTTGACTGAACTTTGTGAGCTCAGGAGCTCACTCCATTTCTCTCTTCTGGATTTCTGCCTCTGCTTCTATCAGTTGCTGGATGAGTCTTTTATGATGACATTTGAAGTAGTCATCAGTTTGACTACAGGGCAAGGCCAGTTTGGGTATTCCTCTTCACTATAGCTTAGAGTTTTCAGCTGAGGTCATTCGTGTGGAATTATTAGAATTTCTCTAGTGCAAGGTTTCATGCTGGTCTCATAACATCTCCCTCAATTATGATATCTAGTTCCTTTGTCTCCATCTCTGTCCTTCCCTCATCTCATTCCATTTCCTCGAGGTCTCCTTCCTCCTCCCATTCTCCCCTCTGCCTTCTCTTTTACCTTTCTTTCTCTCCAACTGCCATGCTCCCAATTTTGTTAGGAGATCTTCTCTATTTCCCCTTCCCAGGGGGAATTTATGTATGTTTCTTTTAGATTTCTCCTTTTCTCCTTGTTACCTAGTTTCTCTGGAGTCATGGATTACAGGCTCAGTATTCTTTGCTTTACAACTAGTATCCACTTATGAGTGAGGACAAGCCATGTTCATCTTTCTAAGTCTGGGTTATTTCTCCAAGGATAGTTTTTCTAGTTCTATTCATTTGCACGCAAATTTCAAAATGTCATTGTTGTTTTACCACCTAGTAGTGCATCATGGTGTAAACATGCCACATTTTCTTTGTCTATTCATTGGTTGACGTGCATCTAGATTTTTTCCAAGTACTGGATATTACAAAAATGCTGCTATGAACATAGTTGAGCACATGTCCTCGTGGTATGATTGAGCATTCTTTGGGTATATTTCCAAAAGCAGTATTGCTGAGTCTTGAGGTAGGTTGATTACCATTTTCTTTTCTAAGAAACCACCATACTTATTTATTTTCAAAGTATTTGAACAAGTTTGCATTCCCACCAGCAATGGAGGAGTGTCCCATTTACTTTACATCCTCTCCAGCATAAGCTATTCTTGATGTTTTTATTTAGTCATTCTGAGTAAGATGGTATCTGAGAGTCATTTTGATTTGCATTTCCATGTTGACTAAGGATGTTAAAGATTTCTCTAGGTGTGTTTTAATCACTCGAGATTCTTCTGCTGAGAATTCTCTGTTTAGATCTGTATTCCTTTTTTAAATTGGATTATTTGGTATTTTGATGTCTATTTTATTCATTTCTTTATTTTGGAGATCTGTTTGTCTAAGTTTTAATTTTACCATTCAAGTGTAGCCGTATCACTGTATAATACTTTCTGTTCTGCAGTCTCATCATCTCTAAAATGAGTAAAATTTGAGCTTGGCCCAGTAATTTCAACCAATGTACATGAGACTAGAAACTATATGCTGACTTTTACTTGCTTTACCATGTAAACAAAATTGATAATAAAAATTATAAAAAACATATGTGTTTGTAAACTTCTCATTGTAATTATTAATTATTGACATTATAACATTTTAATAGAGTAGCCATCTTGATCACCTTTTCAAATCTTGTGGTTGTCAACTGGAATCAGTAATGTCTTAAAGATAGATAAAAATAACTGATATTTGCTCTAACCAATATATATACATATATGTATATATATATACATATATATGTGTATTGGATATATATATAATCACAATATATAATCACAACACACTGTATATGGGAATAAAGCCACTCCCAGAAGTTCCAGGTTATTAAATGAAAATACCAGTGCTTTAAGTGGGCTACAACCCTGTTATGTTTTTACCATGGAAGTTTCTTGGACCCCTAAATAATATAAACAATCAATTATGCTACTGATTGCCTAGCAATACTCATTGTTACTATCCTCTTTTAAAGACACAATGCTTTGGTAACAGAACACTACAAAGTTAAGTTGGAGCTAAGCAAGAAACAACCTCCTTGCTGTTTAGTCCTGTTAGTGACACAAGGTGCTATATATAATACTGGAAAAGAATGGTCAACAGTGCTATTTATTTGTGTATCTGGTATTCAAAAGTAATGATTAGAATGGCAAAGTGAACCAACGGCTATAATTATGGAAAGGTACAAGGGTTTTCTCATTGGATTAGATGATGTCTCACAGGAGCAAATAAATTTGTGGCTAGGGTGATCATGGCTAGTAGTATGGAAGTTTGTGCTGTTGTTTTGTTAAATATTCATGATGTTAACGTCAAATGGCATTTTAAAGAAATATGTTTATGTCTATAACGATGCTGTGAGCTTTGGTCAAAGACATTTATTTTTACATAGGTCAGCAAAGTCAGAAGCTCAAAACTGGTCAAAACACACATTCTAAATAAATGTTGAAAGTCCATTTATAAATGGGCCATTAAGATAACCTTCTTTAATGATGTTTCTCATCAGGAAATATCATTTAAAAAGGGACAGGAATAATGTAAGAGCAGAAGTATAGAAGGAGAGAGAGAAAAAAAAACGATGTGAAAACTGACTTCTGGATATGACCTGGTTGTTGCTCTCTTGAACTTAGAGCAGCCATCATTATCTGCACAGGATCTCCTTAAGACTGGGCCTGTCAGTACTTTCATGAAGATGGAGAGACTTCTAGTGACCAATTAATCCTTTTCTGTTTATATATACAGATAATGGTTAATTTGGAGGAGAAATATTTTATTCAGTGGCATACTAACTAGTAAGATGCATTTTCATGTTGCTCTAAATAAACTTTGATCCATGATTCTTTAAATAACCTTAATGAAAATGAATCACACACATCAAACAAGACATTAAAGTAGAGAGTGCTAGGTTAAAGACCACAAATATTAATAATAATGAGGACAGCAAAAAGGATAATGGGCATGGAGAATATCATTTGACATACATTCTTTACATGCATGAAAACGCACAAAAAACTATTGTGACTACTGATATATGCTAATTAAACATTAAGAATATGGCAGTGTTTCAAAGGTCATAAATGAAGGTACATTGCATGCATGGCTATTGGTACTCCCAGAAGCCATAGGATATTAAACAAAATTCTATTGCCAGATATGGCATACTTCCCTATGAGTGATGAAGCAGTAAGTACTGGTGGTCCCTGAAATAGTGCAGGCTATTGTCATTGCTCTTGACTCTCTCTGAAATGGGTGATGAAAGTCTTGCTGTAGACACAGAATGCTGTGGTTGAAGGACATAATGAAAGGAAGCTGGAACTGCACTGGAAACTTCTGACTTACGAGGTTTTGTAGTGTTAGAGGGTGCTATTCAGTAACAAAAGTCATCAATGACCTCACCAAGATGTAGTCATTATATGGTACAGCATGAGATTGCCAAGTAATGTGAGTCCAGTAATTAATAACAGCATGAGTGATCGGAGGTGAACAATCACTTTCTGATTGGACCTAAATCCCTCTACACAGTACTTTTAACCTGTTCAGAAGCCAATGGTTTGGGAGGCAATTGGCACTAGGGAAGAATATATAACTTTCCTTCTGCTGAAGGGATATATTTGTTCTCTAAATATTTATGTTTCTCTAGACAGATCAGATCAACTCCCAGATTTGATCTGAGGAGCTTCACTTCTCAATAAACACTGGCAAACACAAAGTCTCCTGGCTGGTCACACTAATGAGACCTGACAGGTTTTAAGTGAATAGCCCTATATTGGTCATCTGTAAATTCCCCTCTTCCCCCAAATGATGAAAACTTCAGGATGTATCTTAGAAGGGGCATAGAAAGAGTATAAAAAGTCATCATTGGTAGAAGTGTAATGATGTCTCCTAGATATGGTGTGGTCAATACATTTGTTAATCAGAGTAGCCATTGTTACCTACACAATAATAGGACCAATTAGCATTCAAACCCACCATTCATAGTCACACACTCACAACACAATACAACACACAAACACAAGAAAAAACAGGGAAGGGGAATTTATTGTGAAGATTTATATGTTCAAAAAACATTTCAAACTTATATACCTATACTTTAATGAGATAAAGATGGACATATATATTCACTAACATCACTTGAATGATAGAAAAATCAGCATTTTTCCAACAAGTATAACAATTAATGATTTAAAAATTATTCCTAATCTTGGTTTTGTAAATAGTAAAAAGATTATCTGCATTTTCGAACTATTTCATGCTGTTTCTATAATGTTTCAATATGAAATACAATTATAAGCAAGAAACCGATTCCTTGTCAAATAATAATTTTCATCAATTTTTGTTTCTTTAAACAGTATTATTATATATTGGTACATAATGTTATGGAAATATTAAAATAGATAAAATCTTATTTAAGTTGTGAACATTATTATATCCTCATGTGTATCTTGTAGACGAAACCCCTTTATAGAATGAGCATGTGTCTCGCTTGAGTTGAAGACAGCATTTGGAATTTCAGTCTGTGCATAAATTCTGAAGGTACAAATTGACAAGATGCTTGATAACATGTCAAGAAATATTTGCAAATATCTCTGGTGTCAGCACAATTCATATTTAAATAAGTTGTCTGACACAAACAATTTATATATAAACTGGTAAATAGGATGGAAAGAGAGGGCAGACATGAGAACAGGAAAATTACCCGGAGCTGTATTTCAGAGCACCACAGATGTGTAAATACCCTGTACATGACCACTGACACTGCAAAAAATACATAAAAATATTTTATCATAAAAATTTATTATAAAAGTAATAAAAATGCATATATTAAACACAACTAAAATTTATAAATCATAATTCAGAATATATTCGAACATGTCTGCCTTTTTATCAGGCTCTTTATAGTGAAGACATTAAACATGATCCCAATACACTTTTGTGTGAGAAGTAACATTTGTCAAAAATTGATTTAGGTCATGTAAACTATTGTATAACATAAGAGAAAGCCCTTTTCTTTTGTTTCTTTCACTTTAATTTAATTAATTTCAAGAACCTTTACTAATCTTTGCTAATATATACCTCCAAGAATAATTAGTTGTTTAATTTTCCTGCAACAGAAGGCAATGGGACAATGGTTCTTCTTGAGCATGTAGAACAAATATTCCCAGAACTTATTAAGTGTATACTTAGCACACGTCTGATCTTTTAATAATATTATCTGAGTCTATCAACTTGACATTTATTTACCAATGTTCCTACAACATTAATTTATTATGTGTGCACTGACTATTTCTGACACAGGAAAGCATCATTTTGAATAGTGAGGGTTCAATAAAAAACCATGATTGAAATGCTGACCTGTGCTCTTACATCGTAGAAGAGGACAGAAAGCATTTTGTCTCTTCTGTCAGCAAATGACTTTGATCCCAATTCTTGCAAAGTTGAGGTGAACTAATTAAAACCAATTCTTAAAATGAATTAAGAGTAAAAGGCCAACATGAACTACATGACACCTGTCTTAAAACACAAACTGAGGGGTTAGAAAGATGTTTCATCAACAAAATGTACATTTGCTGCTCTTGTAGATGATCTAGGTTTAATTCCCTCACATAATGATTCACATTTATCTGTAAAACAGGGAATTCAGAACTCTGTAGGCAACAGGTCCACTTGCAGTTCTCACATCTACCTCCAGAGGTAAAACATTTATGCAAATGGATTAATTAAATGTGGAAGGACTCAAAATAATAATACATAAACTAATTCATCAGGGAGTTTATTAAGTGATTTCAAATATAGTATTTTGTTTGAGAAATGGTAAGCTGTTATAAGAAACCAAAAGCACTTCTTGCTAAAGTGATTTCAAATGTAGTATTTTGTTTGAGAAATGGTAAGCTGTTATAAGAAACCAAAAGCACTTCTTGCTATTTCATACTCCTACAAAGCTTCTTAGGTAAATAGAGAGATTCCAGGGTTGCAATACTTACTGGGAAACACCTGCAATGTGGATATAGCTGGAATGCTTAAAAGTATTTTGCTTTGTAAAATAAGCAAGTGAAAAAGATGAGACAGAATGTGTGTTTTGAGAAATAGGTAGCAACCAAATTATTAAGCCTTTTTAGGACATTTTAAGAGAGGTGGAAAGTAACTTTTCTGTCATATGTGAGATACTTATTCATACGTTAGTGAAATATATTACTACCAGACTGATAGTGTTGAAGAGCATGCTTAAATCTAGGACAAGAAAGTGAAACTGAAGGTATTGGGATTGTGACAGTTGAGAAGACTTAGAATACGGGTGCCATTAAAACAGGGTAAGTGTTCAATGCCACAACCAGAGACTGGGAAACTTGAAGGTCATGTAGACTGGCCAAAACTTGAAGTGGAAACTCAGTGTCATCAGAGCCTTAGGATCAGAGGAGCAAGTGTATGGTAACTGCAGTAACTCAAATTAAAGCATTACTTCAGAAACTCAGCAGGCAAGACAGAGGGAAAGGAGGTTGTCTCCAACTGTTTGTGAACTATAATTAAAACCTGATTCATCACTCAATTATACACACATGGTCCAGAGGCAAAGAGCCCCTGTGAAGGAGCAAAGAACTGAGCTGAAATTTGAGTTAGTTGAATTTGTAGTTTGAGTCTAAACTACAGAATCCAGAGACTTTAAATATATTATATTAAATGCTTGAGAAAAAAACACACATCTCAAAGAAAAAGGAGATAAAATGACATAATATAATTCCTTCCTTCTTCCTTCCTTCCATTGCTGGTAAGAGTTGTACAGCAGGGTAAGATTGAAGGATGTGGTACAAGAGTATATTAAAATAATATAATTTATATCATCTCAAGAAACAACAAAAACATACTTTGGACAAAAATGATAGACATTGTTTTGCATATGTATATGTTTGTTGTGTCTGCTTTTTCATTTGTGAACAGATATGTATTGCAGATAGATATAGACATTGTTGTTGTGAGCAGGTGGAGAGCTGGTATTGATGTCATGAGCTTTTCTTGATTGATCACTATATTATTCAATAGCACAGGTGTATTCAGTTGAAGCCAGAGTGCACCAAAATAATAAGTCTAATAAGAAATCTTGCTTTTCAAGTTCCTTCCTGGATTCCAAGTACTGGAAGTACATGAAGTCCCCACACCTTTCTATCCTTGGAAAGGATATCAGAATCATAACTCTGAATAGAACAGTGAGTCTTTTGTCCATTGTCACTTCTACTCAGGCAAAAATATACTACTTTAAAAATTAGGTTTATTAGATCAGGCCCACCCTCGCAGTCCTGACTTCCTTACTCATGCTCTCCCTCCTTTTGCTCTTCATCTGGACCTTGGGAGCTCAGTCCAGTGCTCCAGTGTGGGTCTCTGTCTCTATCCCCATCCATCACCAGATGAAGGTTCTATGGTGATATGCAAGATATTCAACTGGCCTATGGGAGACGGCTAGTTCTGACACCTTCTCCTCTGCTGCCCAAGGACCTAGCTGGGGACATCCCCTTGGACACCTGGGAATCTCTCTAGAACCAAGTCTCTTGCCAACCCTAAAATGGCTCTCTTAATTAAGATATCTTCTTCCATGCTCCACCCTTCCTCCATCTCAACCATCCCATTCCCCTAAACTCTCCCCAATACTCCCTTCCTCCCTTCTCTTTCCTCATCTCTCCTTCTCCCCACCCCTGTGCTCCCAAGTTGTCTACTTCCCATGTCCAGGAGGATAAATATATGTTTTTCTTTGGGTTCATCTTCTCATTTAGCTTCTCTAGGATCACAAATTATAGGCTCAATGTCTTTTGTTTATGGCTAGAATCCACTTATGTGTGAGTACATACCATATTCATCTTTTTGGGTCTGGGTTATCTCACTCAGTAAAGTGTTTTCTCAAGGCCACCTGGACTGGGACTGAATGAGCATGTGATCAAACTGGACTCTCTGAATGTGGCTGACAACGAGGGCAGACTGAGAAACCCATGATAATGACACTGGGTTTTGATTCTACTGCATGTACTGGCTTTTTGGGAGCCTAGTCTGTTTGGATACACTTCTTCCTAGACCTGGATAGAGGGGGGAGGGCCTTGGACTTCCCACAGGGCAGGGCACCCTGACTTCTCTTAGGACAGGAGAAGGAGGGGGAGGGAGAGTGGAGGGAGTGGGAGGGAAATGGGAGTAGCGGAGGAGGTGGAAATTTTTAATAAATAAATAAATTTTAAAAAAGGAAAATAGGCTGAGCAAGCCATGAAGAGCAAATCAGTAGCAGCACCCTCCATGGCCTCTGCATCAGCTCCTGCCTCGAGGTTCCAGCCCTGCTTGAGTTCCTATTAATGACTTCCTCCAATTACAGACTATGATCTGGAAGTATAAGCCAAATAAACCCTTTCATCCCCCCCAAAAAAAAAATAGGTTTATTTTTATCTTATGACGGTGAATGTTTTTCCTACATGCATGTCTGTGAGCCATATGTGTGTCTGATGTGCATGGGGCCAAAAGAGATACCACTGATATCCTGTAACTAGAATTACAGATGGTTGTGAATTGGTATGTGGGTCCTGGGTACCAAGCACTTGTCCTATGGAAGAGCAGCCAATGCTCTAAGTGCTAATTCAACTCTTTACCAACAAGTTCACTCCAAGTTCACCAGTTCTTACAGGAAAATTGTTAAGCAAAATAATTATATAAAAAAGACCTCAACCTAATATAAACCTGCAGCAGTCACAAATTTTAATAGCAAAACTAAAGGCTTTCTTTCTCATATCAGATCTATCAGTTATAGCATTGTCTTGCTCCATAGTGCTGTAAATCCTAGCAAAGTAATTAGGCTTTATTTCCAAATATAGGACCTTCCACTCCAAATTTATAGGAGAAAATGTAAAAGAAATCTTGGCATTGATTGTAGAAAACTTTTTTGAATAAAATTCCAAAAGCACAGACATGGAAAGCAAAAATAAAAAGTAAGAATATAGAAAATATAAAGTATCTTTAGAGCATAGGAATTGCTGAACAGAATGTCAAGAGCAATTTATAAATTAGGCAACATATTTACAAGCCATTTATATGAGCAAGATTTACCACTCAAAAAATAGACAATGACAGTGGGTAGACATTCTTTTAAATTGACAGACAAATGGACATAAGAGAAAATGAGAAAGACATTCATCATTTTGGTCATCTTTCAAATTCACATTCAAGCTATAATGAAGCATTATTTCACACCAGTTAGCTTAGCTAATAGTTGTAGAAAGGGTATGAAGAAATTCAAATTATTATGCAGTGTTAGTGGGATTTAAAATGATACTGCATTTCAGAAATGCAATGTGAATGCTTTCTAATGGGAACATAAAACATTGCATATATCCCACCTTAATAGTTGTGCTTCATAGCAAACTCACTGAAATAATCTCAAATATAAATATCTTTATTCTCATATTATTTATAAAAAAACAAGATATGACATTAACCAAAAATCCATCATCAGGTATGCAGTTGCAAAAGTGTTATGCAGACATACACATACACACACACACACACATGCATACACCTAAAGAAGTGATGGGGCTTATAAAAATTTTGATAGTTATGAAGAACATTAAATTTGTGTAACTGTTGGTGTGTATGGTATATTCCATTCAGAGGCAGGAGGTGCAATGAACTTTCTGGCTCAAGAAACTCTAAGAAGCTCAGAAAGGTGAATAGAGTCATTAAGTCCCTTCCTTGAGTTACATAAGAAGAAACTAATTTCAGTGACAAAGAAAACTGATCAAAGGTATAAATAACTGCCAGTAATGTGAGAGATGAATTCAATATAGATTTCTTGAGTTAACACCCATACTAGTGTTGAACTTTTCAGTGACTTAACTTCCTGAGAGTCATCCATTCTCCTGTAACTGGTTTTCACCTAGCACTCCTGTAAATAATTTCAGTAAATTTGTTTATTCACTAATCTGAACTTGCATGGGATTTCTTCTGTCTGTTACTGTCCTGTCTATTGGTCTCCCCCAGAAACAGTCATGGGACATTACAGATAGATAAACAATGCTAGTCACACAAGGTTAAAGAGGCAGTGCAGGTGAAACAGCTATTATTGCCAGACTGTTGGAAAGTGAATACTATCCTTCTTGTCAGGGATGGTATTTTTGGAGAAATGATTTTCTTTCCAATGGTGGCAAACTACAGCAATAGCATTTGCAAAAGGAATAAATTTATACACTCCAATCATAAAACATTGTATCCGTATTTAACAACATGGTATTATTTGCACAGCTGTCATTAACAGAATAGGTATTATATACCACAAAAAGAATAAATAGAAAATAAAACAACTCAAAACATCACAAGGAAAAGTTTTCAGTTGGATTATTTCTGTTCTGCTTCTTCATTGGTTGGATCGTTGGTGCATTGTTCCAGGAGGGAACAGAAGCGGGAAACAGAGTTCAGATGGACCATAGAGACAGCCGTAAAGGAGATTAATTTGGTGACTCTGCTCAAATTAATCCCAGAGTATAAGAAATATATAGCACTGGGAAGTCTAGTAACAAACCCTACTTTGCATTAAGTAGCACATGCCTATTATTAAGGCATATAAGTGGCAGCAGGGAACAAAGTTCTTAGCACAAGTTTAAGTTACATTTGTGTAGCAGAGGTCTTCTAGCAGGAACCCGCAGAATGTCATCCCAGAGATAAATCCAGCATTCAGGCTTAGAGACAGTTTTTAGATAAGATCAGTCCTTTGAGCCCAGGGACATTCTCCAGATAAGGGCAAGTAGAGAGCAGGAAGTCTCCTGGTGCAGTGAGGGTGAGAGTCTGCATTGTCATCACCATTTAGAAGAAAACTGCCAGGCCATGATCAAATACAAATTCTGACCAGCCAGCAAGGCCTCCCAACAATGTCATAATTCTAATGATTGTTCTGTCTCTTTAAGAGACAAGCCATGCCCACTCCCTCCCCCATCCGCTGAGGCAGGCTGATCTTCAGCTTCTGGCCTGAGCTTGCTCTCTTTTCCATCTTCCTCTCAGAGAGGCAGCTTTGCTTCTGCCTCTCTCCCCACTTCTTGCCTTCCCCTGCTTCTCTCTCTCTCTCTCTCTCTCTCTCTCTCTCTCTCTCTCTCTCTCTCTTTCTCTCTCTCTCTTTCTCTCTCTCTCAGCTCTTCTCCCATTCTCCCTTCCCCCTCCATAACCACTGAATAAATATTCAAGCTCACTCTGCATGGCGTGCCTATCCATGTCTCTGTCTTTTGCCCTCCCACCAAGTGTCTCCCTGCTGAGGACCAGCCACTGCTAGGGGATAGGCAGCCATCTTTGCCTGGGACTGGTTGCTCTCAGGGCCCACTGCCTGCTGCCACATGGCCAGCTACCACTGCTTGGGGACCTACAGCATCTCTGTTGCCTACTGCCACCGGGAATCCTCCACCATTTTTAATTTTTTTCATTACATTTGGTGCCATGACTCATAGGCTCTCCTGCCCCAAACCTCTCTCCCAGGGTCAGGATCCTGAACCAGGTATTTTTTTCACAACCACATGTTCCCCATGCCTAAGTGAAATTTCTACAATGTGATTTATACTCATACCACTGGCTTCGATTAGTGACTTTCCCCCATTCTGCTATGGTTGCTTCCTTCAGCTTAAATTGTGTTTGGAATTGCCTCGGGCCAATCCACCCATGACTCAGGGCCCAGGGTCCCTCAAAACCTTCTTTCTCTCTTTTTTCCATTTCTTGTCTTTTTTTTTTTTTTCCTTGCCGTAAAAGGCTGCTCGGAGTGGTCCTCTGGCCTCTCTGGCTTCTGAGTCACCCAAACCGGATACAGCCAGGTCATAGCACCCTGCCCAGAGTCAGGGGACTTCTGGCTCACCTATCCTGCAGTGTTCATGCTGATTTGCATCCCGCCTATAGGGGGAGACATCCCTGTTATAGGCCTTGTGGTGTTGCAATTTTACAGGTTTTCACAATTTCAGCTGTGAGTAGCAAGCCATCCAGGTCTGTCCCCCTGAGGTGAAAGACTTTTAGAGGCCCCCAAACCCTAGGCCTTAGCTCTTACCCTCACTCTGCTGGTGTTCCGCCAGCTCTACTTTCATGGGAGCTTACTGACTACTGTCTGTGCGAGCTTTCTAACTATTGTCAGCAAACAAGCAAATGGATCCTGCCATGGTTACTGCTACCAACAAGACTGGTTGGACCCACGAGGTGGCTTTTTTTTCAATTCCAGCCTTTTGCTCCCTGCCATGGCTTGTGGCATGGTGTGGCTTTTTCAGTTCCAGCCTTTTGCTCCCCACCACAGCTTGTGGCATGGCGGCCCAGCCACAGGGCAGATCATGCCTCTAGGTCTCTTTTATTATTAAGCTTAAAATCCCTGCAGCCCAAAAATTGTGGCCTTTTTAACTCTTATTGAGCTTAAAACCCCTACAGCTAAAAAATTGGGGCTTTTTCATGTACCATACTGCTGCTGCCATTTTGACTAAGGTCATGTGACCTCACCACCATTCTGGCTAAAGTCAAGTGACTTCACCGCCATCTTAACTGAGTGGATTTTCCATATAACATGTGATTGCTGCCATTTTGACTGGGGTCAGGTGACTTCACCACCATCTTGCCTGAGAGCCAGATCAGGTGATTAAGTATCGCCATCTTTAATGAGGTATCACCTGCCTGCTTCCCTAGTGTTAACTTTATTGCATGGGTGATCATACCACCATCTTAACTGAGAGCCAGGGCAGGTGACCAAGTTCCCCCATCTTTACTGAAGCATGCCCTGTCTTGTCCCCCAATTTACTTATGTTTTTTTATTTTTTTCACTCAATTCCTCTTGTCTCTGTTGCATGTATGTTTTTTGCAGTGGCATGCCTTTGGTAGGCCCACCAACAGCATCCACTTTGCCCAATTCCTGTTTACTCTCTGTGTGTGATCATACATGTAATTTAAATATACCTATGCTTAATGTTATAATTTTTCATTGTATCTCATCACAGACTACAAAAACAATGTCTCATGTTTTAAGCTGGTATGTACTTTTAAGTCTCTTACAAAAATACTTTAATCCAAGCCTCATTTAACATATATTAAGCTGTTTTCTACTATTGTCAGTTCTGCCATTAACCTTCTATTGCAAGCAGTTATTTCTTCTTTCTGTCTTTTTACGAGTGTAAATCTTACCTGTTAAGAGCCAATACAGTCAAGCTCAGACCCAGCTCTCCAGGCAGATTCTATATTGTAGTTATATCTGATAAACAGCCCTCAGCTGCTCAGGGATCTAGGAAATATGGCATTTAAATATTTAATTATTAAAAAACATTTCATAACAAAAAGAGACATGCTGGCTCCTAGCAGCAGCACTCTATTTCCTCCAAAGAAGACAGAAGACAAATGGGAACAGAATAATGTTCATCTACAATTCGCTTCAACTGCCAAGAGCTGACCACTGGGTAAAACTGCCTTTCATATGAACTGAAGATCTCCAGAAGTGGACAGAATCGCTGGAATTGACAGCCTAGCTGCTTGGGTTAAGGTAAGCTTGTCTTCCTACAGATTTCTTAGTGCACAGAATCTTCTGGTGCCTGGCAGGCCCTGCACTAAACAGCAGAAGTCAAATATGACCTTCAGCTACCATGGGGATCCCTGGGGAGGGGCTCTAGGTGCCAACCAAGTAAGTTCTCTGTCATTTTAAATCAGTAATTCAAGTAAAATTCTATCCTTCTCAAAGATCTCTGATGCAGTTTAATACCTAAGAGGTTTTGTCAGTTTAAAAGGACAACCTCACCAAACAAATTTCAGATCAAATTTTTCTCTCATGCTGCCTTCCAGAGTCTTAAAAATACTTTTCGTTGTACAAAAATATGTCACAGTCATTATACAATGTATGTGTCTAAAACTTCTGTTTTCACAAACCCAAAAAATTCTTATGAGTTCCAGGGAGCCAAATTAAAGAATCCATCTTAATTAGGTCAGATACATCCCCCTCAATTTCCTGGTCCTAATTTTTTTTTTCCTTAATTTAACTTTGTCCTTTGTTCTGCCAATACCTTAACCAGGTGTAAGAGATACCAGACATTTTCATACCACAAACGCTGGACAGGAGCAAAGAGACCAGCTATGCCAGGATGTGGCCAGCACCCAGCCTTCTCAGGTTTCCTTCCAAAAATGATACCCACAAATAAGCCAGAAGCAGTCTTGAGAATCTGCCGCCCGGATTCCTTTGACCTATGGTGCCTAACTGCCCACTTTTTTTATTATAATAAAAAGAGATGGAAATGTAATGACAAGAGACAAACCATGCCAACTCTCTCCCCCATCTGCTGAGGCAGACTGATCTTCAGCTTCTGGCCTGAGCTTGCTCTCTTTTCCATCTTCCTCTCAGAGAGGCAGCTTCACTTCTGCCTCTCTCCCCACTTCTCCCCTTCCCTTGCTTCTGTCTCTCTCTTCTCTCTTTCTTTCTCTATCAGCTCTTCTCCCCTTCTCCCTCCCTCCTCCATACCCCCAGAATAAATATTCAAGCTCACTCTGCATGGCGTGCCTATCCATGTCTCTGTCTCTTGCCTGCCCACCATGTGTCTCCTTACTTGGGACCAGCTACCACTCAGGGACAGACAGCCATCTCTGCCTGGGACTGACTGCTCTCAGGGCCCACTGCCTGCCACCACATGGCCTGCTGCCACCACTTGGGGACCTGCAGCATTTCTGCTGCCTACTGCCTCTGGGGATCCTGCAGCATTTTTAATTTTTCCATTACATTTATCTCTACTGTGTCATGAAATCATGGTTGGTATACATTCAGACTCACCAGATTTTATATGATGAGTAGTCTCATCTATTCTCACACCAGTTGGACTTCAATAAAACTAGTACTCAAGGTAAATTTTTGAAAACAACTTTTCAGGGACAAAGGGGTTAACTGAGAAAACAGAGTGAGAAACAAGGTAAAATAACAGAAAATAGAATAACCATCAGGAGAGAAATAAAGAAGGAAGAAAGAGAGTGACCAGGAAGGTATTGACTATTCCAGTTAAGAAACTTAAGGCAATTAAATGTATGCATATTGATATTTTCAGTAACTATGAACATGTAAAAAAAAAGGAAGACACAATAGAGCAATAAACAGGATCATTTCATCTGCTTTACACTGAGGATTGTGTTAGATATTTCTTTCCTTTTTAGCAGTACACTATTTATAGAATAAACAAGCACATAGTTGAGAATTTTACAAAAGAAACAAACATTCTTTATCCTCCTAAAAACTGTTTATACATTTCATTTCACTCATAGGAATTCAGATTACTAGTTGAAAACCTTTGGTAGTCTGTATGCACAGGATCACAGGATACCCTACATCTTACCATATTATTTACATATTGTTTGCCAAAGATGAGTCTTTTACAGCAACTCTAAAAGTACACTTATTTCCTTTATTCAATTTTCTTCAATAAATTTCTCAGGGAAACCTACAAATATTATTTGTGCTGTTGTAAAGAGGACAATCATTTTGAAACCAATTGTTACTGATTTTTACTAAAACAACTTAAAAGTTGTATTTTACAGCACTTTTGGTAGGAAGTATGAAGAATTTAATCAATTCCAAAGAGCAGTCAATCTGATTCTTCATTCTTCTAGTCATTTTGTAATAGAGTTGATCAATTTTAACTAAGAACACCAAAATTCATTCACTAACATGCTGACTTCTTTCAAAATATAACTTAAATTTTCTAGTGGCCTTTCTTATGCGAACTATAATTCATATTTCCTTATAAAATAAATGGCTTTCTTTTTAATGCATTGACAAATAGACTAATTCTTTTCTTTAAATATTGATAATAAATTCTTCTTTCATGTAATACATCCCAACAGAGTTTCTGTGCCTCCAGTGCTCGTAGCTCCTTCTATCTCCCCTCTTTCCTAGTTCCACTCATGCTGTTTCCTCCTCAGAAGGGCAGGTTTCTAAGAGATTACAGACAGATGGGACAAAACAAGTTCAAGACAATGTGAAAACCCTTTCATGGAGGTTGGACAAGGTAACTACAGATGAAAAAGGGTCACAAAAACAACTTTTTTTTCTTCTAATTCCACTATAGATTTTAAAATTTGTCTGATAATATAAAATTGTTCTATTGCAAATAACTTTAGCCTTCAAATATATTGTTTCTGATATTATATGCTAGAACATTCATTTACTTTTTTCTCTGCATAATATCAAATATTAACAATTTTAAAAGGAAAGACAATTATTTGTCTGATTCATTTCTTCATCCTTTGAGGTAGCTGAGGGTATTCCGGGGAGCTGAAAAAGAAGGAGAGCAGGCATAAATAATAATATTCTGTTATAATCAAGTATTTCTCTTTCAAGACTTCCACAGAATTTATATGATATAAACTCGCTTTGCACAATTCTAAATTTTTCAAGCAAGCTCTGATTTGGGCTACTTAGAATCTCCTTGTGTATTTTAAAATGACTTAAGATATATTTTCTCTAAAATAAAGAATATTCTTAGAAGAGCAATAAATGGTTAAAACAATTTCAAAATATTATGTAATACTGTTACATTTTAAATTTAATATTAGTTTATATTTATTTTCTGTATTAAAGAATAAATATCTTGCCTGTTCAAGTTAGTTCTTTTGTTTCTTATCTTTTGTCAGATTTACACAAACCTAGACACATTTGTGAAGGGATGATCCCATGTAAGAATTACCTCAAACATATTAGCCTATAGGAATGCTAGAGACAGAGACCCACATTGGATCACTGGACTGAGCTGCCAAGGCCCAAGTGAGGAGCAGAAGGAGGAAGAACATGAGCAAGGAAGTCAGGACCGCAAGGGGTGCACCCACCCACTGAGACGGGGCTGATCCAATGGGAGCTCACCAAAGCAAGCTGGACTGGGACTGATGGAGCATATGATCAAACCGGACTCTCCGAACTTGTCGGACAAGGAGGGTTGACCAAGAAGCCAAGGACAATGGCACTGGGTTTTGATCCTACTGCATGAACTGGCTTTGTGGGAGCCTAGTCTATTTAGATGCTCACCTTCCTAGACCTGGATGGAGGTGGGGAGGACCTTGGACTTCCACAGCGCAGGGAACCCTGACTGCTCTTTGGACTGGAGAAGGAGGGGGAAAGGGATGGGGGAAGGAAATAGGAGGGGAGAAAGTAGAAATTTTATTTTTAAGTAAAACTAAAAATAAATAAATAAATAGATAGATAAATAAATAAATATATCAGATTTAAAATACATTCTTCAGATCCATGTTCTTTTCTTCCTGTTCCATCAGCACTTTCATCATTGTATTATTAATATTTTTGTATTACTAAACTCGATTAAATTTACCTGATGTGAAAGACCTTGAAGTCATTCACTAGAGCCTAGGCACATCCTCAAATTATAGATATTGGTTTAAAAAACCCTAATCTGATCTGTGTTAGCAATCTTGAAAATATATTGATTAGAGATTAGTCACACTCACAGAGAAAGAAAAAAGGACTTGATGGAGGGTGGCACACACAGAGAGTGAGAGAGAGAGGAACAGAGACAGGGAGAGAAGGAAAACTGTCCCTAAAAATCCACAAAGGACTGTTTCCAAGACACTTCAGAGATACTAGAATGCTTTCTGTATAAAATGACCGATTCTGCCTATAACACTTATACATTTAAATCACTTATACATTGTACACAGTACAAAAATAAGTATGAAAAATATATAATTATCTATTATGCTCTATTGTAGGTAATAATAAAAAGAAAAGGAGATTTTATGACCTACCATTTAAATAAAGGATAGATGTTTAGGGACAGTTTTTCTTCTCTTCCTGTCTCTGTTAGGTTTTTTTTTTTTTTTTAAATCAATATCTATAATTTAAGGATGTGCCTAGGCTCTAGTTAATGACTTCAAGGTCTTTCCCATCAGGTAAATTTAATTGAGTTTAGTCGGTACAAAAATATTAATAATACAAGGATGACAGTGCTGATGGAGCAGGAAGAAGAGAATATGGATCTAGGAAAGTTATTATGAGAGCTACAGAGATAGTCAAAGGGAGAATTTGGGGTATACATGTGATCACATTCCATCATGTACTTGCATAAAATTCCCAAAGAATATAAGTACATAGCAAATAAAGAAATAAAATATTCTTTCTTTCCCCCAAAAGATCCAAGCCTCACATTGATGCAAAAAAAGAGAGAAATACTTGATTATTTAGGACAAAAACAAATTAATTATAATTTTCTTTCAAACATATTATCTCATCTTCAACAAGTGAGCTTTCAAGAAAGAAAAATATTTACCATTTAATTGAATAAAATTATTTTGTGTTTCCTAAAGTTCACAACCCACAACTCTGAAAACAACTTGTATTTCATTTGCCAAATTTTCACATGATGACATTGGTCTTCAAATCTCCTCTCTTTCTACGCTGCACCATGATGTGGATGAGAATGTATGTTATTTTATGCTGATTTTTGTAGCAATTTTCTCAGAAGTAAAAACATTCCAACCTGGAAGGAGTATTCAAAAATGAGATGAAACATTTCATTCTTAAGTGAAGCTCATTTATTTTCTGAAAACACCTGATGTTATGCCTTTAGGTTTTAGGAAGAAAGGACTGAGAATCCTCAGCAAGTCCCTGACTGACCATATGCATAAAAATCACCACTCCCACAAGATTAGATAAACAGTGAAGAATGATGCGAAAATGCTGAGATCAATGGTGATCCCTAGAAAAGGCTTAGCTTACCCAAGCCTACTGAAAAAGCCAGAAAATACAGAAGCTGAATTTCTTTAAGTTAGGATAAAATCACTGGAAATGCCCTATAACAAGCACAAGAGGTGAGTGTCCTGGAAGAAGACTAGATTACCTAAACTGTCTCAATGTACAGCCTGCTAAGTTACGTTCAGTTGTTCAATGAGTTTTACGGTTCGAGTTTTCATGATTCATGATGCATGCTGGGTGGTGTTAGATTTTGATGATACAAATGCTGTTAAATTATATCTCAACCTATAAGTAACTCTTTATCCATATTTCTTATGACCTTAATGAGTTTATTGCTCACTGATATACAAAGTTGAAATTTGGTGGGATTCTTACTATGCCATCTAGGATATATGGACTTTTAGGTTCATGTTTTCACAGGAATAGTTTTGAAACTTCTTTTTAAATCTAGACAAGTGTTTTTAATTTCTGAGATTCCGAGAAAGTAAAATTATACTAAATTAGATATTCAAAGTATTCCAATATAACCACCCTTACATAGTTTTGTATCAATTCAATATGTTTTTATTTTTTTATAAATTCTGAAGACTTTGGTCTAAATACATGCCTAAGAGAAATTTATAAATATTAATAAATTCAATAAAAAAAACAAGGAAAAACCTTGTGTAATGTAATAATTTTATGTTTTTCCCTGAAATGTCCAATCAGTACAGGATAGAAAACGCATACCACCCTGAGATCAAGTGTCTTAGCCTACAGCAAGCCAGATACAAGAACAGTCTTTGAAGTTTGCTTTCTCATATAAAAAATATCACTACTTTTTACATTTTGCTCCATAATATATCATTGCTTATTTTAATATAAAAGTAATATTTCCCTCAACTCTTCAAGCAAAATTGATTCTTCAAAAAGATTTACAACATTTCTAGCTAGTATAGTATAGCAGTTCTGATTACGGATTTTACCTAGGGAGTTTTTATTTTAAATGCAATCATCTTGGATGCTAGTTATGAGGCTTTGAGAAAATTACTTTACTTTTCTGCCTCTGTTTTCACACCTGTAGAATGGTAACTGTATATTATAATCATAAATGAATCAGTGTTCTTTGTTTTTTTTTTTTTTTTTTTTTTTTTTTGAAATTCTACCCCATTCTTAGACCAGCTAATATTACTTGTGCCAAAATCTGAGGTAAGAGTAAGTTACAAAAGAACTCACTATCAAAGGAGTTACAAAGTAGCTACCAATCCCTCTACTTCCCTCGGAAAGAAACAAAACAAAGAAGCAGTTGGAGTTTGGAAGACTGTGACTAAGCCATGGAAATCAGTTGTAAGAATAAGAAATGTGATCTCTAGAGAACATTCAGACGTGGGATGACAGAACAGAAGGAATATTGAAGTATGCTTGTAAGGCAATTCATTGTGGTTGTGGGTGGATTCACCAGTGTTATAGGCATGGTACAAGAGCATTCTTTTTTTTTAATTGATTTTATTGAGCTATACATTTTTCTCTGCTCCCCTCCATTATCCTCCCCTCCCCTTTACCCTCTCCTATAGTTCACATGCTCCCAATTTACACAGGAGATCTTGTCCTTTTCTACTTCCCATGTAGATTAGATCCATGTGTGTCTCTTTTCCTGTCCTTATTGTTGTCTATGTTCTCTGGGATTGTGGATCGTAGGCATGTTTTCTTTGGTTTATGTTTAAAAGCCACTTATGAGTGAGTACATATGATAATTGTCTTTCTAGGTCTGGGTTACCTCCCTCAATATGTTTTCTAGATCTGTCCATTTGCCTGAAAATGGATAGATGCCATTTTTTCCCCGCTGTATAGTACAACAAGAGAATTCTTGCATAGAACGATTTATAATTTTCACAGGTTTGGAACCCAGTATTGAAGTTGGAGTAGACACCATCACTGTATTTTAAAAAGTAAACTCACTCATATTGTATCCCAGAAAACCACCATAGCAAGCCCTGTGGCAGTGCTTCTCAGACTTCCTAACACTGTGACCCTTAATAAAATTCTTCATGTTGTGCTGACTCTTGAACCATAAAACTATTTTAATTACTACTTTATAACTATAATTTTGCTAGTGTTATGTATTATAATGTAAATATCTGATATGCCGGTGGTCTTAAGCAACCCTTTTGAAAGATTGGTTTAACACTCAGGTTCACAACCACCACCCTCTAGCTATGTGGAAATAGCCATCATTAGAATTGACAGATATTTACATAGCAGACAAAAGCCTGATATGCTGTGTTTTTTTTGTCTTTAATTTTTATTATTTTTATTTATTTATTTAATTTCTTAGACAAGATTTATCTTTTTTCCTTGAATTCTCTCTGTAAACCAGGATGGCCTAAAACTCACGCTGAAGAGATCCACCTGTCTATATGCCTTCTGAGTGCTGAGATTATGATAAAGATGCTAAAGTATAGCTCTCCACAATTTATGGATTCTTGTGGGAGTGCAGGTGCAGAATGTATCATTTTCTATATGGAGCTGGATACTGGGAATTCGAGCATATGTCAGTGATTATATTGGCAACACAGATTGGACTTTTGTTTTCCTTCTTTTTCTTGATTTATTTGGTGAGGGGAACAGGTGGAGGTGGACTTGGGAAGACTGGCTGTGATTGGCTGGATAATGTGAAATTCCCAATGAACAATAAACATTGTAAAAAAAAATCCCTGTAAGTAATGTCACAATTCTTGAGACCACAGAGATATTCAAAAACATTGAAAACAAATGATGTCTTACAACACAAATGTAGGCCAATTACTCCACACTCTGTAGTGCCCCATATTTCTGGAAGAAGTGGATCAGAACAAGAAGGAGTTCTTGCATATATAGAACATTGACAGTCAGTTTGATTGTAACCCTCCCACTTTCCTTTGCTCTATCAGTAGGGACACCAAAAGCCTTTGCTAGAATATGTACATCCTACAGTTGTACACACTCAGCTAAAATAAGTCCCTAAGGGGAAAAAAAAAAGGAATCACAGGAAAGATATTTACCACAGAAACATGAGGGTCACCTATTAGATATTATGAATTCTATATTACTATCAATCTATAGTAATAAAAACAGCTTGATATTGGCATAAAAACAGACACATGGAGCAATGGAATAAAATTAAAGACCCTGATATTAATCCATAAAACTATGAACACCTGATTTTTTACAAAGAAGCAAAGATGGTACAACGGAAAAAAAAAGAAAGCATATTTAAAAAATGGTCCTATCATAACTGCATGCCAACATATAGAAAATTGCAAATAAATCCATGTTTATCACCTTACAAAAAACTCAAGTCCAAGTGGATCAAAGACCTGAAGATAAATCCAGTTACACTGAACTTGACAGAAACGAAAGAGGGAAATAGCCTTGAATGCATGGGATCAGCAGATTACCTATTTAATAACAGTAGCACAGACATTGAGAGAAGCAATCAATAAATGTTATTCCTGAAATTGAATAGCTTCTGTAAGTCAACAGACATAGTAAATAAAACAAAATGGCAGCCTATAGAATGGTAAAAGATCACCAATTTCACATCTGAGATAGGACTGATCTCTAAATTATATAAAGAATACAAGAAACTAGGTATCAAAATACAAATTAATTCAATTAAAAAAGGGCACATAGCCTGGCAGTGGTGGCACATTCCTTTAATTCCAGCATTTGGAGGCAGAAACAGACAGATCTCTGTGAGTTTGAGGCCAGCCTGGTCTACAAGAACTATTTCCATGACAGGCATTAAAGCAACAAAGAGAAACTCTGTCTGGAAAAGCAAGGAAAAGGGGGATGGCAGGTACAGAGCTAACAAAAAATTCTCAACAGAAGAATTTCAAACGGGCAAAAGACATTAAAGGAATTATTTAACATCCTTAATCCGCAGGGAAATGCAAATAAAAACCACTCTGTGATATCATCTTACACCAGTCAGAATGGCTATGATCAAAAGTGCTGAAGCGAGCTTATGTTGGAGAGAATGTGAAGGGGAGCACCTCTCCACTGCTGGTACAAACTTGTACAGCCACTTTGGAAACCAGAACGGTGGTTTATCAGGGAATTTGGGAATAAATCTACTTCAAGACCAGCGATACAAATCCTGGGCATATATTCAAAGGATGCTCAGTCATACTAAAGGACACTTGCTCAATGGTGTTCATAACAGCATTTTTTTTTTGTAATAGCCAGAGCGTAAAAATAAACTCGATAACTCTCAACTGAAGAATGGAAGAAGGAAATGTGAGTACATTTACACAGTGAGATATTATTCAGCTGTAAAAAATGATGTCATTAATGTGAAGGCAAATTGATGGAACTAGGAAAAAAATGATCTGAGTGAGGTAATTCAGACTCAGAAAGACAAACATAATATATACTCACACTTAAGTGAATACTAGATATAAAGGAAAGAATAACCTGACTACAATCCACAACACTAGAAACAGTAGGTAACAAAGACTCTAAGAGGGATACCTGGAAAGAGAATTAGATGGTTGAGTTGGGTGAGGGCTATTACATTTTTTTTAATGATGATTTTTTTCAGTGTTTCTTCTGATGTTCTTATGTGTTTGATTGGAATCTGTAGCAAAAAGTCTTATTTATTTCTAATTGCAATTATATTTTTTTCTTTTTTGATTAAGCAATTATTTTAATAATATATAGAAATATTAGGAAAAAACTAGTGATTTTTTTCTTTTTTTTCAGCTTTCTTTTTTTTTTAATTGAGAATAGGAAAAAAAAAAGTTTCCGCCTCCTCCCA
>NW_026067937.1:9675429-9688629 GCF_014885135.2 Alexandromys fortis | reverse complement strand
TCATGCTCAACCTCATTAGCAATCAGGGAAATGCAAATCAAAACAACTTTGAGATATCATCTCACACCTGTCAGAATGGCTAAAATCAAAAGCACCGATGATAGCCTTTGCTGGAGAGGCTGTGGAGGAAGGGGTACCCTCATCCATTGCTGGTGGGAATGCAATCTTGTGCAACCACTTTGGAAATCAGTGTTTCGGTTTCTCAGGAAATTCGGGATCAACCTACCCCTGGACCCAGCAATACCACTCTTGGGAATATACCCAAGAGATGCCCTATCATATGACAAAAGCATTTGTTCAACTATGTTCATAGCAGTATTATTTGTAATAGCCAGAACCTGAATTTTTTCTTTTGTTCCAAGGGATGGATAGAGACACTTAACCATGTCTTTTTGATAGTCTTATTCCATGTATTCAGAAACAGTTCACAGATATGTAATCTCTACACTGATCATTTGTGAACTGCACAACAAAATTTCTCTGAGGAGGTCAGAGAGCTACAGTAACTTACTATTGTTATAGAAATACAACTATAGAGTACAGGTGTAAACTATGTCAATTTAGAAAATCAGTAGTAGAGGATTGACATTTATGTCCTATGAACTTCCAAACCATAGGTTCTTGGCCAAATTTCTTACACCAGGCAAATGTGCCCATCTTTGGAATGGGCCTTTGATCTAATACTAAAGGAGGTTATCCAAATAATATTTGTGCATCTACTGTGTACATTGAAAAAATATTTCCATTCTGGTCCTTGATTTAGTACACAATATTTATTTTTATCATATTTTACTTCACAAAGTCACATTATTAAAAAGGGGAACACAAAATTTATAACTGCCAGAGGTCAGGGAGAATAAGATTGAAATATTGTCTTTGCACCTGCCAGAGCTGCCATACTCATAGTAGCCACAGCTTCTTGCTTAAGACTGACATTGTAGCGTAAACTATGAAGAAGAGCCAGACCCAGGAGTGTCCATCTCTGGCTAAGGAGCTACTGCAGTTGATGACTTTCCAGGGAGAGTCAATTTTTTAAAGACTGTGGCCAATGGTAAGTAAACTATGATATAGTGGATGGTCTTATACCAATGAGTAAATGGGAAGCCCAATGGAATGAGATATAATAATAGCAATAATGAGAATTATTAAATTAAATTAAAGAAGACATGAATTTTTGAGAGATTAGAGATGGGAGATTACCTGAAAAGGGTTAGAAATAAAAGTAAACTTAATGAAAATATAATGAATACATGGATAAATTCTAAAATAATTTAAAACAGGTATAATTACTAACCTCTATGTTAAAAAAATAAAAATAAATGTAAGCAAAAACAATTATGCAGAAAAGAATTGCCAGTGTTTTATAAATCTCTTTTCGTCTGTGTGTTTGTGCATGTGTATGTGTTTATGTAGGTACACACTTGGGTTATAATCAGCGTTATTATTAAAGACTTTAGAGCTAAGTACAAACTCACAAAAATGACCTTCATTATAAGTAACTATAAAAAGAAAAAAATCTGTACTTCTGAACTTTAGAATATTCTCTTTGTTAGAAAAACATTTTAATTGCTATGTTGCTTCTATAAAAACTTTATTATGTTTTCAGAAAATGATTTCATCCCATATGTTATGTAGAATTTATTCCCAAGTAGTTGTGAGGGCAAGTCTAATTTGTGGCTACTGCCTCTGATTCTTGATGCCAGTGTGAATTAAGTTATTTCCATAGTCTTTGAGGCATTGTACCTTTTTAGTAGATAAATCTATGACATAGGGTGTCATAATTTTTATTGCTATGAGAAATGAAAAAAAATCAAATCACAATTTTAGACTTTATCTCAAACTAAATTTATTGTGTGCTCTGTTGTTCATGCTGTATATGTTTAAGTAATCCATCACGCCTTTCTAAGAAAAATTCTTCCAGAAGAACTTGGCAACTTCCATGGCTTATATTCGTGTATTTTGTACTTTTCCACAGAGTGATGCATATTTTATTTTCTAGGATAAAGTTATTTCTATAAAACTTAAGAAAGTGTTTGAAGTGTTGGGATTCTTTAAAACATTTGTTAGATGAGTTATTTAAAGTTATTGTTTCCCAAATCTTTGAATAACAAAAGAATGATTAATTTTGGCTCATGGTTAAAAGATTTCATCTGTGAGTCCTTGGTAGTTTCTCCTGAGCAAATAATAAGAAAACATTAACTAGGAAAAAAACAGAAGAAGAATCAAAAGAAGATGGGGAGGAGATAACATGTTAAGAATACCATGAAAATATGTCAAGTGAAAAATTATATACATAAAATTCATGTTCTACCAAATTATATGACTTTATACCATCAAAGTTAGCAGTGAATGGGAAGCCATTAGCCTTATTTAAGCCTTGTCATTTGTCATTAATTATCTCTGGAAATATTCTCACCTATACAAATGATTTATTTACTAATCTTTTAGATAGCTCTCAATAACTTTAAGTAATCAGTCAAGATTTTGATCACATTGGACAATATAATAATGTAGATGGAGGTTTCTGTCCTATCTGGTTCCACATCCATTTAGTCTCAAAGAAACACATGGAGGCTTATATTATTTATAAACTGTTTGGCAAATTAGCTCAGGCTTATTATTAACTAGCTCTTAAACTTAAATTAACCCATAATTCTTGTGTATGCTTAGCCATGTTGCTTTTTACTTTTTATCAGTGCTGCATTCTCATCTTGCTTCCTCTGCATCTGGATTGCAACTGTGTCTCTCCCTTTTTTATTCCCAGAATTCTCTTAGTCTGTTTGTCCTGTCTATACTTCCTGCCTGGCTTCTGGCCAATCAGTGTTTAATTAAACCAATATGGGTGACAAAACTTTACAGTGTACAAAAGCAATATCCTACAGTGTTGTCTGAGGTTTTCTGTCATACACTGTTCCTGCAATCATTAAGTCCCAAAGAAATCACATAGAGGTCTACATTAGTTATGATTGGCCCATTAGCTTGGGCTTCTTATTAACTCTTATAATTTATATTATGCCATTATTTTTGTCTATGCTAGCCATGTGGCTCTTACCTTAATCAGCGAGGCAGTCACATCTTGCTTGCTCTGCTGCTAGGCCACGACTATAGATCAAGCTTTCCTTTTTCCAGAATTCTCCTATTCTCATTGACCCACCACTACTTCATATCTGGTTTTCCTGCCTATACTTCCTGCCTGGCTACTGACCAGTGCTTGTTTATTTAAAATATAATTGACACAATACAGACAATTGTCCCTCACCGTCACAACATATTAAAATGAGTGTTTTATATTACTTTATGAATGATTTAGAAATATCTCATGTGTGGTATTCTAAACAATGTTCAGAATACTTCTTTGTTCAATCAAAAGAAAGTAATAGAGAAATGCATGACTTATAAAAGATCTGAGAATAGGAGGTTTATTAGTAATAAATGTTATTAATTAACATTTTATAATAATAATATAATTATAATATTAACAATAAGTCTCATTAATATTAATCATAAAATTTATTAATAAGTCTCTTATCTCAAAACAAAATAGCAAATCTACATTAAGGTATCAGTACCAAGCTTTAGAGAACATCACAGAATATAAAGAAAAAAATGAATATAAGAGCCACATGATGGGGTAGAGCATTGTGAAGTGAGGTCTATCACAATCATAATCTAACAACATCTATTGCTACCTACACAAAACCTATACAAGACAAAGCCAGAAAAAAATCCTACATAGATTGGGTAGATTGTCTGTGGTTCTTACCACATACTGAGGTGTTACTTTCTGTGCATAGTTGTTAGAGGAGTAATCATCATTGTTAGGTTGTAACAGCTGGGAGGTTACCCATGTTCCTTAGACGGCTCCACATCCATGTATACTAACTGAACATAGTGAGTTTTAGCTCTTAAATGAATGTAACCTTCTAGTAAAGCCACTGTGATTAGTTTTAATCAATGTTTGTACAAGATTACATTATTGTAGTTGTAGACATATGTTGATAAAATTGTGGCTTTATTTTTAGTTATCAGAGTAAAGAGCTTTTTAATAGTAAACAAGTTACATGAAATCTTCAGTTTCCTGGTACATATAAAAATAGGTTTTATGTGATACTGTGATCTATTAGGTATATAATATCAATATTTGAAAAGATATATTTTTATTTAAAATAATTTATTGCAAAAAGATATTAGCAATCCTCTCACTTTCCAGAAAATATTTTTTACACATAGAGCATCTAGCCCAGTGTTGATGTTGACTGAACGGGTTTGTGAATGCTCAAAGTTGAAGTACTTAGGGTGTGATGATGTAAAGGTAGAAAAAAAATTCAGTTCATTGATGATGCTTCTTTATATAAAAATTCTACTTTTACTCAAATATTTATTGATTTTTAGCATCATTTTACTCACTTTTTAGTTTATCTATAGGACACAGATCTTCCTTGTTAAGAGTTCAATGATGATATTGTATCATTTAGTCACATCCTCTAGACAACATCTATACTTTCACTTGTGGTGCTATTCTCACTATGTGTATAATCTACTCCAGTGTAGTCTTTAAACTCCAGGAGTCATTTGAAGTACTGGATTTAAATTCTTCAAAACCTGTTTGTACTGATATGTTTAAATCTCCAATTATCATGAGTGTTCACCATGAAATATAGAACAATGAATACATTCCAGAAGATTTTTAATGTCATTTCCCATATCCATCATCAGAATCAATAATCTAATCATCTATATCTTTCTAAAATATGTTTCTTAAATGATAAGAAGCCATGAACTGTATTAGCAATCATGAAAACATCACAAAACTCAGGGAATACCTCCACCAGAACTCTTATGTATCCCATCACATTAATTTGGAAAAGAATTCATAATCTATCATTCTAAACATCTTCCTTTATATCTACAATAATTTAACTTCCACTCCTCATCAATGAAGCTTCTTTCTTTATGCAGAAGATGAAGACCATTATGGAAAATTATAACTTGTCTAAAAGAAAAAAAAAATGATCATGCAGTGCCCAACCACAAATGATACATTTACAACACAATCCCTATACCTAAGACTAAGGGAATCACAGAAGAGGGAAAAGAATAATTGTAATTGCCATAAGACTAGGACATCCACTGTGAGCTCATAGCACATATATATGACAGGTATTTGTATCCCAGTATCTCAACAATATAACTTCCAAACTAAGACCTGCACAATGAGAACACTATTTGGTATACTAATGTGAATGAGAAAATTTCACAAGGATCTACCCCAGATGAATAGGTAGTTCTGGGCTAGAAAAAAAGAAGAGTTAGTGTTCATTGGGGTCAAGTCCCCTGACATGGGTTCTAATCCCAAGTGGTGAGCCCTAAACAAACACCCATGTGAGCAACACTAAACAGACACAAAGGTTACATTTATATATACATATATGTCTGTATATGTATATAATTGTATAAGAATTATAACTAAAGAAGAGAAGCTTATAAATTAGACAGGAATTTTGTGGGTCAGTGGAGGAGTTTGTAAGGGGAGGGAGATAGAAACAATTTCATATATTATTCATGAATGAAATTCTCAAGAAGGGTAATGTTAGAAAATAAAAAAGAATATAATTTTACTGAGCACTAGATATTTACAGTGTACTTATTATAATTAACCAGATTGAATCATAACCATAGGCCCTAGATGTAAACTATTGTGTAGCTAAATTCCCAGAATATCAAGATATCATCAAATATATATGTTCATACCTATAAACAAATGCTGTTCTCATGGATAATAACTGAACTGGAACAAATGTAGGGACTAATGACTACACAAAGGGCTAAAATTAGTGACAGACAAATTCTGATCCTCAAACCTATCATTCCTGCCATACATTTGCCATCCACACTAACCACAGGAAACATTGTGGAAGAGTTAGCAGGAATAATGTAAAACCTAAAAGTTAAGGATAAAGGCTCTAAATCCCATCTCCTAAGAAAGATACAGCCATTGCAATCATGACATCACACCAGTTACAGGTGACTGTACCAGATCTGCAAACAAAAAGGAAGGTTTTCCAGGAGTCCCAACCTTTTCCTATGGACTATTTGCCCTGATTCAGAGGGACAGAGAGGGGGAAAGGAGGGGGGGAGAGAGAAAGAGAGAGAGAGAGAGAGAGAGAGAGAGAGAGAGAGAGAGAGAGAGAGAGTCATTGCTTTCAGTTATCTATATACCAATTGGTTGCACTGCCTGACTCCAATGTATGGCCCTGGGTAAGCTTAACTAATCATAAAATGATTCAAAACTCATTAATCTGAACAAAGATTTGCTTGGAGAATGGGAATCAGGACTTCATAGAAGTGGAAGTGAGACACAAGAGAATGTGGGAAGGGAAGAATCAGAAATCATTATATACATTTACAAAGTAATAAAACCAGACCAACATTGTCCATTCTATTCAATTCCCTCTATAAATATTTGAAAGGTAAAATAACCTACTCATCATATTATTTTCATTTTGAGGAGGGTACTGATTTTTTTATGTAGGCTAAACAGGCAGTCAGCTTTTTTCTCATATTATCCCATATAATGAGATATATTTAGTAAATAGTATTTAAGTTGGATTGGTAGAGACAGCCACTGTTTTATACCACGCCCAAATCTTGTGCTAGAGTGTTCAAAATCATGAGTCTAAAATCAATTAAAAATAAAATGATGGTATACAGAATTCTTGCTAACTTTAAACCACTTCTTAAATATAATATGTTATGATACATTGCAGCTCAAGATTAGCATGTAAAATCTAAGAAGTTGTGGAAGTAAATGGAAAACATTTAAAGTTTAAGAGGTTTAGTGAAACATGCCATAATGAAACATTAATTCCTCCAGTCTTTCCCGTTCTACATTCTCTCAAAGTGCAATTTACCAAATCCATTAATTAGCATCAAATTTGATTTTCTCTAATATATTATGATCCCCAAATTTCCAAAAATGTTTTCCCTATTCTTTGGTGAAGAGAATATTCTAAAACAGGATATTGAAATGTTTCTGTCCCATGTTAGTCTTATTCATCCAGTATTTTAGTAATTTATTTGATGTATCTTTCTGATTAACATTGAAAATGATTACATCATGTTCAAGGTATAAAATATTTTACTTAGTTAAATGATCAAAAATAAGGACTGCTATAATGTGAATTGAATACGTTTAAAAAACACATTGAATTCATTTTGATCTCAGTATCAAGTGAACATGCATTTAAGGCAGTGAGTAGAAGAAAATAAAGTCACGTACATTTTTTTTAAAAATATTAAGGCCTATATAAGTTCTCCAATTCACATTTTTTCCTTTTATACTAAGATGTGAGAATGTATCTAGTTGTGCAACAAATTTTCTAACTTGAAAATTGATAGTCTAGTCATACAAAACTACTGTCATAGGGGACGATAATACACTTTTTTCTCTCATAAACAAATATTTAAAAAGCAAAAAAAAAGATGCTTATCCACACTAGGACATTTTTCATTCCATACAAAATGATTTCCATGGAATTTTTCATTTCATATGAAATTCTGAAGCAAGCAGATCACATACTGAAAGTACTATACAAAGGAAGCAGCAGCAGCAGTCAAGCTTTCCGCAGGTAGGCTGCTCCAATTCCACCATCCCAACAATCAGACCCTGTAAGCCACAAGTCTCACTCAGCCCACAAACCCTCATATCCCAGTGATGTCAGAGGAACCCTGAAATACAGGTTACAAACACACAGAGAGGACCAAGAGGTGAATAACCACCCACCAGGTGGGACATCCTACTCTCTAGGCCCTCCGTACTGGTGCGAACTTTGGGCCCCTCTCTCGCCCACTTCAGCATCTCTAGCCGGCAAGCAGGCAAGCTTCCTGTGGTAGGCTGCTCCAACACCCATATCCCATTGATCAGAACCTGAAAACTACAAGCCCACACTGCCACCAACCCACCTATCCCTCAAAACCTCAGAGGAACTCTGAAACCCAGGCTGCAAATACACAGAGATTAACAGGAAGCTGCAAATACACAGGGAAGACTAATGGAGGAACCCTGAAGGACAGGCTGTGACTTCACAGAGAGACCAAGAAAGGAACTCTAAGTAGAGGTTATGATTGCAGAGAGGACAAAGAGAGCGAACCAAGAGAACAAACCAAGAGAGACATCAGTGGACTCCTTGAGACACAAACAGTGACAGTACAAATCAGACCAAGTACAGTTTCGGAAGGCACATGTTATCAAGGGCTACTTTTTCATTTACTGGCTGTAATGCAAAGAAAAATGAGCCTATATTTCACAACCCTAGTGAAGCTGAGTAACAAGGTGAACCCTAAGAGAAACACATATAGATCCCCTGGGGAAGAGGAAATAGAATGTTTCTCCTGACAAAATTGTGATCGTGGGGTTGGGGGTAGAATTGAAGGCATAAGAGGAAGAGGAGGGGGAAGGGAAGAGGGTAGAATATAAGGGTGTGGGTTAGTCGAGGTGGAGGAGGGACCGACATGGAAAGCAAGTAAAGAGATATTTTGATTAAGGGAGCCATTGTGGGACTGGTTCTACAGATATTTCCTGGATTTCATAAGGATTACCCCAGCTAAGACCCAAAACAGTCGAGTAGAGAGTGCTTGAACCGGTCTTGCCCTGTAGTCATAATGATAAATATCTTAAATGTCACCACAGAACCTTCATCCTGAAACTGATGTAAGCAGAGGCAGAGATCCACAGCAGAGCACTGGGCTGAGCTCCCAAAATCCAGCTGAAGAGTGGGAGGAGTGAGACTATGAGCAAGGAAGTCAAGACCCTGGTGGGGACATCCACTAAAACAGTTTACCTGAGCTAATGGGAGCTCACCAACTCCAGAAATAGAGGAAAAGAATCAGCATGGGACCAAACGGGACCCTTGGAATATGGGTGACAGTTGTACAACTATGGCAAACTGCAAGCCCACTGGAATTGACAGAAGGGTTTATCTCTGCACTTCTACTGACTTTTTAAGGACTCATTCTCTTTGGATGGATACCTTGCTCAGCCTAGATTAGTAGGGAGGGAATTGAACCTTTCCCAAAGCAATATGCAGCACCCTTTCTGAGGAGTGGATTGGGGGGGGGGTGATGGAAAGAATGAGAGGAGGAGAAGGAGTGGGAACTGGAATTGCTATGCTAAATGAAAAAAAAAGATAGTTTGTTTTTCTTTAAAAAAAAATATATATATATACATATATATGAAAGCACCAACTCTGCCCCACACTTTATAGTGTTGTACTGGCAAGGATTTTTTCGATGATATCTCTTTCTTCTGAAATACTGTCCTTATGATAAGAGTAGAATGGTAGAATTAGTAATATTTCTACAAATAACAAGGTATTGAGTTTCTGATTTTAAAACACTAAGTCTTATAAACAAAAATGAAATGTTAATTATAAAACATTCACTATATTTGTTCTTTTCCAAAATTATTTTAAAAATAGTCATAAAAGATAATGTTTAAATTGTAACCTTAAAGAATGAGAGAGACATAATGGCTTGAAAAGTTTTCCATATCTCCTTCATAAGTATAAATATTGAGTATTGTAGCACAAATCTAATTGATCTTAATAATAAAACTTTGTAATAACATGAATCTAATTGGTCCTAATAATAAAAACCTGGTGTCAGATATTAGGAGGTGAAAGTCAAAAGATCGAAGAAGAAGAGCAGGCAGTCACTAGTTCTTACCTCTATGAAATCCTCAGAACAAATAGGTATCCTGTCTCTACAACACTGCAGACTGAATGCTTGAGCTTCTGTCTCATGCTGACTTATATTCATTTCTCTGTCCAGTCGTATCTCTGCCTGTCTCCACCTCCCTAGTGTTGGGATTCGAGGCCTGTGACTGCCAAGTACTGGGATTAAAGGTTTGATCCACTACCACCTGGCTCTGTTTTTCTTGTAGACTGGCTCAATATCATGTAGCCCATGGTGGCCTTGAACCCACAGAGATACATCTTCCTCTGCCTCTGCCTCCTTAATGTTGGGGTTAAAGCTGTGTGCCACCACTGCCTGGTCTCTATGACAAAATAGTGGTTTAGCTCCACACTTTGATCTTCAGGAAACCTATATTTGTTAGATATCAAAGAAATATCAACTCAGGCTATGCTTAATTCAGTCTAGTTTCAGATGGCTCAATGCCTGCAGCAAAGTCAATGCAATTTTGGTTTATCAGAGATATGTAAGAATAAAATAGTTACCTTAACTTGAATATCATTGTATTAGCCCTGAAAATATAAGAATCTAAAAACTGACAGAGAATAGTTTCCTACAAGAACTAGAAAGTCTGGTATTTAATAGAAGAAGGAAAGATAAAAGTGTTGTTCTTTGGTAATACATTAAAATAAAGAGGAAGTAAAATCTTCCTTTACTAACCCCATTTCTGTTATTTATAAATCCAAGATTCTGCCTAAGAATCTTCAATAAAAATATCTAAAGAATATTGTATTGAGAAAGGAAGCAGTACTGAGAATGTATGCTTCATTTTACTAGAAACATCACTACCATACCTACCAGCCCCCACTCAGCATATCCATGACAGCACGAGCTTTAGGAAAGGAAATGGAAAAAAAATATCAAGTTGGAAAGTATTTCTAAGCTAAATGCTTACAGCCTATCAGGGCATTTATTTTTCCTACTTTGTCTTTTAATTTCAAGACACACCTTGACATTTTATCAGGCACAAATACATGGAAAATAGAGATTGAACTAAATTTCTTAACAACACTAAATGGGTCTTCAGTTTAGGCATACATCATACCCTATATCACACTCACTTATATTGTGCTGAAGGAAGTAAGGATGTGGAAATGTTTATCTTACCAATTGGCTGTAGGGTCATGTTCATTCAGGGTAAGAAAGAACACATGTGTACAAAAATGATATGACATATTAAATATCATTAGGTGATTTTGAAATTTATGAAGAAAACATACCTAAATGACACTTCATCTAGACAAAAATGTATCAACTTATTTAAACATTTGACTTTATAGACATCCTCATACTTACAAAGAAACCACATGAGAGGGGAATGGATTTGCATATACAGAGATGTGATCTGGCAAAGAAATAATTCTAAATTAATAATCTATTGTCTATGAGAATAAATCTTCTTAGATATAAAAGAGCTAAGATGAATTACAAGACAGTCTTCATAAAAACAGATTCGAAGACATATGTCATAACACATTAAGAGGTAAAACAAAATAATTTTTCCAAGCTGGCATAAATTGATCATTGTGAGTGTTCATAAAATGATATTAAATTTAGTTTAGTAGTCATATAAATGTGTCTAAAAAACAAGATGCCTTAGTAAAAGGGCTTTAAAAATAGTAAAAGTGTAGTATTCCATAAATTTAATGGATGAAATATGGATGCATTTTTATGCTAATTAAATCAAATTTGGTAATGAAAGTGAACAACACTTTAAAAAATGGTGTGTTAATGTTGTAATATTAAATGAAACAGAAAAGATAGAGTGCTGCTAATTTAAAAACAGTAATTTAATCATATTTAGAAATTCCAGTCTTCAATAGAAGTAGACAATAATAATTCATATCCATTCATAAGTAGTAGAATTTTCAATTAACAATGTCACATTCATAAATCAAATCTATATTAATCCCAACACTTGGAAGAAGAAAAGTCTATATTATGAACTCAAAATTATTCAAGTTAATGATTAATGAATATCAAGTAGATCTGAAAGAGCCATTAATGGAAATATTGAGAATGTGTAAATATCTATCAAATTAGTGATCTAGAAAATAGTTATCTAGTAGGATTAAAGCAAAAAGAATGAATTAACCTAAAAAATAAGTTTAGTCTTCATCCCTTATCAACACACACAGATGGAGACATTACAATCAAAATGCCATCGTGGAGTCCAATTCTAAAACATCTATCTACAAAACACTCTCATACCTAAGGCTCAGGGAAACTTAATTAAGAGGCGTTGCAAATACTGTAAGAGCCAAAGAATGTAGGTTTGTGTCCCTAGAAATGTCAGAAGTTAAACCAACAAAGTCTCACCTTCTTAGAGATCTCACGTTCTACTTAGTATATTCTCATTGTCCTTATTCAGTGAAATTAGTTTACTTGATGTAGATGATTATTTCAAACAATAAAAGAGTATAAAATTCTGTAAGTAAAATTATACCTGAACTTAAATTTTGAATTATCGCAAACTAAGTAAGTCATTCTGTCATTTCCTCGGGTGTAGATTAACCTGAAAAACATACAGAATCACAGTGCTATCTAAAGAGAAAAGATCCCCTCCAAATCCACTGAATTTTTACTAGAACTCATAAAAATGTTAAGCAATATGCAAAATAAGTCTACTATATGAAAACTATTATGCATCTTACTCATAAACATAGATACATAATACTAATGGTTAAATAGACATTTTATTGTGCCTTTATTCTTCAGCATAAGTGATTTCTTATGCTATTAAAATATAAACTGAGAAACACATGAAGTAGTACATGGTTTAGGCCTCTGGCATCATAGTTTCAGAATGTTTACTGTCTTAGAGCATAGATTCTCACTCATAAGTAGGTATTAGATATAAATCAAAGAATAACCAGGCTACAATCCACAGCGCCAGAGAAGCTAGGTAACATCTCACCAGTCTTGTTTTTTTTTTAAATATTTTTTCTTTTTGTATACTATCAAAAATTAATATTTTAATCCATATGGTAAAGACATAAATGTAAATATTACATAATTAAAGAAGCTAACATTTTTTTCATAACTGTTGAAGAATTCACTTCTTTTGGCATTTATCAATTAGAAAATTAACAATCTATAGTTGATTCATGACGGAATAAAGTTCTGAGAATACCGGTCACAAATGTTGAGTTAAATCTAGGTATTGAAGGGGCTCCTGTGTTCTCCTGGATCCTGCACTGCCTGCCCTGTCCTTCCTTCTGTCCCTGGATCCCTGGGCTACCAGGCGGCCCTGTTTAGGTGCTGAAGAGTTCCATCTGGACGGGTGAGTGTGTGCTATCCAGGGGCAATAGTCCCGGAAGAGAGCACAAACCCCCCTCCCCCAGCTCCTACAGGGCTATCTTTCTTACCAGGAGCCAGCATCCCAACACCCCACCCCCAACCCTGCCCTGCTGTATGCTAGGACCAGTGCTCAACAACAGTTTTAAGCTC
>NW_026067937.1:9666406-9670366 GCF_014885135.2 Alexandromys fortis | reverse complement strand
CTCACCAAGGCCAGCTGGACTACGACTGAAAAACCATGGGATAAAACCGGACTCTCTGAATATGGCGGACAATGAGGGCTGCTGAGAAGCCAAGGACAATGCCACTGGGTTTTGATCCTACTTCATGTTCTGGCTTTGTGGGAGCCTAGCCAGTTTGGATGTCCACCTTCCTAGACCAGGATGGAGCGGGGAGGACTTTGGACTTTCCACAGGGCAGGGAACCCTGACTGCCCCTCAGACTGGAGAGGGAGGGGAAGAGGAGTGGGGGGAGGGGGAGAGGAGAGGGAGGAGGGGGAAAAGGGAGACTGGGAGGGAAATGGGAGGCGGGGAGGAGGCGCAAATTTTTTTCAATAAAAATTATATTTAAAAAGAAATCTAGGTATTGAGATCGTGTAATTTAACTTCAGATCAAGGAAAACAAAAGAAGGGAGGCAGACAGCATTTACATACTTAAAGAAGACAACTGGATAAGAAGAAAAGTAGAAAATCTGGGAACATTCTAGTTATTTTTCTTTATAAATGATATATTACAATACTGTGTATTGGTAGTTTTGATAGAGAGAAACTTATCAGGCTCAAGAGATGGTTCATCAGAGAACCCAGGTTCAGTTCTCAGCTTTCATATGGTAGCTCACAATAATTTAGAATTCCAGGCTCTGCTAATCTGATGCTTTTTTTGACCTCCAAGGTTAATACATACATATGGTGTCAATACATACACTCAGGTATAAATATATGCACATAAAATAAGGTAAGTAAATGTTTAAACTTAATTAGATAAATTTACTTCTTATAGTAACAAGTCCCAGATAATAGCCCAAGATAACAAAGAAGTACATATGTATGACACACTGGTCCTTTTCCTAAATCTTCATAATATTGAAAAGGTCAGAAAACTTTCTAGATTCTCTTTTAAAGGGTTATTAATATCCATTTTCCTAAAGTGGCATTTGACTTTATGACCATATTATCAGAAGCTGATGTGACCCTTCTGTATAATTTTTCAGTACATAAAAGCAATTGACCATTCCATATTTTGTGTTAAGCATCAGAACTTATTTCTGCTTCTTTTTATTCTTACTAGTATAGAATTCTTCATAATTATCTTTAAATTTTTATTTTATAAACTAAAGTAGCTGTAAACATTCTTTTCCTCACACGTTATTCACTTCCTCTGAAGAATTATTGCTATGTGGTGTAACAGTTTAGCAAATAAGAGTACTTCCTGAGACTCATAAGGTCTTTAAAAACTTATTGTCTAGAAACCATTTAAAAGCAACAGTATTGGACTGACCTAGGGATCTACATATATCTGACAGTCTGTAGCCTGGTCTGCTTGTGAAATTTTTAACAATGGGATCAGGGACTCACCTTAAAGTTTTAGCTGGCTCTTGGGAACTTTTACTCATATTGGGTGCTTAGTTTTACTTCAACTTGATATGCTTTGCCTTGTTTACACTCATGGGAGGCATGCAACTTTCTGAACAGAAACAAAGGAGGGGTGAATTAAAGTGGAGAGGAGGGCAGGAGGTGAGAAAAAGGGAATGAGAATAACTAGACAGCAGTTACATTGCAAACGATTTTAATGCCAGAGCATAGATGAGGCAAAGGAGAGAGAGTCAGGGGGCTGGTGACAGTCAAACTATTTCCACTCTTATTGAGAGATACAGTCTTGAGGCAATGAGGCAGAAGTGAGAGAGCAGGACACCAGACATCCTCTACATACATACATGGCACAAGTACACATATTTGTGTGCACGTATTTTACTCACAAATACAAGTAGTTCTAACTGGACAATAGCTTGCAAAAACAATAACAAAGAAAAGAATATTTAAAATGGAATGTGGAGGATCTGGGAACAATTGGAGTATGGGGTACAAATGATCTAAAATACATTGTATTCATACCTACAATTACAAAAATAAATCAAAATTATGAAAGGAAAATCCTTTCAAAATAAATACAAAGTCATCCACTTCTTACTATATCCATTTCTCTCTACCTATTGCTATCATTGTCTCTCAGATAAATTATCAAAAAAAAAATCCTGTTAGTCTTGATACAGCAAAAGACATTTTGGGTTTCAAGGTTACAGCACTTTTATGAGTCCCCAGGTTCAACCAAGAGCACCAGGGAATGGAAAACAAAGAAAGAAGGAAATGAAAAGAATAAACTTGAAATTCTCTTCTTTAATTTGGACAGACATGAGGGTTCTCTTTACTATCTCATTTTTTGTACAATCTCTTTTCTTTCACTATCTGTTATGTAGAGGATCCAACAGTCCATCTTTTCCCTCTGGCTCTGAGTAAACTAAACATTGCTGAGTTCTGAAATGTTTCAGCTGATGTACCTAGGATGCAGAAGGTAGTTGATTTATATCTTTTTTACTTGTCAATAAAAATTTAATATTGCCATGTAGTTTCAAGAAAGTATTTACTTGAGTTATCCTTTAAAAAGTCAGGACTCTTCTCTTTTTTTTTCATAAAAATTAACATTAGTCTATAATTCAATGTGCTACTCTGTTTACATGAGCACTTGAAACTAAAATGCTGTGATAAATGTTCCTTTTAAAGATACCCTCAGCAAACACAGAGAATCATGATAAACCCTTTAGAAAGCATGGCCTAAGAGTACATAAGTTCTTAAAAGTGAAATTAACTTACTGAAAATAAAAAGTTAATCCTTAAAATAAATGCTTGCCAGATGTTTAAAATTTGTTTAAAATTGTTATGTGTTAGAAAATTGTATTCCTCTGTATGAAAACAGAGTAGAAGCAATCTATAAAATAGCATCTTTTTATTCTCGCTTAAATATGTGATAGGGTTTGAGTTGTTGATCTTTTACTTCAAAGCATGCAATAAAGAGGACACTTTTTTGATGTGTTTGTGTTTATCATAATTCATCATATGTAAGAAGGAAATTAATGAGGTTATTAATTCACTTATTTTAGTGCCACAGTAGGTTATATGTTTATAAATGCATAAAATTTTATAATAAAATATTTACTATATATAATTATAATAACTTTATAATAAGATTTGTTTGTAACTTCATAGTAATACTACATGATATATTCAAAACACAAATGTATATATGAACACAGAATAAAAGAATTTGTTCTTACTATAAATTTTCATGTCATATCAAAATACTAAAACAGGAGACCTAAAGAGACCTAAGAAAATTAAATGTATTTTTTAAAATCTGTGTGTTCCTTGAAGCATGAAAATATTTTACTTATTATTATACTTAATGGTAGTATCTTGTGTTTTTATGCTTAATCTGCTTTTAAAAATCATTATTTTCAGTGTGCTTTTGTTATTCTTGTTGCTTCATGCAGACTATGTATATTTAGGTGAAACAAAGCTGTGAAGTCTTTTTTGTTTGTTTGTTTTAGCTAAATAAAGGAATTTTCCATTTATTAACAGCCAACATTTCTCAAACAATAAAATATGGCACCTATTTTTCTGGTACCTACATTTGTGCTATACATGACTTAAGATAGAATACTGTGGTGTCTATTCTTTCTCCTTTTTTTGCTGCAATAGTTTATACAGTATAAGGAGCAAACATTTCAGTGAAGCATGGCTTTAAGTCCTAATATATGTACTCAATAATTAATGTGATTTTATTTTTCCCCTTCTCTTTGACTCTTGTTTGGGTAGCAGGTCAATATAGAATTGAGTAGCACGGCGGGCAACGTAGCTGGCGCGGGCCTGGACCGGCGGGTACTGACACAGTGGGAGACAACACAGGCTACAGGGACCAGTGCAACACCAAGAGCAGATCGCCCCAGGACAATTAAATCAAAGAGGTAGGCCTTTGGTTGGCGAGGTCCCTGGCAAACAGGGAACCTGGTTCTTTTCCTGAAGACCCGTCTGAGGGGTGAGAGGGATCTTGGCCCCTGGCAGGAGCCAGGAAACAGAACGAGGGAATTTTGCAAGAGGAGCCTCTGGCCA
>NW_026067937.1:9619268-9661002 GCF_014885135.2 Alexandromys fortis | reverse complement strand
GGAGGGGGAGGGAAAGGGGAGGCAGCAGTGGGGAAGAGACAGAAATCTTTAATAAATAAATAAATTAATTAAAAAATATATAGAATTGAGTAGCTTTGTCAGAAAGTCTTAAGAATTTAAAGAGACAGCATAATAGAAATATGGGAAGGTCACAATAGTGTCTTATTAACCAATCTTTAGTTAAAGGCCTCGACATATACTCTAGTGTCTTCCATACATTTCCACAGAATGCTATATCTTATATTGAAGAGACTTCCTGCTCTTTTTTTTTTAACTCCTATACATATACAGGATTATTTCTGCCTGAATCTACTATAAGCTAGTGGTTACCCTGATATTGAGAATCGATGGTAATGGTAAATTTCCCAATGTTAAAGAGACTACATAGGCACTTTAATTCCTTAAGTATAAGTTATTGTATCCTTCCTGGCATTGCCTTTTAAGTCAAGATATTAACAGTTGATGAATTCATCTCCTAAGACAGAAGGATCTGTAAAGTGAGGATCCAAATATTTTGTTGATTTTTTTATTTTAATCTTAAAGCCACAATACTTGATATCATACATTAAATCAAGATTATTTAATTATATTTTTAAATAAACTAAGAAAAAAGCCATAGATAAAACTTCTAATGAACACTGAAAATGTCAATATACACAAATAATATAGTTTTCGATTTTTAGGTATAACATTTTCTGTCATTGCATAGAGGGAACCATTTTATTTCTTCAGGCAATAAGGCCTGAGAATAGCACAAATGCCTCCCCTCGTGACAAACAGCTGGAGACCCAACCCACTTGACAAGAGCATGTGGACATTTCCCTGCATAAATCTGAACATGACCCTGGGAGCATGTATACTATGTGTTCTTCTTGCTTTCACTGAGTGAGTCACAGTAGGTCATGGAGTTTAACTGTTCTGGAAAGATAGATTTTAACCATAAGAGTCTTAAAGACATGTTATTAAATAGATAATATCAGGAGTTAATGAGAACATTCAAGGTACAGGGAACGAAGCAGAATCACAGTAGTCCACTGCGCCCTCATTTATAGTAGCAGTGCCGACAACCTAAGAAGTTAATAGAGGTACATAAGGACAAGGGAAAAGCAGTACCAACTATTAAAATTCTCCAAATTATGTTGCCTACAGAATATATAGAAAAACCTACTATGTCTCTAGAAGAGACAGAGTAGCACAAATGTAGAATGAATTGATCCAGCTTTGGTCAGTGAGTTGATAATAAGAACCCAGGCCCTATCTATGGGACACATAATAATATTAGCCACAAGAGACAAACTGTCTCTCACTGTGCATATATATATGTATATATATATGCAAAGGCTCTCTGTGGGAGAGTTGAGAGATGGAAGAGGAAAGAGGAAAGAAACAAATTGGTAACATGTGTAACCATTTTTAGAAACATAGGAAGTAATAACTTATTGTAAAAACTGTTCTTACTAACCATGGAAACTGTATAAATGAAGATGCTTCAAGTTATCTGAGTTCACTTGTTTTAACAACAAAAGGTGGTCACAATCTCTTCATGGTGCTGACAACACATATTCATGCCAGGCATGCAAGCCCATTGCCAGCAAGGATTCCAGTAATTCCATTCCTTCTTTCATTGTAAATATTCAATTAACATACCCTTTAATTATGAAATTGCTCATTTAAAAGTATGATATTGTATCATATTGAATATTTATGCTCCTTTTCATCAAGAAGAGACTTAACATCTGAGAAATTCTGCAGAAAAGAGAATAATTGTCTTATTGTCTGGTTTTGGGGAACTTTTGCTCATATATACCTATAACTTAAATAAAGAAAAAGAAAAAAGGAGAATGAAAGAAGAAAGGTTCAAAAAGAGGCTCAATCATAGAGGGAGACTGTAGGAAAATATGAAGCTGTAAGAAGTTTGAAGATGGGATACAAAATAACACTAAGTAATTAAGGAAAAGATGTGGTTCAGGTTTAGGTAAAAGGCAGGCTTACTATGCTCACTTGAATGTGGCCCTCAGAAGGAGATTTATTTTGGTAGATTGTATTTTTAAATACCTGTCTTCATTTTATCATTAGTGTAATGCCCATAGCAATAAAAAGTGGCTCAAAAAATTTGTCATTTTGACATGCAATTTTCTAGGCCCATTTTGCAAAGCTATGTTTAAGTTGTGAGGATATCTTAGCATAAATATACATCGCTTGTGGTGATTAATCAATATTTAGCTTGGGCTTTATATTTACATCTTTTAAACCTGAACCAGTTTACTAGTTTCTGTATGACTAGGATACACTTTGCGTAATAGAAATTACAATGTTTAATGTTGGGGAAATGGTTTCATTATTAAGAACACTTATTGCTCTTGCAGAAAATGTTGAGTTCCAAACACACACATGGTAGCCCACCACCATTCATCACTCCAGTTCAAGGGTTCAGACACCACCTTCTTACCTCCACAAGCACTGTCATGCTCACGTACACATACATACATTCAGACAAAATACTGATTCACAAAAATAAAGGAAAAACACATATTTGTCAAAAATTATTATGTTTAAAATAATTTGTATAGCATTTTCCTTCTAATTGAAAGGTGCCATACTGGAAAGAAACTCTCTAAGACTAAGGAAAACCTAGAGCAAGATTCTGGAAGCCTCAGGAAGTGCTAAAGAGAGACTCTTTAAGACCCAGTAATATTCAATAAGCAAACAACTCACAAGTATTAGGAATTTCTTAAAACTCTATAAGTTAATAGGCTCCCAAGGTCATATGAGCTATAAAACTATAGCTGGAGGCACATACTCTGATCTGTATAGTTGCCACAATGTGTGCAGAGTGCTCCAGCATTCAGGCTTTGTGAGTTATCACCTATGCTGGTGTGGGTTTCAATGATGTAACTGCATTTGAGATGTCCACTCTTCTGTAGTCAAGACCTCACCCTAACTCCTGTAAGGAATTCCAATAAAGTAATTATTTACTAAGTTGGATCACCAGCCTGAGTAATGATGTAGATGATTTTGGTTCAGTTATTGTTCCAGTTCCAACCAGCAAACTATAGTAACACCTTTCTCACTCCCTGATTTCATTTTGTAGCACATCCATTGCAGAATAAGATAGTTAGCAAATAAACCCAGTGTTAATAGGTCTTGATACACAGTAATGATTATTATGAGGTGATATGGTATCATGGTAGGGTTGATTATTCTGTCTGACCTTGAAATACAAAAGGGTAATTATATATTTATTCATAAACTCAATTATTTATCATGTGGGTGTCTGTAGAAAGAGAAAAGTAACTCATGTATATATGGAAAACATACATATTTAAAATAAGGTTTATAATCAAGATTACATTACACTTTAAGAACTAGTAAAATAGAGGATATCATTGTTAAGTTATTTAGCTTAGTCTGAATTAGCTTTAAGAACCACATATGTATCTTGGTCATCAAAATGTACATTCAACAGGTATTTCTTTTAAAATTTAGCATGACTCCATAAAATATTTTGCACCTACTAGTTTCCCTAACTGCCACATGAATGATGATGAAATATATTGTTTCTGGAGGTGGTTACAAACATTTTTTTCTGTAATAACATGGCTTAGAGCGATGACAGCTGTGACACACAGCCAACATCTTACGGGTTCATTACAGCTGCAGTTTTTCAGGATGGAAGATGAGGAATAGAGATAAAAGATAGTATGAAATGAGGAGAAAATAGTCTCACCATTTATTTTGATACACAGTTTCATAATGGGAATTATTTTTCAAAATAGTCCCTTGACAATAAGTGTGAAAATGTCCTATTATTTCCTCTTGGGACACTGAGTTCCAAAATTTTACAATTTTAAAGATTGTTGTTCAAGTAATTACATCTTTTCAAATACTTAAGGTTTAATTTCTTAAGGTAAACTTCATATGTTTTAATATCATATTAAAATATGAAGAATTTTATATTTTTGAATCTCACTGTTATTTAGAAAATTTATACTGATTGCAACTGTTTAATGCATAAATCAATACTAGACTTCTCCCTAAATGAAGTTATTAATATTTATTTTTGTCTAAGTCAGTAGACAAACTGGCATAAGAACATAGTTTATATTCCTTTGATCACTATAACTTTTCATAACAGAACATAAGACTGAAGTACACGTTAAGCAACCAACTACCCAGTGCTTGCACAAGAGATTGGTGACAGTGGAACCCTGGAAAAAATGGAATTGTTTGCCAAGAGTACCATTGTAGGCGAAGACTGTTTATTTGTTTACCAGCCACCCAGACAAATAATTACATAGCAACTATATTAATTACAACACTGCTTGGCCGTGAGGCTCTTAGCCTACCACCAGTAGGGTTCTGGATGGTGGTTCATGTCTTTCTCCTCTAGTGTCTACACGTCTCCCTGACTATGCCTACTCTTTCTCTACATCTCTGTTTAAATTTTCTGCCTAGCTTTACTCTGTTAAGCCATTGGCTAAAGCAACTTATTTATTCACGAATGGCAATAAAACATAGTCACAGCATACATAGTGAAATCCCACTTCATACCATGGTATAAATGTGACACTTTGAACTTGCTCTTAGTCATACATAGGTTAAAAGTAGAAAAAGACAATATATCCCAAGTAAATTGGGAGCATGGGAACCTTGGGAGAAGGTGGAAGGGGAGGGGAGCAGAGAAAAATGTAGAGCTCAATAAAAATCAATAAAAAAAAATAAGTGACAACAGGTGGTTGATTATCTAAGCATATGAAACTAAAACTGTCTTAGTTAGGGTTACTATTTCCGTAATGAAACACCATGACCAAAACTGAGATGGAGAAGACAGAGTTTTTTGGCTTACTCATCCGCATCTAGATGTAAAGGAAGTCAGGGCAAGAATCTAGAGGCATTCCTGGCAGTGGTGGCACAAGCCTTTAATCCCAGCACTTGGGAGACAGAGACAGGTGGATCTCTGTGTGTTCAAGACCAGCCTGGTCTGAAGAGAGAGTTCCAGGAGAGGCTAAAAATGCTACAGAGAAACTCTGTCTCAAAAAACAAAACAAAACAAAACAAAACAAAGAAAAATCTGGAGGCAGGAACTGATGTAGAGGCCATGGAGGGGTGCTGCTTACTGGCTTTCTTCTTCACTAGACTTGCTCAGCCTAGTTCCTTACAGAACTCAGGACCATCAGCCCAGGAATGACACTACCCACAATATGCCTGACCCTCCCCCATAAATCACTAATTAAGAAAATTGCCTTATATACTTGCCTACAGCCCCATCTTATAGAGGCATTTTATCACTGGAATTGCCTCCTCTCAGATGACTTTAGCTTGTGTCAAGTTGCAAAAAAAAAAAAAAAAATCTATCCAGCACAGACACTAATGGATATTAGAATTTTCCTCACTCACTTGTATTTTTCACATTTCAGATGTTGATAACCACCCAGTGGGTACTGTACTGCACAGACAGCAGACGTACAGAAACTTGCTATCACAGAGCACCCTACTGGACAGTATTGGAGAGAAACAATGTCAGAAGGAAGACTTTCACAAGTCGTAACAACGCAAAAATGAACAGTAAGGCACATGTATTATCTTAAATTCTATTTCACACTTTCATTCTTCTTGGTAGTACCTACACTTATATTTTCTTTTTTAAATTATATAGTTATTAAGTAGTCAATACATTTGCCTGTGGGTATTTTGTATTTATAATTCTAAATGTAATGTAGAAGGAGCAACACTCAATAGTAGAACATTTGCCTAACGTTCAGGGTCTGAGTGCATCCCTAACACCAAAAGCAAATAAAAATCTGCACACACACAAAAAAAAAGAAGAAAAAAATTAGCTGAGCTACACCTGAAATAAAGCCAAGGTCAGTGGTGCTGAAACATTTAAAAGTGTATCTTGTGTCCATGTGTATTGAGACAAAACAGAATGAATAAATGATAGCAGTTTGCTTTGTTGAAGTCACCTTGAATTGTTTCCAAATATTTTCAAGTAATCAAGTCCCAACCCAAGGTTACTATGAAGAACACTCCTGGTGGAAAGATAAAGTAGCCGGTAGTGACAGGTGGAAGAGTATGATGGACAGGAATAAAAGTCAACTGAACATCTCATCGTGAGAACAGGATGAATGAACACATTACAATCCATCTGTCACAATGTCGATTTTTTACGTACTATGGATATAGTTCAAGAATATTCTTCATTCTGTTCTGTAGTTTCTGCTTACATGAAGAACTGCTTCCTCTTTAAGCCAAGATATTATATAATGTCCAGGATGTAGAATAATTCATATGCCTTAATGTTAGAATAATGCTTCTTTATAACAAGTAGAATAAATATTAAATGCTGTTGTTTTCCTTTATAGTGTTTTTAGTTTTAGTTTTAGTTCCTTATAATTCATTCCAGAAGCATTAAGACAAACACCTAAAATAAAACAAATGAAATTTTTTATCTACAGTTAGCAAGATTTTTTGATTAGTTATCCACTAAATTGTATTTTAAAATGATTTTCATTGTTTATGATAGTATATTCCTAAAATCCCAGTATCTTAAAACCTGGTAAGCGAAAATGCACCAACCCTGCTTACAAATGAATTCAAAGTCACCCTGTTTGCATTCATGAGATGTTGTCTTGAAGTAAGAAAAGTAACTAGTGCTGGTGTTTTAGTAAATAGCAGAGCACTGGACTGGAATGCATGAGGCAATAAATTAAAGCCTTAACAAAAAATAGAGAAATATCGTCTGGATTAAACTCATTTATTGTATCCATATAGTAATTTTAACACCAGAATGTGTGTTTCAAGTAACAAACTGTTATTCTTTATTCCTTACTTTGCAGTATATTTAGAAAGTCTGATCACAATTTTAAGTTAATTTCATAAAGGGAAACCTGTCTATGTGTATTTTTCAAATTTAAGGTGGTTTAATTTTAGTTTGAGATTCTAACATTCTGAGCACTCCTTATGGAATCATTAATTCTCCTCATTTAAAATGATAAGAATAAAAGAAGAGTGAACAATCTTGAAAATTATCTAATCTTTATCATATTAATTCTTCTATTTATGCTACCTAAACCTAAAACATACCAAACACACACACACACACAAACACAAAGTCATTGGTAAAATTTTGACTTTTCTTTCACAACTTTTACTATTTTCAAATGTAGTCAGTAGCAATCAAATTAAGATTAAATATAAAAAGTGATCTTTGCTGTATGGAGATTGTTAAAGATTAAGGTTAAGTTATTTGGCTAAAGAGATGATAACTGAAATTCACATAAGAGTTTTGCAATTTTCCACTATACTGATTTTCTTATAAATAAGATTGAATGTCAAACGACACTTTTTTGTCTTTGGCTATAGATGGGTAAGCTGTGCCACTTTTGCATGGAACAAATAAAGTAAATTCTTTACCTTAGATGTCTCTTCTGATGTTTATGTTGGTGCAAAAATAAATTTAAACATTTTTTGAATTGTTAACTATGTTAGTTGTGACTTTGTCAGTCAAACTACTTAAGGAATATTACAGACTTCAAACATTTGGAAGCTATTCTAAAAAGAAAGAAAATGGCTTAGCACAATTCTTGAAAATGATTGCATTTGATTGAGTTACTAGTTTTTTACTTGGAAAAATTGGGACACAAGAGAATGTGGAAAAGTGAAGGCAGTTTGAAACATGTTGACTTTTTAAAGTGCCCATTATTCAAGAATTGACAAAGGTTTTCTTCTGAGGTTTGTCATATTGGTAAAGTATTTTATTACCTTGGCAAAGTTGAGGCTTAATTATCAAAATTCTCTGTAGAATTGTGAAAATGTTATGACCACAGAAACAGAATGAAATGTGAAGACAAAGTAAGATTGGGAAACACTTGAGAAAAATTTCCTTTTAGTTTTTGTTTATTCTTCTCGAACGCAATACTTCCTGACAACAGCATCCTCTCCCTCCAACCTTCCCAGTGCTTCCTCCACTCTTCCCAAGATTAATTACCTCTGTATTTCCCCAGAAAATAGTACGCCTCCCAGGGACAAGAACCAAACACAGCACAAGATACATTAAGATCATTATCAAACCCTCATATAAAAGCTCTGCAGAAGAAAAGGATTCTAAGGGCAAGCAAAGTAGAGCCACCCCACTTGCACTATCAGGAGTCCTTAAACCACCAAGATGAAACCATAACATATATGCAAAGGATCTAGAAAAAACCTTTGTAGATTTGCTGATTACAGCTTGAGTCTTTGTGAGTTCCCATGAGCCATGCTTAGTTGATTCTCTGATCCTTGCTCTTTCAGTGTCCTTGAGTCCTCTGGCTCCCACAGTTCCTCCTTTCTCTCCGCCTTGGAGTTCCCTTACCTCTCAGAGAAGGGATCCAATAGAGACTTTCAACCTGGACTCACTCTGCCTCATATTTGGCAGTGGTTCTCTGCATCTTTTCCAGTCATCTGATGATGACCAGACTAGGCACCAGTCTATGAATATAGCAAAAAATATTAGGAATCTGTATCTGTTCATTGTGTGTTTTTTTTTTTTTTTCTGGTTGTGTTTGGTTTTACTCTCTGTATGAGTTATTCAGCTTCTGGTTCCTGGGGTCAGCCATGCACTGTCAGGGATGGGTTCCTTCTCATGGTATCAACTTTAAATAAGTCAAATTTATTGGCTGGCTACTCCCACAAGTTCTGTGCCAACATTGCCCCAGCACATCTTGAAGGCAAGACAGATTGTAGGTCAAATGATTTGTGGCTGTATTGGTGTTCCAGTTCCACCTCTTGCATGGACACAGAAGATGCTCTTTATGCTCCTTATTATACAATACAAGTAGCCCTTGCTGGGGTCACCCTTGAACATCTAAGAAGTTTCCCCTGCACTAGTGTGATGAGTCTTTCTCTGTCGCATCATTTAGCTCCTAGATAATCGTGAGAGACTTATTATTAATTATAAAAGGTCAGCCAATAGCGTAGGCCTGTTTCCACCTAGTACTTACAACTTAAATTGAACCATTTCTACTAATTTACTTTCTGCCTCATGGCTTTATTACCTCATCTCCATAGTGCTCAACCTTCTTGATCTGTGTACCTGGCATCTTTGTCCTTCTTATACCAGTATTCTCTGTGCCTGGAAATCCTGCCTAGCTATTGGCTGTTGTGCTTTTTATTAAACCAACATAGTGACACATCTTGACACAGTGTAAATGAATATTCCAGAACACACTAGGTCTCCACATTGCTCCCAAATGCCCTATAATTCTAGTCATCTCTACGAATAGACTCTCTCTCATCCCTCTTCCTAACCTGATTCCTCCTGTTCCTATCCTGCCCATTGTCCATGCACAAAAACCTATTCTATTTCCCCTTCTCTGGGAAAACTATGTGTCCCTCTCTGCCAGCCCTCCTTGTCACTTAGTCTTTCTGAATCTGTAGATTGTAGTCTGATTATTAATGTAGCAGCTAATATTCACTTATAAATGAGTATATACCTTGTTTGTCTTTCTGAAATTGGATTACTACAATCCTAATTATCTTTTCTAGTTTCACCCATTTATCTTCAAATTTCACAATTTCATTTTTAAAAATTGTTCATATTCCATCATGTAAGTGTACCAAATTTACGTTGTCCATTCCTTAGTTGAGGGACATGTAGATTTTTTTTCTATTTTCTGGCTATTAGGAATAAAGGCTCTATGAACATAGTTGAGCAAGTGTACTTCTGGTAGGATGGAGTGCCTTTGGGTATACGCCCAAAAATGGTTTAGCTGGGTCTGGAGGTAGATCAAGCTCCAATTTTTGGAGGAATTGCTATATCATTTTCCCTAGTGGCTGTAGAAATTTGCACTTTCACCTACAATGGAGGAGTCTTCCCTTTGCTTCACATTTGTTGCAGCTTGAGCTATCTGAACTGTTTCTTGTGTTTTTGCTATTAGTAATTCTGAGAGGTATAGAATGTAACCTCAGTGTTGCACAAATAATACAAACAGAAACAAATATTGGGGTTTAAGGTGAAGATCAGAAAAGCAAAGCAGCTAACCACTGGCTCTTAAGACCAAAATAGGTGATCCTGCCTCCACTAATCTCAGACTTTGACTGAGAATAACACTTGTATACTCCCGTTTTAAACTCTTACCTAGGGGATTAAAGGGATATACCACTACTGCCTACCTGCCAGCATAGCTCCTGGGATTAAATGTGTGTGCCACGACTACTTGACCTATATGGCTAGTGTGGCTAGCTTTGCATTCAGATTTTCAGGAAAGTTTTATTTGTTATATCATAAAACAAATATCACTATACATGTTCGGCTTTGTGGGAGCCTAGCCAGTTTGGATGTTCACCTTCCTAGACCAGGATGGAGCGGGGAGGACTTTGGACTTTCCACAGGGCAGGGAACCCTGACTGCCCTNCGGGGAGGGAAAAGGGAGACGGGGAGGGAAATGGGAGGTGGGGAGGAGGCAGAAATTTTTTTTCAATAAAAAAATTATATTAAAAAATATCACTATACCTCAAAGTAGTTTTAACTTACATTTCCCTGATGCCTAAGCATATTTAACATCCCTTTAAGTCTTTCTCAGTCTCTTGTGATTCCTCTGTTGAGCAATATCTATTTATCTGTGTACCCCATTTTAATTGAATTTTTTTTGGTTTGTTGATGATTGGTTTCTTTAGATTTCAGTAGATGAGAAGAACTACCACACTCTTGGATTGTTAAGATTGACAAAATAAAAATGGCCATCCTAGCAAAGATAATCTGCAGAGTCACTGAAATCCCCATCAACATTTCAACACAATTCTTTACAGACTTTGAAAGGACAATATTCGTCACCAAGAAAGCAAAGAAACAGTATAGCTAAAACAATCCTTATCAATAGTAGAATTTTTATACATATCACCATCCCTGATATCAAGCTGTACTAAAAAGCTATCATATTAAAAACTGTATAGTATTTGCAAAGAAACAGACATGTTGACCAATGGAAACACATAAAAGACCCAGATATAAATCCATACAACTATGGGATTATATTTATGGTAAATAAACCTTAGAAAAACACAGTGAGTAAAACAATATCTTCAACAAACAATGCTGGTCTCACTGTAGACCTCAGTGTAGAAGAATGCAAACAGATATTTATCTATCACCATGCATAAACCTAAGTATATCAAAGCCTTAAATATAAAATCAGATAGTAAAAACCTGACAAAAGAGAGAGTGAATATTCTTGAACGCTTTGACATAGGAGACAACTTCTTAACAGAATAATGATAGCACAGGAAAAAGATAAACAATTAACAAATGGTACCTCATGAAACTGAAGAGCTTCTGTAATGCAAAAGACACCATTGTCAATAGAAGAAAAAGGCAACCTGTGAAATGAGAATTTTTTTTTTTTTGGCAACTCCACCTGTTATATACAGAGGGCGAAACAGTGCAAAATGTTAAGAAAAGGCAAAGGTGGATTTACAGTTGTAACACAGGAAAAGAAGAAAAAAGAAAATAACAACAAATCAGTCAACAAAATCAAAACTGATTATTCCTTCTGTGTTGACCACCTTCTTGCTTACGGTAGGGGTGACTGCTCTTCATGATTGATGTGTACCATATAATGCCATGCAGTACCTTTGAAACAGACGGCCCTTAAAACAAATTCTGCGTATCAGATACCTGAGTTCTGGAGACAGAAGAAACAAACTGAAGTCAGTGGTAGAGAAAGGCCTCTTAAGATGACATTTATTTTTATTTGCAACTTGTCCCACTTCTTAATGTGGTTAAATATATTATTCATTTAAAATGTGGAAATACCCTTTGGGTCTGCTTTTTACACCAGAGCATTTTCCACTCAAGAACTTCAGAATCCATGTAGAATAGTAATGGTGAACTGTCCATTCCTAACTAATCTCTTCTAAAAGGCAGCTCCTCACAATGAAGACTTAGGTCACTCGACACTGACCGTTCTCATGCTTTCAAAGTCACGTAGGTTCAATAGGCAAATTGATTAAATGCACGTTTAAATCTTATTATCTATTTATTTTATAGCAACAATTGTATATAAATATATATTCTCTTTGAAAATGTAAGTTATAAGCAACGTTTGTATTTAACTGAAGTTTTTTTTTTTAATTTATTTATTTCTTTATTAATTAAAGATTTCTGTCTCTTCCCCACCGCCGCATCCCCTTTCCCTCTTGAGGTCTCAGTAGTCCTCCTTGTCCGCGATGTTCAGCGAGACCGGTTTTAACCCAGGCTTTTTCAGACCCAGGCCAGCTGGCCTTGGTGAGTTCCCGATAGGACATCCCCCTTGTCTCAGTGTGTGGGTGCACCCCTCGCGGTCCTGAGTTCTATTCTGGAATCAGAGTTGGGGAGTGGGAGGGAAATGGGAGGAGGAGAGGAGGTGGAAATTTTGAATGGTATTATTTATAAAGCAAAAAAAGTTTAAATTTTTAACTAATAAAAATGTAAAAAAATAAATAGTATTCTGCCATCCTTTTATATATCACAGGGTTAATAAGGCCATACCTTTATATTAACAAGGAAACATGAGACTAGCAATAAGAAGTGATGAGAATAAAATCGCACAAAACAAATAGAAGGTACAAGTTTTCCTCATCTCTCCTCAATCTAGCTTTAATTTCTTCTATCTTAATTACAATTATATATCCATGAGATTGCACAAATATCACCAAATTGCCAAACATCTTTCCTGAGATTATTACTGAATAAAATATCTTATAAATGATAAAAATAATCATCCTAATAATAATCATTTGAACTCTTAGAATTAAGAAGGGGTTATGATGAGGTATATGGCTTCAAATCAACACTAGTAGTAAAAAATCTTGCAGGATAAAGGGGAAAAAATCACACGGCATTATTTCAAACTAAGTATCTGATCACAAGATTAGATGGTAGTAGGCTTTGTCTTTGCAAAACAAGACACTCCCATTTCAGAAACAAATGAAATAACAATCTGCTACATCCTTTCAAAGAAAAGTGTTCTACTACAATCCACTATATATTTTCACAATAACAATCTTAGTGGCAAAAGAGAGTTTTCAATAAATAAAATAAAAATATTTTTATTTTATACTGTATTTACATCAGTAAGGAAGAAAAGAGTTGAGAGATATGAGGTATAATTGACTTTCAAAATCTCTTCAGAATACCATTTTTGTTTCTATCAAGAAGTCTCAAAGAAGTGAAACATCACATCTATATATTTGACTTTAATATCAATAAAATGTCCATACAAAGCTAATTATAATAATCAACCTTTCACTTCTACTGAAGTAAGATTTACATGCAATATAATATATAAATGCAAGGATATACCATGATTAGCTAAGAATGTATTGATCAACATAACCAACATACTGACTAAGATTTAAAATGTATTTCTTTCATGCAAAATAAATAATTTTTTTCTGTTTAGGTTTGTTTATTCACTATATGCTATGCAAAGGATTTTACACATATTATTTCTTAAATATTTCTAAATTATATATTATTTTGGAACTATAGCTGAAAAACTTGTAAGGACAAGACTACAATATTTTCATTATTATTTTAGCACTTTTGGAGCTTTTTGCAGTAGGTTTTGTTTTATTCAATACTCACTTGCACTTTGATAATAGTACAAAACTAAAGACAGTTTTATTATTTTGGTTTTGATTATTCAGAGTTTTATCTTGGTTAATTGGTGAAATATCCCTTTGCCTACCATGTTTTTGACAACTTTATCAGTGACAAGATTCTTTGTATGCATTAACTTATTCCTAGACATTCTGTTCTATTTGCTGTATGTTACATTTGCTTCTTGGGAAAAATATTTAGAGAATAATGCTGAGCATCATGATTATGTAAATATTTATTTTTCTCATATATTTGATTTTAGAAATAGGTGGAGCACAGTAGAATACATGTGAAATGAGAAAAGAAGGTGGAGTCTGAAGGTTAAAGGAACAAGCATGACGGAATTAGGAGGAAGAACTATGTATGTGGGTACCTAAAACAATGAATGTCTGAAAAATCCTTATGGAAACCTATTGTTTAGTGTGCTAATTTTAAAATACAACTAAGAACAACAGGAAAAAAAATAACTTAAATGGGATTATACCACCTGGAAAGAAAAAGTTGTTTCCAGAAGACATGAGATGGTACATGAAATTTTCTGTCCAAGTCATGGGATACCTTTAATGACTTATTGGTCAGCAAGGCCTCAGAAGTCTGAAAAACAGCAGAGTCTATGTTATTTCATTAGTTTTCGGCCACAACTACAAGTTAAGACTATGTTGCTAACAACATTACACAGTTTGGCAACAGGATATGGAAATATCAATATTAATAAGACCAGAAAATTTCTACCCTGCTTGATAGTTTTCATAGTACTAGAATATACATGCTAAAGTGGACATGGAAAAGACAATAAAGTCTCAAATTCACACAAGAGCTACAGGCAACTAAAGAATGCTAAGAAGCTTTTCAGTTTCAGGAGGTCCCATTTTTAAATTGTTTCTCTCACTGACTGTGCTACTGGGGTTATATTTAGGATGTGGTCTCCTGTGTCAATGAGTTAAATCTCCTGCATAAATTGCGAGCATGAGGACCATGGAAGAGGTTTGAAGGAGAGGAGAGAGGAGGGGAGCTGAGGGGAGTAGAGAAAAAGATATAGCTCAATAAGATTAATAAAAAATATTAAAAAAGAATGCTAAGAACAGGATAAATAGTCTTTACCATGGAAGAGCACACGACCTGATTATCTAATACCAAATGGTAAACCCTGAAAATATACATACTAAAATACTGTATAGACTGAAAAGGTTATATTTAGTAATATATAAAATATTTTTAGTACATATAAATTTGTGCATATAATAACAATGAAAAGAGGCCATAAATTTGGAAGAAAGCAAGGGTTGTTATACAGGAGGTCTTGAAATGGAAAAGGGAAGGAGGAAATGATATAATTATAACAACAAAAGAAAAATAATAAAACTAATGATACCTGACAAGAAAATGAAATGTAACTAATAGATGCATATTTGTTGAAGTTCACACACTTTAATATGCACAATTCCTGGAGAAGTTATTATCCATGGTTTAAATAATTGTAAAATTAATAATGCATTAGAAACTCAAAATCCTAGAACTGAGGGAGAAGGTAGATATAAAATGACACCTCTAGTTGAGGAATTATTGTTGTTTGCCAGCTTCTGGGACAGAAATAACTCTTTTTCATCATGTGACTCCTGGTAGACTGACAACACATTGCAACAGACTACACTTCTAAGACTGTCTGTGTAAAGACGATTGAGTTCTATGTCCAAATAAGAAAAAAAATAAAAGAAAAAATTTTAAGTTCAGTGGGAAGGTTGAGAGGATGGAAAGGCTGGTAGTGGGATAAAGTGAAGAATGTGTCTGAATATCTTCAAAATACATTGAAGGAATATCTCAAGTAATTAATAGAAACTTTCCAAAAATTAAACACATTTAAAAAAGTTAAATACTTTACAACATTATGTCATACTCATACAAGTTTAATGATAATTAGAAAGAAAAATTATTAATATTTCTATTGAATAATTTTATTCTCTACAACTAATTTTAATAGGTCAATTAGATGTAAAAAATACCATGAGAACATTTTTTTTCTTTCCCAGTGGAGCATAATTTCTTGGTACTAGTAAACCACCTTTCATTCTTATAGTAATATTTTAAGTTATTTCAATTATCAGAACAGCAAGTATTCATTTATTTCAAAAATTGGCACTGTATCAGAAGAAGATTGCATATTGTTTAATTACTCTTATTTAGTATCTATAGATTTTCAACACAGATATTGTTTTTAATATAATGTTTATTATGCTCTTGTTACTTTTGATTTTGTATTAATTTCTATAACATTTACCAAGAGAAAAGCAGAACTCATGACCTTACTTTTTTTTGCCTTTTTCTATTTATGAACCCTTTTAAGTTTACAAACATTGAGAAACAAACACATATATTTTAATCTTAAATATAGAAACATTTGTATTCAAAGAGGTCTCAATAAATAAATAGATATAACAAGAATAATAATAGATCTCATCGATGTTTTTCTTTGAGTCTTGGAGTAAACTGAAAAAATATATTTGATCATTGTTTTGAAGAATTTGATATTTCTCTTGTATATTTAATTTATCACTTGTTTGACAGAGGTTTAGAATACTAATAACATAAAACATATTGGAGTAACTCCAACCAAATAAGTGGAAGATATGTATGAGAAGAACTTTAAATCCTTAAAGAAGATACCAGAAAACGGAAAGACCTTTCATGCTTTTGTGTAGGTAGAATTAACATAGTAAAAAATTGCAGTCTTACCAAAAGCAATCTACAGAGTCAATGCAATGACCAACATAATCGCAGCAAAATTTTTCGCCAACCTTAAAAGCATAATACTAATTTCATACAAAAATAAAAAACAAAAACAAAAACAAAAAAACAGGATAGCCAAAACAATCCTGTGCAATAAAGGAACTTCTGGAGGCTTCACAATGCCTGACTTCAAACTCTACTACAGAGCTACAGTACTGAAACAGTCTGGTATTAGTATAGAAACAGACAGAAAGACCAATGGAACCGAATTGAAGACCCAGATATCAATCCACATACCTACAAACACCTAATTTTTTCAAAGCAGCAAAAAGCATAAAATAGAAAAAAGAAAGTATGGTGCTGACATAACTGGATATCAACCTGTAGAAGAATGAAAATAGAACCATATTTATCACCATGAACAAATCTCAAGTCTGAATAGGTAAAAGATCTTAGCATAAAGCCAGCCATACTGAACCTCAGAAGAGAAATTGGAAAGTACACTTGAATGCATTGGCACAGAAGATCACTTCTTAAATAAAACCCCAGTAGCAAAGGCACTGAGGGCAACAAACAATACAAGGGAACTTCTGAAACTTAGAAGCTTCTGTAAGGCAAAGGACATCTTCAACAGGACAAAAGGGCAACCTATAGAATGGGAAAAAATCTTCACCAACCCCACATTGTAAAAGGGTTGACCTCTAAAATATACAAAGAACTTAGGAAGCTGGTCATCAAAAAATCAAATAATCCAATTAAAATAATGGGATACAGACTGAAACAGAGAACTCTCAGCAGAGGAATCTAAAATGCCTGAAAGACACTTAAAAAATGCACAACATTCTTAGCCATTAGAGAAATGCAAATCAGAACAACTCTGAGATTCTACCTTAAACCTATAAGAATGGCCAAGATCAAAAACACTGATGACAACTTATGCTGGAGAGAATGTGGGGTAAAGGGAACACTCCTCCGTTGCTGGTGGGAGTGCAAACTGGTACAACCCCTTTGGATATCAGTATGGTGATTTTTCAGAAAATTAGAAAACAATCTACCTAGATTTTGTCTTTTCATGGTATTCCAGATTTCCTAGATGTTTTGTGCTAAGTATTTGTTGGATTTTAATGTTTTATTTAACCAATAAATTTATTTCCTCTATTGTATCTTCAACACCTGAGATACTTTCTTCCACCTCTTGCATTTTATTGACTATACTTGCCTCTGTAATTCTGTTTGTTGTAGAAGGAATGGCGGCGGGGCTGCGTCCCACCACCTGGCTAGCTTTACCCAGAATAATTACACGGAAACTGTATTCTTTTAAGCACTGCCTGGCCCATTAGTTACAGCCTCTTATTGGCTCGCTCTTTCATATTGATCTAACCCATTTCTAATATTCTGTGTAGCACCACGAGCTGGCTTACCAGGAAAAATCTTAACCTGTGTCTTTCTGGAGTGGGAGAATCATGGCGACTCACTGACTCAGCTTCTTTCTCCCAGAATTCTGTTCTGTCTACTCTGCCTACCTAATTTTCTGTCCTATTAGGGCCAAGCAGTTTCCTTTATTAATTAACCAATGAAAGCAACAGATAAATACAAGACCCACCTCCATCAATTTGTTTACCCAGATTGTCCATATCCAGAATTCCCTTGGTTTGTATTTTCTTTATTGCCTATTTCAGTCTTCCAGTCTTGAACTGTTTGAATTGTTTGCTTTACTTGTTCAATTGTTTTTTCTTGGTTTTCTTTGAGAGATTTGTTGATTTCTTTCATTTTTTATCTTTTCATCCATTTTTGAAGGGAATTTTTTTATTTCTTCTTTAATGATCTCCATCATCCTCATGAAGATATGTTTAAAATTGCTTTCTTGTGCTTCTTCTGAATTAGGATGACCAAGCATTTATGTTTTATGACCACTGGTTTCACATGTGTCCCTGTTGCTTTGTAGGTTGTTGGATGAATTCTTGCATTGGTGCCTACCCATCTCTTCCTTCAATTGGTACTGGCATTGTCTTTGCCTCTTGGTGCGATCCTTACAGTAGCTGTCTGTGTCTTTGTGAACTCTTATTGGTCTGCAATGTACTGACACTGTCTGCATCTCAGGAAGCCACTGAGGTCTCTCTTGGCTTTCTCTATTTGCCTGCTCTCTTGGTCCACTCTCTACAGTCACAGCTTGTGTTTCAGAGTTTCTCTCTCGTGCCTCTCTTTACTTGCAACTTGTCTTTCAGTGTTCCTCTAAGGTTGTGGTGGTCGTGGGGGATGTTTGGTAGAAAAGTTTGGGGGCAGATTGGGACTTGTGGTTTTCAGACTTTGATGGATGGGACGAGGGATTAGAGCATGTACCTACAGGAAAATTTCCCACTGGCTGGCTAGAGAAACAGGCATGTGGTAGAGGGTTCCAGGCTTTTGTCCCAGTATGGAGGGTCTTGAATGTGTGGTGTTCCACTGGGTGGGTGGTCATTTATCTCTTGGTCCTCTCTATACAGTAGGCTGTATTTCATAGTTCCACTGAGGTTGAGGGAGGGGAGAATAGAAAGGTTTGACAAGGAGCATTTCAAAAATGGAAAGCAGTGTGATAGCGTGGTTGCGGTAGTCGTGGATGCTGACTCCATTTCCTTGGCCCTTTCAGGATGGTGGAGGTACATTTACCTCCAACTCTGGGACTGCTGGGTGGGAGCTGTTCTTACCACCTGAACTCCGGGAAGCACCTTGCAGCACATAAACCCTCTAGGTCTGAATAAAAGCTTAATTTGCCATGCAGTGTGCTGAAGAGCCTGAAAACGTCTTGGAAATATGCCATGTTTTCCAGCCTGTGCCTGCCTAGCAAACTTGATCCAGCAACTTGCCCAGGTGGGAGTGCTGAGCAGCAGGCCTCTAACCCCTGAGATGTCATATAAGCACTTGGACTTATGTATATGGCTTGCCAAGCACATCAACCCCAAATTTATGGGTGCCATTTTGTAGGCAGAGACTGCTTGCTCATTTCCCAACTGCTCAGAATCAAACAAGCACACAGAAACTGTATTAATTGCAACACTTTGGGCCAATAACTTAGGTGTATTCTATCTATCAACTTTCAATCTTTATAAATTTTATTTTAATTTATTTAAAACTATCATTTCTCATTTTGCATACCAAATACAATTCCCACATCCTCCCCTCATCCTCTTCCCTCCACCCTCCTATCTAGTTCTTATATCTTTAATTAACCAATTTCTATTAATCTATGTATTGACACGGGGCTGTGGCTTACCAGAAAGTTTCTGCCCAACTGAATTTACTCTGTTAAGCCATGAGCCAAAACAGCTTCTTTATTAATCAATGGTAATAAAACATATTCGCAGCATACAGAGGGGTATCTCACATATGCTTAAGATTTCTTGAGTGCTACATTCCCTATTGCTGATATTTCTCTCTCCACCTAAAACAAAAGCAATAATTCTCCTTTTGTGAAGTATTTTTTCTCATATCATATCTAAGGTCTTTCAAGAACTTACTTTAATGCAAAAAAACTGTTTAATAATTTTTGCAGTACCTAGAATCAACTGAAATAAAATGATTGCTTGACATGTTATAGTTTATGCCCCTTTTTACTGCTGAGAAATTCTGCTCCACTGAGGACTCACAATGCACTTTTAATTTTAAATAAACAGAACTCTCTTCCTAATATATTTTTATCTCTACTTATTGAGATTGTTTACAAATTATTTGTGATAAATTATTTGAAAAAATCCTAGGTGGAACAGATTCTGTCTCTTCGGGAAATGTTTCTGTGTTTCTAGGAGGGGTTTTAAACGTACAGTTTTAAAGAGATTACTTACCTGCTAACTGTAGCTATATGGCAAGGACTGTAAGTAGGTAAACCTTCTTTATGACTATAGAGTATCTGTTGAACTTCATGCTTCGAAGAGTTAGAATGAATGCATGCGGTGAAGAGTATATAGAGGAGGATATCTCCAGACAGGGAGTGTAGCTCAGTGGTAGTATAATTCCATCATGCGCAAAGCCCTGTGGTAGATCAGTATTTAATCCAGACAAAGTATCTACTGAGATGGATGGCTTTTTCTAAATGTCAATGGTAGAGTAAAAAGAAACATTGGAAAACTATGTGCAATTAATATGAAGTATATTGTACATAGCAGATGTGCCTTGAAGGAATTTGAAAAATTAAAGGACAAAAAAAACCTGAAATATAGATCAGAATATAATTATGTTTACAGATCTCTAAGGAATATTAAATTAACAATATGGGCAGTTCTTCTGTACCATGATGAACACCCATGCTGAGAAATAGTAGATGCATAAATCTTCTAAAGAGAAGTATAAATTGATACTCTTGATGCTTTTTAAATCATTTTTCATTATTATTGTTCTGTTAGAAATATGGGAGTTCTATTTGTTTAAGATTTATCAGAATTCAACTCTCAAGGAATTCACTTATCATTCAGAATCTTAACTATTTAACTTCTCTGGTTCAGCTGACATAAAATTAACGAATTTCACTCTCTATATGTCAATTCGGAATTAATTTAGTTGAAAGTTATGCTGAATGGATTCAGAAGATTACACTTACAAATTTACACATATATGCATTGTGGGGGTGTAAAAATAGCAAGAAAAAGGACAGTAATTTGAAAAGATGTGGAGGTGGACAATGAAAGAATTGGAAGAAGGAAAGGAGAAGGAGGAAATTATGTAGCTATATTTTAATGAAAAAACATAGTTTTTAAATCATCTGTAACATAGCAAAGGGAGTACCACATCTGCTAAAGAAAACAAAGACTTGAACATCGAAGTGTGATAGGAACCTATCAAGCACGTACTGGAAGGGCATGCATTATATAGACAGTAAAGAGAATAATGCATTAACTTCATTAGTAATCATCTCATGTTAAGTGGATCATGTGAGCTTACAATTTGCAAAAACATATATCGCATGTTTTGGTTACTTCCATATGCGCTCAGTTGCCTTGAGCAATAATACATGCTAAGTAGAAGATCAGTTACTGTGTTTGCACTGCTATTTGACCCACTAGACCCTCAAAATCTCTTGGCATGAGGAACTAGCAAATTCCACAATAGTGGCAGTGCTTTCTCACTTACAACATTACAGATTTTATCAGGTCCAGGTCAGGAAACTTCTCCTCAAGACATATGGGCTGTAGAGTAATTAGCCTAATAGTTTTCAACACTTTATATAATTAAATTCAGGCATAAATATACAGACATCAAAAATGGTAGCTATTTTTCCTGATATATATAAAGAAGTTATAGTTCTGTAAGGCATACTGTAGTAATTAGTTTTTGTCAACTTGGCACAATTTAGCATTACCTAGGAGGAGAAAACCTCAGTTGAGAAAATGCTTCAATCATATTGACCTGTAGACAAGTCTGTGGAGCACTTTCTTGATTAATGTTTGATATGGGAGTGTCTAGCCCACTGTCAGAAAACCATGCTTGGCAACTGAATGTGAACTCAGAATGGAAAACAGTAAGGAGCAATCTTTCATGATTTTCATTTCAGTTACTGCAGGTTATTGCTTTCAGTTCCTACCTTAGTTTCCCATCATCTGTAAAATCTAAGACGAAATAAGTCCTTTATTTTCTTAGTCACCTTTGGCCAAAGTGCTTATCACAATAAGCAATAGAAACAATAAATAATCTAATATATATGTATATGAACCATGATGAAAAATGATAACCTTTCTAATGGTTTAGTATGAATCACAAACTATTGATATTAACAAGTGTTAAGTATGACTGTGCTATCTCATGAACAAACTCAACTTTATTTTGTATATTAATGTATTGATTAAAGATGATGATATCATGGGATGTGGGAGACCAGAGGTCTGGAACTTTTGGGCAAAACCCAGCCCATTATCTCCCTTTTTATATAAAATGGTTTTGGAACATAGTCATAACGTATGGTCTTTTGTGTTGGGTTTGGGTGCTCTTGGATATAATTGTAGAGCTAAGCAGTTAATGAACAATTAATTCAATGCCCCATGTGGGTATGACGTCTATTATAAAGCCTTTTAAATTATATTTTAAATAGTCATTATATGATGGTTACAGAGGAGACACTGGCTAGACAGAGCTTGTGAGAAAATGGGAGTGTGGGGAAAATTATGCAGTGAGATAAAAACCTGAAGATTCTTTTCTCTGTTTTTCCTAATTATTTTCTCACACAGCACAATGCTTCACACTTAGTACACATTAGAGTACTTATAGAAACAAAGCTGGAATGAAATGAAAAAGCTTTGCTGAGGATTTTGAATACTTTAATAGCCTAATGTGATAATTACTTATGATTTTCTCCTGCAAGAATTTTTCCCACATAAATAAGAAAGGAATGATTTCAAAAATCTTAAAATAGCCAAGACAAGTAGAAATTCATTAGATAATGTGGGAATAGCTAGGAATAAAGGAACAATATCAATGAAAAGAACATTTAAGAAGTAATATTCACCTTGTAAAAATGGATGAGAATACTCATTTCTGAGCTTTTATCTTCAAATGCTTGTAATAGATGCTGTGGTTTTAAGATTATATGATTCTGGCTTTGACTTACAGAAACTATTAGTGAAGAATATTTGTTTCATTTAGTTTTTATGTGCAAATTCAGTATTGTGTACATGTGAGTGTGTGTGTGTAAGAGTATGTGACTGCAAGTTGTGGCCAGAGAAGAACATTACTGCCATTCATAAATTATCATACACATAGGCCTGAGTCTGTCTCATCAAGGAAGCTAGAGTGGGTGAACAGTGAGCCCTGGGGATCTATCTGTCTCGGCATCTCTAAACCTGTATTACAAAGTTGTGCCAATATGTCCATATATCTTTGCTTGTTTTTAAATTCAGGTTTTTTAGAAATCAAACTTATGAATGAATACTTAAAATGCAAAGATTTGCCTACTGAGTCAACACTCTTGTTCAAATTTTTTGAGTCAAAATATGAAGCTACTTATTTAAGGAAATGGGATAAACAACATAGGATTGTCCTTCATTTGGTGATGAAGCTGAACATATTTACAGCTAATTTGAATGGTTATATTACCAGTTCAGTTATCATTATTTAGTTTAGGATTCTCAGGACATTATATTTGGTGCCTTTTACTTTCTTATGCTTTTTTTTTACAGTGTTTTCCTGAAAATGTACGTGATTGAATTTCTTTGTCTGATACTCAACTTGCTGAGGGCACATTCACAGTTCAGTCTATTTGAAGCACAAGTAAAAATAACTGCAACCTAGTAGACAAACATTCCCAGTATTGCACTCATTGTTTATCTTTGTAACTGAATTACCACTTTCCAGATAAGATAGCAAAACCAAACAAAATAAGAAAGATTCTGATTCTTTGAAGCACAAGATAGACTTTATTATTTTCCTCAATATGTGATTGTCTTTGGATTCATTGTTCAAAGATATTTACCAAGAGAAATATTTATCTGCTGTTTTCTTAGGAAGAGAGAATTCACTGAGCCTCGTATTTTGCCTCATTAATAGAATATTGATCACCACACTTTATAATCTATTTCTGTCAATCTATCAAAGGTCACTGGCACATTGGTTTATTGTTTATGAAACAACTCCAGGCAAATGTAATAAAATACTGCATGTGATCCCATTTTAAGTGCTTCAAACAATAGCATAAAGAAATCTTTTTACATTTATTTTTACTTAAAAATTTCCACCTCCTCCACTCCTCCCATTCCCCCCCCCCACACACACACACTTTTCCCTCTCCCTCTCTAGTCCAAAGAGCAATCAGGGTTCCCTGCCCTGTGGGAAGTCCAAGTTCCCCTCCCCCCGCTCTTTATCCAGGTTTAGGAAGGTGAGCATCCAAACACATTAGGCTCCCACAAAGCCAGTACATGCAATAGGATCAAAACTCAGTGCCATTGTCCTTGGCTTCTCAGTCAGCCCTCCTTGTCCTAGACGTTCAGTTCAAGGCCAGCCTGGTTTACAAAGGGAGTTCCAGGACAGGCTCTAAAGCTACAGAGAAACCCTGTCTCGAAAAAACAAAACAAAACAAAAACAAAAACAAACAAACAAAAAAACAGAAAAAAACAGAGAGTCCCGTTTGATCATATGCGCATCAGTCCTAGTCCAGCTTGCTTTAGTGAGCTTCCATTAGATCTAGATCAGCCCCACCGTCTCTTTGAGTGGGCACAGCCCTTGTGGTCCTGACTTCCTTGCTCATGTTCTCCCTCCTTCTGCTCCTCATTTGGACCTTGGGAGCTCAGTCCAGTGCTCCAAGATGGGTCTCTGTCTCTAGCTTCATCCATTGCCAGATGAAGTTTCTATGATGACATGCAAGATATTCATCAGTATGGCTATAGGATAGGGCCATTTCAGGCTTCCCTCTCCTCAGCTGCCCAAGGATCTAGCTGGGGAAATCTCCATGGACACCTGGGGACAACTCTAGAGTCAAGTCTCTTGCCAAACCTAAAATGGCTCCCTTAATTAAGATATATACTTCCCTGCTCCCATATCCACCCTTCCTCTATCCAACCATCCCATTCCCCCAAGATCTTCCCATCCCCCCTTCTCACTTTTTTCTCCCCATCTCCCTTTACTCCCCACCCCCACCCCCAAGTTTCCAATTTTTGCCTGCCAATCCTGTCTCCTTCCAATATCCAGGAGGATAACTATATGTTTTTCTTTGGGTTCACCTTCTGATTTAGATCCTCTAGGATCATGGATTATAGGCTCAATGTCCTTTATTTATGGCTAGAATCCACTTATGAGTGAGTACATGCCATATTCATCTTTTTGGGTCTGGGTTACCTCACTCAGGATAGTGTTTTCTATTTCCATCCATTTGCATGCAAAATTCAAGGTGTCATTGTTTTTACTGCTGAGTAGAACTCTAATGCATACATATCCCACACTTTCTTTATCCATTCTTCCATTGAGGAGCATCTAGGTTGATTCCAGGTTCTGGCTATTACAAATAATGCTGCTATGAACATAGTTGAACAAATGATTTTGTAGTATGATAGAGCATCTCTTGGGTATATTCCCAGGAGTGGTATTGCTGGATCCTGGGGCAGTTTGATTCCAAATTTTCTATAACCAGAACTAACAACAACTGGTCACTAATATCATTTAATATCAATGGACTAAATTCACCTATAAAAAGGTACAGGTTAAGAGAATGGATACAAAATCAGGATCCAACATTCTATTTAAAAGAAACACACCTCAAACTCAAAGACAGACACTACCTCAGAGTAAAGGGATGGGAAAATATTTTCTAATCAAATGGACCAAAGGAACAAGCAGGTGTAGCTATACTAATATCTAACAAGATTGATTTCAAATTAAAATTAATCAGAAGAGATGGAGAAGGACACTTTATACTCATAACAGGAACAATTCATCAGGAGGAAGTCTCTATCCTGATCCTGAATATCTATGCCCCTAATAAAAAAGCACCCACTTATGTAAAAGAAACATTACTAGAACTCAAAGCATACATCAAACCCCACACTCTAATAGTAGGAGATTTCAACTCTCTGCTCTCACCAATGGACAGGTCAACCAGACAAAAACTTAACAGAGAAATAAGAGAACTATTAGAGGTAATGAACCAAATGGACTTAACAGACATCTATAGAATATTCCACCCAAACAGAAAAGAATATACCTTTCTCTCAGCATCACATGGAGCCTTCTCAAAAATTGATCACATATTTGGTAACAAAGCAAACATCCATAGATATAAAAAAAGTGTAGTAACCACCTGTGTACTATAGGATCACCATGGAAGAAATCTTTTAAGATCCCTGAGGTAGTGGCACATGCCTTTAATCCCAGCACTCAGGAGGCAGAGGCAGGCAGTTCTCTGCAAGTTTAGGGCCAGGCTGACCACAAGGGCTAGTTTCAGGGCAGGCTCCAAAGCTACAGCAAAACCCTGTTTCGAAAAAAAAAAAAAAAAAAAAAGAAAAAAGAAAATTTTTAGGTTCATTGTGAGTCCAGTCTCCCTGAGGATATGATGTGTATGGCTTGTGAGACTGTCACAAAAGGAAACCAAGGGTCTAAGTGAAATTGAAGGAGAGCTATCATGTGGGTTTGAAAGTCACAGCTTGTATGACATTTATAAAATTTATACAGGAGAAGTAAAGAAGATAAAGGGCAAATCTGGTGGATGGGCAAATAAATATTCATATGAAAATATTTCAGATGGATACTTCATTATCATGACAGTGATAATGGTAGCAAGCCTGGGGATGGAACAATAGTTGAGAACTTGTATCCTTGTCCATAGGCAATAGGCAGAAAAAGTCTGAAACTCAGGGCTCACCCCTGTTGACATATATTCTCCAAGAAGACACACCTTCTCTAACAAGTCTCACATATCTTCTAAGTCTTCCCACACAATTTTACTAACTGAGGAACAAACATTCAAACATGCAAGCCATTGGGGGCTATTTTCATTCAAATCACCACACTATCAATTTGTAAGAAAGCAAATAGAGGTACAGGAGTGTGTTTGATAAGAGGAAGTTAAATAGGGAAATTATATAATTATTCTACATCAAATATAAAAGGAATAATAAAAATTATAGGACATGTCTTTAAAAACCAAGTAGATAGATAGATGCATACATATGTACATACATGCATGATAGATATAGATAGATAGATAGATAGATAGATAGATAGATAGATAGATAGATAGATAGATAGATAGGAATAAGCTATAAGAGAAATTTGCAGTCCTAAAATCACCACAATTTGTATTGACTGTGAGAACACTGTTGTAAAAAAAACCTATATAATGAATGAACTAAGCTAGTTACAAGAGGCCAAAAGTTGTATCACTCCAGTTATGTGGTGTATTCAGGATGGAAATGTCAGACTAAAAGAGATTAATCCTTAATGTGGACTTTTGAAGTGTTCTGGGAAGCTAATGGAGTTCATTTTCATTGAAATAGATAAAGGCACATGATATAAGGGTCCAGACTGTATGTACATTAATATAGAATCAGGAAATTAAATAGTAAGTAAATAAAAATCAATCAATCAATCAATCCCTTAAACAAACAAAAAGTGAATGAAGGTTTCTCACTCTTCAAAACCTTACTAGCATTTGTTCTCAGTATTTTTGCTGATCTTAGCAATTCTTACTGGATGAAATGAAATTTAAGCTCTTTTAATTTGCATTTTCCTTATTACTAAGGATGATGACTTTTTTTCTATGTATTTCTTAGCTACTTTTATTACTTCTATTAAGAACTCTCTATCTAGATCTCCAGCACAGTACTTTACTATGTTCATTAATTTTCTTATTTTTCTATTGAGTTATTTGAAAATTCTGCACTTTCGTCTTTAATCCCAGCACTCAGGAGGCAGAGGCAGGCAGATCTCTGTGAGTTCGAGGCCAGCCTGGTCTACAAGAGCTAGTGCCAGAACAGGCTCCAAAGCTACAGAGAAACCCTGTCTCGAAAAAAAAAAAAAAAAGAAAGAAAGAAAATTCTGCACTTTAATTCTCTGTCAGTTGTATAGCTTGTAAATATGCTCTCCCATTTGAGGGTTTCTTCCTAACTTGATTATTTTGGTATCTGTGTCAAAGCCTCTTTGTTTGAGGAGGTTCCAGTTGTCACTTGTTGGCTTTAATTTTTGGGCAAATGGAGTCTTGTTCAGAAGTTTTTCACCTTAAAACTTAAACTACCGATCTATCTATCTGTCTGTCTAATCTATCTATCTATCTATCTATCTATCTATCTATCTATCTATCTATCTATCTATCTATCTATCTATCTATCATCTACTTAGGTTTTCAAGACAGGCCCTTTTTTATTATTTCTTTTATATTTGTATGGTACGTTTATGTTGTCTTCTAGAAGTTTTAGTATTTCAGGCTTCAAATTGATGTTGTTTATCCATTTTGATATAAGTTTTGTGTAAGGTTTAATTCCATTCTTTTTCATGTGAACATTTTATCTGAAAATCCTTGTTGAAGATTATGCCATTTTTATACTGTATTTTTTTTTATTCTTTTGCATCTGCAAAATATCTGATGGCTGTAATTGTTAACACTCATGTTTGGTTACTCTATTTTGTTCTTCTGGTCTATGTGCCTGTTTTTTTGTCTTCCCTATATAATGTTGATTATGATAGCTCTATAATATATATAGAAATTTCAAATATGACTCATTAGTACTTTTCCGTTTCATTCAGGATTGCTTTGGATATCTGGGGAGAATTTCTTTATGTGTTTTAGGATTTTATTTTCTGTGAAGAATATTGTGGGTATTTTAATTGGAATTGCAGTGACTCTGTGAACTGCTTTTGGTGGAACATTTAATATTGCAATATTACTTCTATAGATTCATTAACACCAGAGATCTTTCCATTTTCAAGGTCTGTTCTCATTCTCTTTCTTCAGATATTTTAGAGATTTTGTTATTGGTACCTTTCCTTCCTAGTTAGGTTTATTTAAGATATTATCTTGTGTTTGACACTATTGTATATGGGAATGTTTATGATGTTTCTCCTGCAGTGTTTTCTGTTGGTATATACAAAGAAAACTGAATTTGCATGTTAACTATTTTACCCTTTCAGTTTTCTGAAATGGTTGATTGTTTGTAAAGGTTTCCTGATGAAGTTTGTAATCTCTAATGTATATGATCATATAATGTATAATTTCATATAATTTGTAAACAGTGACCTCTTCTACTTGTATTCATTTAATTTCTTTCCCTTGCTCTGTTGACTCATCTAGTGCTTCCAGAACTATTTTTGAATAGTAGTGAAGATAGTAGGAAGCTCTGTATTATTACTGATTTTAATGGGGTGTTCCATTTAGGATAATACTGGGGAATTTATTGCTGAAGACACTGAATACATTAGCACAAGACCTGAATCTTCAATCAAAATATCTCCTTTCTGTGATCATACCTCCATAGTACCAGAAAACAATGTATACATTGTCAAGGGAAAGAAGCAATTAAACAGTCTTACCCACCTCCAACCCCTGTGAACCACAACAATAACCAGCATGACAAGACATTAGTAAATGTCCAAATAGTGGTATTCACTTGTCACTGACTACCAGCCATTGTCATTTGGCTCTAAAGCCCCACTCAACAAGAGGAAAATAATGCCTGGCACAAAAATCCTAGCCACCATCAAAGAAAAAGAGAGGCTATCAATTTAAAAGTAGGGTGACATCAGAGGGTCTGAAGTTCCAAAATGGATGGGAGAAAATGTTGTAAAACTATCTCAAATATTAGTGTATATATTTTAAAGTAACAATCAAAATTTAGAACCCAGAGCAATGTCTCAAAAGTACAGAACACTCTGTTCCTGGAGAAGACCCAGATTCAATTCTCAGTACCCACCTTGGAGACACATAGGGGGTCTTAACGCTCTTTTGACATTTCTATGTGAATATATCAGGTACATATGTGCACATAAATGAATGCAAAAAAATCATTCATAAACATAAAACCTGTACATAATAGATATTCTATTGCCTATTGACAACTAAAAATCATCATAATAAATAGATTTAATTACAATGAATGCAAAAACGTATATATTTTAGTGGTTATTATTGATAATTCTCTACAACTTTATTTTTAAAATTTTGTTGAGCTGATGATTAATACCTTTGGTCACTACAATTTTATATTCTGCTTTCTTTCATGGTTTTTTAGAAATTTAAATTACTGATTTTGAACAGTCACAAATAAGTTGTTTATTTTGAAAGAGACAAAACTAATTTCATAAAATTTAAAATGTTCATTTGAAGTCACTGAAGTATATTAGGAATAATTTTTGGCTTGTATGTACACTGTATTGCATCCATGCACCTACTCTTTGTTTCATCTTTAGCCAATTACCTTTGCATATTATTTACATTCTATCTACAAGATTTATCAATTGATGATTTTATAATTTTTATTGACCACATTCACAAAATGCCCCAGATTTGTGTTTGTGTGCATATCCAGCACAGTTCGATTTTTCTCACAGGTATGTAGGTTGAAAGTCCTTTCTCTCCTTGACCTCACACTTCTTCATTCTTTTCTTATAAGATACTCAGTCTCATAAGATCAGTACATCCTCCATGATATATATAAACTTAAGCATATATTAAACTCAAATTCTCTTGTCAGGTCGTAGTGGTTCAAGCCTTTAATCCCAGCACTTGGGAGGCAGAGGCAAGCAGATCTGTGTGAGTTTCAGGCCAGCCTGGTCTACAAGATCTAGTTCCAGGATAGGCTCCAAAGCTACAGAGAAACTCTGTCTCAAAAAAAAAAATAATCTCTAAAGATTGTCATGTTGGGGATTAGGGTTTCAACTACAGATTTTCATAAAACACAATTCCACTTATAACAGTAGCTAAATACTTTTCTAAGGAGTTACGTGACTTATTATTGGAGGTTTATCATTTGTTTAGTATTATTTTATTAATTTCTTTCAACACATGTAAGTTATCTATTTTTATGATTTTGTTTGTGAAATTAGTAATTTCAGTAATTTTCTTGGTTCTTGGAGATTTTTGCTATATGATTTCTATCACAAAGAAAGGGACCAATAAGAGTATCATCAACTATAATGAAAATACTGATTTTTTTACTCTCATTAAAATTGTAATTAAAAATCACAGATTGACTTTATGAAAGAGTATTTCCATATTATAACTTATGATGATATATAGCTTATGTAATAATCATTATATATTTACTAACTTAATGTTTATTTTTTATAATATGTAATATAAAGATTCATTAGAAATTCTTTATGTTTAATCTGCATATGAGCTTAAATGAGAAAGAATATATAAGATATCATTATTATGTGTACAGAATTTATATGCAACTTTATTTAGAGCCTTAAGGGTGTGTGCTTATGGGTGCCATTCCTAAGATAAGCAAAACATATTAAGACACACATTTAATTGAGCAAAGGAATAAGTTTAGATTTTTGAGGAAAGGCAAATTGCTATTACGATGTTCCCTCTATTATGTTTGCAAAAATGTAAGACATGGTGTACATATCTCTTTTCTACAGGACATTATAGTCCACAAACATGTATTTCAAGATGCTAATGTTTGGAGAAGTACAAACATAATGAGTTCAGCACATAAGCACCTTCAATATACAGAAAAACAAAAATATGTTAATGCAATCAAACAAGTGGCTTTTTTGAAAATGTTAGATGTCAAAAAGAGTCATTATCAATAGGTTGGAAAATCTCTTTGCCGAGACAATTTTGTTACTATTTAGCAATCATATATGATTTTCCCTGTTGAATTATTACCTTGGACAAAAATCAAATACAAATACCATTCCAGATATACTGCAAGAAATGTGTGATTGAGTGTGCTTCGTCAAAAAAAAAAACAACAGAATTTAAAAATCAGTGGAAGAAATGTATATGTCTTCTTAATGCCTAGCAAAGAATATTTTGTAGAGAATGTTGCACCATAAATACATTTTACTTTTTTCTTATAACCAATCATTCCCAAACCACAACACATCAGAAGCACATACTTCTTATACTGAGGCCTAGGTTTACTTTAGGTTTAATTAGTTTTCAAGTATGGAATAGATATGTGGGGGGGTTATATGCCACTTACATATGGATGTACATATGTGGGTGTACACATGGATACAAAGGCTACAATTGTCTCTTTTTAGATCTCTACCTCATCTTCTATTTTGAAACAAAAAGTCTCTCACTAAATAAGCATTCTTCTCTTGACTAGGATGGCTTGCCTGTAAGTGTTGAGGGGCCTCCCTGACACAATACCTTCCTATACTTGGGTTACAGATGTAGCATATGAATAATGATGCCCAACTTGTATGTTGTTGCTGGGAATCTGTACTCAAGTCTTTGTATCATGAAGAAGATAGGGAAGTGATTCAGTCCTTTCTCAGCACCTGGAACAGAGTATTTTGAATCTCATGAAATCTATCATGCTCTACCACAGACTTTTCATGATTCCTTTATGTGTTTCCTTTCAATCAGATTCAATTTTTAAGGACTTTGAAGAAAGAATAGAAAATAACAAATAACTCAGCCGCTGCTTGTAAAAAAAAAAAAAATAATATTCTTCCCTACCCAGACCTCTGAGGAGCTATAAATGTCACCTCTAGCAGACACACCATTTATTAGAGCATAAAACCAAACAAATACCTTCAAAGAAGTGTTAGTTTTAAACTGACATATCGTTCAGCCTCTTCTTTTATGCACACACAATTTCTTATTATCCATCCCCAAATTCTCCTCAGAATCTTTGCAGCAGCTTTGTACAATCTTCTCTACTTGTTCAAAGTCAAACACATTGTGTAGCTCTTTGAACTGGAACTGATCTGCTTGAAAGTCATGCTGACATTTATACACTATTGTCAGTTAAATAGACACTCAGACCTGCATTGTTTTAAATTGGTATTTATCTTTTTATTCTTGTCTCTTTCAAAAAAATCTGATTTGTTGTAGAGCAAAATTGTGTAGATGTAAAGAATGAAGTTATTACTAGCAGTTTCAACCTAATACATTTTAGCGTAACTAGAAGACATGTTAAGTATGAAAATATTTATGTTATGTAACTATAATAATCATGTTATGACTAAATGTACAATTGTTTGTTTCTCTGTATTTAAATACTAGTATAAACTTGCTAGGAGAAATTCAGTATTCTCTTTCCCTTCTTACAACATATGTTCCTAAGGACAGAATCAGTATATTTTTTGTTAAAAACAAAAGTAAGGGTTTAAAGAAAATTTTAAGCCACGGATTAAAATCCTGTTTTTATATATTCTTCCTGATTTTAAAATGAGTAAGCATAAATTAAAAAGTGTAGAGTATTTGCATCTATAAATCTCACTTACATTACAACTAGCCTATAGACATGAAAATCTATCAATTTAGGCTAGAGATACAGTGAGTTATCAACACAGTGTTCTCATAGAAAAATTATGAGACAAAACAATGTGTGATTTCAGGTTTCGTGGGCATGCTGTGTTTTCAGGAGAAACAAAAACTAATTCATCTTGGCCCAGGAACAGTTCCTGCTCCTGCACTGAGGCTACCCACTCAGAGAAGTGTGTCAATTGGTCCAAAGAATCAAGCAGGTGTGGCTATAGTAATATCTAACAAAATTGACTTCAAACTAAAATCAATCAGAAGAGATGGAGAAGGACACTTTATACTCATAACAGGAACAATTCTCTATCGAAATAGGAGGGAGTCTCTATCCTGATACTGAATATCTACGCCCCTAATATTAAAGCTCCCACATATGTAAAAGAAACATTACTAGAATTCAAAGCATACATCAAACCCCACACTCTAATAGCAGGAGATTTCAACACTCCACTTTCACCAATGGCCAGGTTATCCAGACAGAAACTTAACAGAGAATCAAGAGAACTAACAGAGGTAAAGAATCAAATGGACTTAACAGATATCTATAGAACATTCCACTAAAACAGAAAAGAATATACCTTCTTCTCAGCATTACATGGAACCTTCTCAAAAATTGATCAAATAATTAGAACAAAGCAAACATCCATAGATACAAAGAAATTGTAGTAACCACCTGTGTACTATTGGATCACCTGGAATAAAGTTGAATTCAACAATAATTCTACCCCCAGGAACCCTAAAGCTCATGGAAACTGAACAGTCAACTACGGACCCACTTCTGTGTGAAAGAAGAAATAAAGAAAGAAATTAAAGCATTCCTTGAATTTAATAAAAATAAAGACAAACATACTCAAACCTATGGGACACACAGTGCTAAGAGGAAAGTTCATAGCACTAAGTGCCCACATAAAGAAAAGAGAGAAAGCACACATTAGAGACTTAACAGCACACTTGAAAGCTCTAGAAAAAAAAAAAAGCAGACTCACACAGGAGGAGTAATCAAACTGAGGGATGAGATCAACAAAATAGAAACACAGAAAACAATCCAACGAATCAATGAAACAAAAAGCTGGTTCTTGGAGAAAATCAACAAGATTGACAAACCTTTATCCAAACTAATAAAATGGCAGAGAGAGAACACGTGAATTAATAAGATCAGAAATGAAAAGGGGGACAAAACCACAGACAAGGAGCAAATTCAGAAAACCATTAGATCTTACTACAAAAGCCCGTATACCACAAAATTGGAAAATGTAAAAAAATGGACATTTTTTAGATAAATACCATATACCAAAGTTAAACCAGGACCAGGTGAACAATCTAAATAGACTGTAAGTCAAAAAGAATTAGAAGCTGTTATAAAAAACCTCCCTACCACAAAAGCCCAGGACCAGGTGGTTTCAATGCAGAATTCTACCAGAATTTCCAAGAAGACCTAATACCTATACTCCTTAATGTATTTCACAAAATAGAAACAGAAGAGTCATTGTCAAACTCCTTTTATGAAGCTACAGTTACCCTGATACCGAAGACACACAGAGACTCAACCAAGAAAGAGAATTACAGGCCAATCTCACTCATGAACATCAATGCAAAAATTCTCAATAAAATACTGGTAAACCAAATCCCAAGAACACATTCAAAAAAATTATCCATTATGATCAAGTAGGCTGCATCTCAGAGATGTGGGGCTGGTTCAACATATGCAAATCTATCAATGTAATCCATTATATAAATAAACTGAAAGAAAAACACCATATGATCATTTCATTAGATGCTGAAAAAGCATTTGACAAAATTCAACATCCCTTTATGATAAAGGTCTTGGAGAGATTAGGGATACAAGGTTCATACTTAAATATAGTAAAAGCTATATACAACTAGCCCACAGCTAACATTAAATTAAATTTAAATTAAACTTAAAGCCATTCCACTAAAATCAGGAACATGATAAGGCTGTCCACTCTCTCCATATCTATTCAATATAGTGCTTGAAGTTCTAGCGATAGCAATAAGACAACATAAGGAGATCAAGGGAATTCGAATTAGAAAGGAAGAAGTTAAGCTTTCGTTATCTGCAGATGATATGCTAGTGTACATAAGCGACCCCAAAAACTCTTCCAAAGAACCCCTACAGCTGATAAACACCTTTAGTAATGTCACAGGATACAAGCTCAACTCCAAAAAATCAGTTGTCCTCCTATACACAAAGGATAAAAAAGCAGAGAGGGAAATCAGAGAAGCATCACCTTTTAGGATAGCCACAAATAGCATAAAGTATCTTGGGGTAACTCTAACCAAGATCTATTTGACAATGAACTTAAGTCTTTGAAGAAAGAAATTGAAGAGGATACCAGAAAATGGAAGGATCTGCCATGCTCTTGGATTGGGAGAATCAACATAGTAAAAATGACAGTTCTACCAAAAGCATTCTATAGATTCAATGCAATCCCCATTAAAATCCCAACAAAATTCTTTACAAGCCCTGAGAGATCAATAATCAACTTTATATGGAAAAACAAAAACCCCAGGATAGCCGAAATAATCCTATACAATAAAAGTACTTCCGGAGGCATTACCATCCCTGACTTCAAACTCTATTATAGAGCTACAGTAATGAAAACAGCTTGGTATTGGCATAAAAACAAAGATGTTGGCCAATGGAATCAAATCCAAGACCCGAACTTTAACCCACAAACTTTTGAACACCTGATTTTCAATAAAGGGGCTAAAAATATGCAAATGGAAGAAAGAAAACATCTTTAACAAATGGTGCTGGAACAACTGGATTTCAACATGTAGAAGAATGAAAATAGATCAATATCTATCACTACACACAAAACTCAAGTTCAAATAGAATAAAGACCTCAATATAAATCTGACCATACTGAATCTGATAGAAGAGAAACTGGGAAGTAGTCTGCAACACATGGGCACAGGATACCAATTCTTACATATAACCCCAGTAGCACAGACAATAGGGGCAACAATGAATAAATGGGACCTCCTGAAACTGAGTAGCTTCTGTAATGCAAAGGACACTGTCATTAAGACAAAAAGGCAACCTACTGAATGGGAGAAGATCTTCACCAACCCCGCATCAGACAGAGGTCTGATTTCCAAAATAAATAAAGAACTCAAGAAACTAGACAGTAAAACTCTAATTAACCTAATTAAAAAATGGGGTACTGAACTGAACAGAAAATTCTCAACAGAAGAAGTTCAAATGGCCAAAAGACACTAAAGGTCATGCTCAACCTCCTTAGCAATAAGGGAAATGCAAATCAAAACAACTTTGAGATACCATCTTATACCTGTCAGAATGGTTAAAATCAAAAACACCAATGATAGCTTATGCTGGAGAGATTGTGGAGTAAGGGGAACACTCATCCATTGCTGATGGGAATGCAAACTTGTGCAACCATTTTGAGAATCAGTGTGGCAGTTTCTCTGGAAACTGGGAGTCAACCTACCTCTGGATCCAGCAATTCCACTCTTGGGAATGTACCCAAGAGATGCCCAATCATACTACAAAAGCATTTGTTCAACTATGTTCATAGCATCACTATTTGTAATAGCCAGAACCTGGAAACAACCTAGGTGCCCCTCAATATAAGAATGGATAAAGAAGGTGTGGCACACATATACTTTAGAGTTCTACCCAGCAGTAAAAATCAATGACATCTTGAACTTTGTGTGCAAATGGATGGAAATAGAAAACACTTTACTGAGTGAGATAATCCAGACCCAAAAAGAGGAATATGGTATGTACTCATTCACAAGTGGATTCTAGCCATCAAAAAAGGGCATTGAGCCTATAGTTTGTGATCCTAGAGAAGATAATAAGAAGGTGAACCCAAAGAAAAACATATAGTTATCCTCCTGGATATTGGCAGTTGACAAGATCACCGGGCAAAAGTTGGGAGCAGGGGGATGGGGGTGGATTAGGGGAAAGGGGAGATGGAGAGAGAGAAGGGAGAAGGCAAGGATTGGGGAGAGCTTAGGGGAATGGGATAATTGAGAAAGGGTGGATATGGGAGCAGGGAAGAAGTTATCCTAACCAAGGGAGCCATTTTAGGGTTGGCTAGAGTCTTGGATCTAGATGGTTTCCCAGGTGTCCAAGGAGATTTATCCAACTAGTTCCGTGGGCAGCAGAGGAGAGGGTTCCTGAACTGGCCTTATCCTATAGCCACACTGATGAATATTTTCCATATCACCATAGAACCTCATCCAGCGATAGATGGAGATAGAGACAGAGACCCACACTGGAGCATTGGACTGAGCTCCCAAGGTCCAAATGAAGAACAGAAAGAGGGAGAACATGAGCAAGGAAGTCAGGATCACAAGAGGTGCGTCCACCTATGGAGATGGTGGGACTGATCTAATGAGAGCTCACCAAGGCCTGCTGGACTGGGACTGATGGAGCATATGATCAATCTGGACTCTGAATGTGGCTGACAATGAGGGCTGACTGAGAAGCTAATGACAATGACACTGAGTTTTGATTCTACTGCATGGACTGGCCTTGTGGGAGCCTAGTCTGTTTGGATGCTCCCCTTCCTAGACCTGGATGGAGGGGGAGGACCTTGGACTTTCTACAGGGCAAGAAACCGTGACTGCTTTTAGGACTGGAGAGGAAGAGGGAAAAGGAATGTGGGGAATGGGAGGGAAATGGGAGGAGGGGAGGAGGTCAAAAATTTTAAAAAATAAATAATAAAATAAAACGAAATCATAATGTATTGTATGTAAATTCTGAATATATGTGGGTTAAAAATGTTTTGCTCTCTGTATGATTTTAACTTTAAGGAGGAATGTAGTATTAGAGATTAAAAAAGAGAATTCACAGATTAAAAAGAATGGGGTTTCAAGCGATTCACAACAGTATATCGATGTGCAACAGTAAAATACTTCCTTAAATAATGAAGAGTCAAAAAGACTTCATTTTAGTAAGACTAAGTGAATCTATTCTCAAGGGTTGTAAATACACAAATTTTATGACAATTGTTCTTTGATAAATTAAAGTACACATATGATTGCATTCTGATTAATGTCACTCCTACACTCAGTGAACCTTCCCAAAATATTTTAACCTTCTACTTCCCGAATAGTTTCTTTTATTTTCTTCATTCTTATCTTTTTGTTTTGTTACTTGTTGAATTCAACCAAAGGTTTGATATAGAAACACACACACACACACACACACACACACACACATATATACACATATACACACATGCATGCATGCGCAAAAATATGGTTGTGAGTTTGAAGACATATGTTGGATATTGGTGTTTTGATCACCTGGTAGATAACTAAAGACAATTCCTGTCTCTCCCACAGAATTAATCAGTAACAGTAGTTCAGCAGGGGATTGCATGAAATTCTTATAGGCAGTCCAATTGCAGAGAACAGCAACTGTTATGAGATCCTGATTGCATTGCCAGAAGATAACACTTGAAAATACTTGTCCCAGGAATCAAATAAAGAGAAGAAACTCAGCTCGAAAGAAAGAAAGAAAGAAAGAAAGAAAGAAAGAAAGAAAGAAAGAAAGAAAGAAAGAAGATACTTGTCTCAGTTTTCTGGCTCTTGTATTCTTCCCACTCCCATTTTTACAATGTTTTCTGAGTCTTAAATGATTTGGTATAAATGTTTTGTTAAGAAGGAACACTCAAGCATTACATATTCGCACACTAAACTGCCATGTTACTCAGTGTTCACTTCTATTCTTTGCAGAGAAAATATTATCAGAATAAAGCTGAGAGTAGCATTCCTCTTTGGGTACAACCAACTCCAGCTGAACAGGAAAGGAACCAGCATAGAACCAAATGAGGCCCTCGGAATGTGGGTGACAGTTGTATGGCTGAGGCAGACTGCCAGGCAACTAGCAACAGGGTTTATTTGTACTGCTTCTTCTGGCTTTCTGGAACCCATTCTCGTTGGAGGGATACCTTGCTCAACCTAAATTAGTAGGGAGAGTCTTCATCCTTCCTCAAGACAGTGTGCCTTACCCTCTCTGAGGAGTGGATGGGATGCCTGCGGAGGGGGAAGGTTGAGATAATGAGGAAAAGAGAGGGAGTGGAAATTGGGTTTGATATGTAAAATAAAAAGATAGTATGTTTTAATAAAAAAAAGAAGAAAAAAATAAAGAAAGAAAAAAGTTGGACAGGAGACCCCAGAAGCCCCTCTTGTTCTCACTGGATATAGTTGATAAGACTTGTTGAAGATAATGAAGATGTCCATTAGTTTAAAACAGAGAACAATCAAGTTGGATCTGTATGTTTTAAAGATAAGCATAGGATTCAAATAAATCTTAGTAAAAATAGAAATTATTAATTCTCTGTACTGATAAAATTTAATAATTCTTAATAATAAATATTAGTATCAATCAGTGCTATGTGCATTGTACTTCCTATTTTAAAGACCAGTACTCTCTCAAGGCCACCACAAGGAAAACCTACAGAATCAAATAACCAGGTGCAGTAGGACGCCATTTGTCTGTTACTGGCAGCTCAGCCCCAAAATATCCACACAGAAACTGTATTAATTAAATCACTGCTTGGCCCATTAGCTCTAGGTTCTTATTGTCTACCTCCTTCATCTTAATTTAACCTTTTTTTAATAATCTGTGTATCACCATGTGGCTGTGGATCAACAGCGAGATTCCATCCTGCATCTGTCTCTGACTGGGCTACATGGCTTCTCCCTGACTCTGCCTTCTTTCTCCCAGCATTCAGTTTAGTTTTCCCCACCTACCTATAGTCTGCCTTGAACAGGCCTAAACCAGTTTTTAATTAACCAATGGTATTCATAGCATACGGAGGGAAGCCAACACCAACCAGGGCTCATAGGATTCCAAGAGACTGAACTGATAACCAGGGCATTTGCATGAGTCTGGCGTAGTCACTCAGCATATATGTTATAGTTCTGTCACTTAATGTTCTTGAGGGCCTTGACATTTCAAATATAACGATAAACATTTCCTTATCAATAAAATTCCTAATAATTACAGGGAATGTGAGTGATAAAAAGTTTTCATAGATTACTTGTTTTTTCACAAGAATGAGAAGTTCATCTCACTTACAAACAGGGATGTCCTTTATCATCTGTATGACTTTTTTCTCGTCTGTGTATGACTTTTTTCTCGTCTGAAAATTGTCCTGACCAACATTCTAGTAAGCTGCCATAGAGTGCTGTGGAAAGTTGGGCTTTTAAAAAAAATATCCTGATACAGAAAGGCTACCTTGTAACTTTTCCCCATTAATTGTGGTAACATTTTTTTTTTACATTTGAAACTATACCAAATAATTATTGGTACAAGAGCAGACTTGTTTTTAGTCTCATATATTACATTAAAATCATAGTTTTTTTTTCAACCTCTTCTCACACTCTTTCTTCCAATCCCATTCCATCTACTTCTCTTTCATTTCCCTTGAGAAAAAGACAGTCCTCCAGTGACATCAAGCAAACATAGTATATCAAGTTGCAATAAAACCAGGCACCTCTCCTCATATTAAGGCTGAACTTAGGCAATCCAGTATGAAGAAAGGGGTCTCAAAAGTAGACATAAGTATCAGAGACAGCCCTCACTCCCACTTATATGAATCAAACAAGAACACGAAGTGACACAACCATAGCATGGCTGCAGAGGGAATAGACCAGTTATTCAGACTACTGGTTGTTGGTTCAATCTCTTTGAAATCCAGTGATCACTGGTGAGTTGATTCTGTGGGTTTTATTGTGCTGTCTTTAAGAGAGTAATGGTGTTTATAGCAAACACTTTACTAAATATGTATTATTATCCTTCTACATGAAAGTTTTCTAATTAAGTACTTTAAAACAATGGCTCATTGTTATACTAAGTAATTTCACATTGAACTAGAAGATGCTAAAAATTTGCAAAAACATTGACTTGAGGTTATCTTGATGGCAGTCTAAATAAAGACGAGGATTATATATTCAAAAACAAAACATGCATTTTATCATTTTATTCTGTATCCTAATTTATGTATATATCACATTTCTGAGTTGTAGACATTGAGTCAGTGTTAACTGATATGTTCAAATTAGATATAATCTTCTTCTAAATGTACTTTATTTGGGGGTCTTGTCCTTCTTTTCTGCACATATGGCCACTGCTACACTTAAAAGATTTCTGTGTATTAGTTAAGAGTATCTATAAATAAATACCAGTTCTTGAGACTGCAAAATAAGAACTTTTTGAATTGCTATAGGATAGGGTCATTTCAGGTTCCCTATCCTCAGGTTCCCTATTCTCAGCTTCCCAAGGGACTAACTGGGGACATCGCCTTGGGCTCCTGGGAGCCACTCTAGGTTCAAGTCTCTTGCCAACCCTAAGGCTCCCTTAACTAAGATGTGTGCTTCCCTGCTCTCCTAGTCAACCTTCCTTTATCCCAATCTTCCTGTTTCCCCAAGTTCCCCCAATCCTCCCCTTCTCACTTTTCTCTCCCCGCCCCCCCATATCCCCAACCCACCCCACCCCCAAG
>NW_026067937.1:9610136-9618434 GCF_014885135.2 Alexandromys fortis | reverse complement strand
AAATGGGAGGCTGGGAAGAAGCAGAAACTTTTTTTTCCTTTTCTTAATAATAATAATAATAATAATAATAATAATAGAACTTTTTGAAAACACAAGTTACTGATTCCATTTTGTGTTCTTATCATTTGATTTATGTTTTCTATGTGACACATATTTCAGAAAAAGAGAAAAATGTATTATTAGATAGTTATAAAAATTCAGTAGAAGAAATTTGTCTGGCAGCATATATGCAAACTCTAATTTCAATAGCCAGATGATCATTTTATAAGGCAATTAAGCATAAATAAAGATATGAAAATTCTAAACATTAACCATCTAGAACTTTTTACTTTTGTATTAGAAAACAGAACTATTTTGTATTGTGACATCCCTTAGTTTTAGGAAACCAGAAACTTATTTAAGCAATTTTTGCCATCCAATTTATTTTATATATTCTAACCATCTTGGGAACACATGTGATTAAGATAACAATAGAATTCAGAGAAGTTTTCTTGTATATTCCTTTTAAGTCAAGAATATATCCACCTGTTGTTTCTTACTAGGCAAAACAAACAAACAAAATCAAAACAACAATAGCAAAAACTAACACATCTATAATTAGGATGTGTGTAATTTTACAGTGTCTGTAAAAATTTAATATGGATAGCTTAATCAGTAGTTGACACAAATTTAACACATAAGGTTTCCTGGAGAATACAAAGGGGGAAAGATGTAATAGAAGCTATTAGAGACAACACTTAGAGATAAAACACATTATCAATGTAATTGAAGCAGACAAAGTAGAGTTTCGGTGTGATTTTCCTTCCATGTATGCTAAGCAGTAAATTAATATTGGTTTTTGATTTTCCAGCTGCTCAGACCCAAATAATAACATAGAAACTATATTAAATACAACACTGTTTGTCCAATGAGTTGGACATATTTATAGTTGGCTCTTATATCATAAATTAACCTATAATTTTATAATTTCTATTGCTAGTTAAATTAATAATTAATTAAAATTAAATAAACAATGTTTGTTAACCTGTGTATCACCACAAGGATATGGTTTACTAATAAGTTTCTAGCATCTTTCTCCTTCAGTAGCTACACACTGTCTCCTTTATTCTTCCTTCTTTCTACATTCAGTTAGTTTTCCAGACCTGTTTGTTTTGCCCTTCCATAGGCCAAAGTAGTATTTTTTATTAACCAATGGTTATAAATTATTCACAGCATATAGAGGGGGATCCCACATCATCTCAACTTTGCTGTCTAAATAAAAAGGAAGGAGTTAACTTTAACATGATAAAATATATATAAAAACCAGTATCAACTAAAACTTACAATTAGAGTATTTCCTTGAATCCAAAGTTTCATATCTAATTTATCTTTTATCATACCTAAGGAAAATTATGAATATAACAAACTCTCTTCAGCTCCATCAAAGATCCCAGAAAGATATAATATTACCTAAGTAAACAGGAGTGCATTGTAAGTAACTCCCATAACTCTAGATATCTTGCTGCCTGTAAAATTGCCCAAAGTTCTTCTGTAAAATTGGAACATCTGTCTTCAGTCTTCAGGTCCATAGTTTCCAGAATATTTTTTCATGAAGCAGAAAATGTGAAAGCCTGTTTTTCCTATATTGGCAGTTTATTAGTCACTTTCTTCTGTGTCATGCAATATGTCTGGCAGTTTCCTATGTTAAGCAGAAACCCTGAAGGACTATCCCATCTTATGGAAAGTTTATCAGTCACTTCTTATGAATTCTGCATGTCCAAAATACATAGCATACCATCAAGCAGTCAAGGCAAGAGAAGTTTTTTGCCCAAATGACTAGTCTTATCATATTAAAGGCAAATTCCAAAATAAATTTTTTCAATGCCCATCATCCTGTTTGAAGCAATTGGTGCTGCCAAGCAAAACATGTATCACCATTGAGAAAAGTTCTTAAAACATTTTAAATGCCATATTCTGTAGGTCTTTGAAAGATCTAAAACATAGCTCTGTACATCTAGAAAACATAACTACCACGATTACAGTTTGAAAATTATAGATGCCTATCTATTAATCTATATTTCTTAATTATACATTGCATTTTTAAATGAGCTGCACAAATGCAATATCTTAAGCAAGAACAGAAATATATACACAGTGTAACAAATTGACCATAAATTTGTATCAATAGACCAAAGATCCATTAAAAAGGCAAATTATTCATCTTTATATTATATCTCCCCATTTTCTCAAAAGAGATAGACTGTGGTCATTTAACCATTTATAATCAACCCCCTTTAAATGAAAACAAACATTTATAAGCAATAATTTAGGAAATTGGTTATAGTTTTCCCCAAAGTGCTTCCTGCTTTTTGTTGGGTGAAGTAATTTAAGGATTAAGACCTTTTGGGGATCTTTTTCCAACAAACCACATTAGCCTGGAAGGAATCCATAAGTTTTCATCTTCTGTAGAAAGAAAAGCAAAACCTATTTTGCACAGTACCATATCCTTACACTCAAATTTTGAAGTCAATATATTTTTTAAAATATATAGGTTGATTTGTCTTAGCAGCCTATACAAATAAATGTCTCAATGTATTTTGGTCATTCACAGTCAAAAAATTCAAAGAAAACATAATAATATACATAATTCAAAAATTCATGTATTTTTATTTTTACATGGCTTATTATATTTTTATTACTCTTTTTATTTTAAAGTATCTGCTTATTATCCTTAAGTGTAATAGATTATTATTTTAATCTATAATTCTGCCTTTCCTTTATCCTCTTTCACACAAGTAGATACATATTTATCAAACACATTGTGACATGTTTAGTGGCTTTTTTTTCTAAATATGTCTTTACTGTGCATCTGTAATAATTTATTGAGCAGCAGAATTTTTAAAATGTTTAGTGTGAATGGCTAGTAAAAGTTGAGGTTTTGGCTATTGGCTCAGTCCTGTTTAGCTTTCTAACACGGTGGATATAAGTTCACTGTCAGCACTGGGACCATGCTTAAGACCCCAGTTCCAGGAACAAATGGGTCCATGCCTTCACAAAGCATCCCACTGCTTCCACCAAGCAGCTTGTGACATGCTGCCCACAAACCCCATTCAAGTATCTTATCTCTAGAGTCATCCTTACCATGAACTTGAACCAGGAAGCCTTCTCTTAAAGGAGCCACACATCTGTATGCCTCCAGCAAACAGAGTCTATCTGAACTAATGCAGCTACCAGACAATGTGCTTGACTCTAATTTTGTGAGTCTAGAAGACCTCTTCTTTAAAAAAAAAAAAAAGAAAAAGAAAAAGAAAAGCTATTTTTAGATTATATGTAGGTCTATGTCCTATGTTTGATGCCATTTTTAAATGGAGTCTTCTCTTCAACCTGACTGTTCCTGAATATACACTCTGAGATTTAATATTATTTACAAATTTTTTGGCCATTAGCCAAAGAATTTAGCTAAACAGGGAAATCCAAGCAGAAATACAGGGATAAGAAGTGTTGAGTAAGGGAGATACCAAAACCACTGAAGAAACAATATGTGAGGTAACAAACTACAAGTTTCACGATAAAATAGAAATTAATAGAAATGTGTTTATTTAGTTGTAAGAGCTAGTTAATAATAAACCTGAGCTAATAAGCCAAAGAGTTTATAATTACTAATAAGATAGAGAGTAGATATTTGGGAAATGGTGTGTAGGACTGAAACCTCAAATTATACTAAGAAGACAAGTAAAATGTGTATAAACTACTCTCAATGAGACTCACATTTCCCTCTTACTAATGAGTTTGAGTAAGAGTCTACTATCAATAGGAATAAGGATATATAACATGAACCCAGACTATAAGTTTTGAGTCATAATTCATGAGAAGTATTAAGTTGTCCTCAAAAGTTTGAGCAAGAAAATGCATCTGACCTTCAGGTAAAAGGGAAATCTGACATTTTCCAAGTGTTGTTTGTCGAGCAGAATGGAGACATGAAGATAAATCAACCAAGAGAAAATAGTATCTTGTAAGAATCATATGACAGTTCAAAGACGAATGGACAGGGCAGTATAAGAATGGGAACAGTAAAGATAATATTTTATTTTACTGTTGAAGGGACAAAATGTTGAAGGAGAACAAATTTTTTTTTATGGAAGGGGTAATCAGTAAAGATGGACAGGTAGACTGGAGAAGAAAAGTATTGGAAGATGATAAATGCCATGGGGATGCTAAAAGTTAGATAAACTCCATTTCTATTCCTTTACTCTGAGTTCATAATGTAGATTTGTCATTCCTCTTTTCAGACAACATATGTCTTGAAAAAAATTAAACATTTCTAAAAATATTTAAAATATTTTTTCTTTATTTTAACAAAAATATTCCCTGAGAGAATACCCATTTTAGTGTTTCCAGAACAAACTTTGAAACAAATGTTTCATCAAAAACTGGCAACCTTACATGTGCAGTAATATTACTTCAAAATCAGAGTGGTGGAGAAGAAACTGTCCTGCTTTTATATCTTGATTCTTATTAAAAGAGAGAATCATTGAATTTTAAGTCATAATTTAGATTATGTATGATGGTTAATAGTGACAACCTAACAGAGTAATTGAAGCTACAAGACTCTGACGATATCTGTGAAAGATTGTTAAAGATTTTACAAATTAGGTTGAGATTGGAAGATATACCCTAAATTGGGCACTACCAATCCCTAGGATAGGATCTTAGGTTATAGAAGAGAAAAGGCTGGCTGAATATTAGCATTTCTCTCTCTCTCTCTCTCTCTCTCTCTCTCTCTCTCTCTCTCTCTCTCTCTCTCTCTTTCTCTCTCTCTCTGTTTCATAATTCAGAATGCCATGTGATCAGCTGCCCCATCTCAGGCCATCATGTTTTCCACAATATGATGTACTGCAATTCTCAAAATAGTGAGCCAAAGAAGCATTTACTTTAACTGTTTTTGCCAAGCATTTTACAACAGTAAATGACAAAATGTAAGGTTTATAATTTGTCAGGTGGACAAGATTTCTCTTCACATTTCTATGAAAGTTTCTCTCCCATAAAAATGTTAACTAGAGTGTTTTACTGTGGTCCTGAGCATCCATGGAGAAATTGGGATATAAAAGATATATTGCCATATTGAACATTGGGTTAGGAACTCGGATAATCACCATGGCTACACAATATCAGTCCTCTCTGACACAGATTACTGGATGGTTGTAACTCAGTGTGTTCTAGAAAAGATATAATTTTTAGAAATGAGTGCAAAGTCACGAGGAAAAGTTTCACTGTTGTGTGGTATTTTGTTCATGTTCTGACAAATAAAGCATTCTTGTAGTCAGAGAGCCAAACTAGCTACTAATTAACCACAGAGGTCTGGAGGACTGTACAGAGAGGAAACAGGAAGTGAAAAGGTGGGGCAGAGGAAGGATCCTAGCTTTTCAGATGGTAGGAAGTCACTGATGTCTACATGGAATCGGCCTGACTCTGCTTTCTTTCTCCTTGCCATCAGTTTAGGTCTGCCCTGCCATAGTCCAAAACAGCTTCTTTATTTACCAATGACAATAAAACATATTCACAGCATACAGAGGGAAATCCCATATCAAGATATTACTTGCCAAAATGGAAACTCCTCAAAATTAGGGTTGGAGCAGGGCTTTGTTTTTGTCTTTCTAGGAGAAGGATGGCATCTAGCTAAGGAATCTGGACTATTGGAGAAATGAGACATCTAAGAAAAGAAAAAGGACGAATCATACAGAGAAAATATTCCAAGCAAAATAGTAATTTGGTCAATTTTATATCATATTTCCATCAGGATGAATTTTCATAAAGCTTCCCAAATGTTTGTTTCGGCTGTTCTCTACAGACATATAATGCAAATAGTCCTTTTGTAGTCACAGTGCAATTAAAATTAAAGCTGGTTTGGAGTTGGAGAATGGTTCTCTCCTTCTCTTAACCCAAGCATGTTTGTTAAAAGGAAAATCTAAAATCTCTATCTTTTGTTAGAAGTTTCATCTTATAAGGAAAAAAAGAAAAATGGAAATTAAGGGACTATTCTATTGCCACTAATCTCAATATAATTGAAAACTATCCCAATTTTTTTTTCTTTTTTCTTTTCAGGTTCCCCTAAAGATATCTCCAATAGAAGTAATTTTAAGAGGTGGGATGGGCAGTTTTTTATCCTTCAGTGGGTTATAGATATTTGCCATAAGTTAGAGGGGGTGGTTAGGTGGTGTTATTGGCAATTGTCAGGAGAAAGTTGAATAAAGCAGAATGGATTCAGGGATCTTTTTCTGAAAAAAAAAAAATAATGGGAGCTATAGACATGCTATGATAAAAGGGTAGATTATTGAATTTACCTTTAAAGGAAATGATAGTAAAAAGTTTAGAATTTTGAATCTACTTTTAAACCAAAAAAAGCAACTACTAGCCTTAAATATTTTATATTGGTATGAATTTTTGTATATTGATACAAATTTGAAGTTATTTCTATACTGGATATGGATATTCTTGTTTAAGATATTTTTGAATATTGATACAAATTTAAGTTTTTTAGGGCATACTGCATTTATGTTTCCACACTTGTTCAAGATATTGTACCTATATAGCAATGTAACAATGTAATGGAAATTTCTAGTCTTGAAAATGATTGTTATACAGTATTTAGGATAATAAAGTATATCAGACTAGTAGTTAACTACGTATTACAACCAAATTTGTAGTCAAGTATATTTTCAAGGCAAATCAGAGATATATTTCAGATATGCAGGTGGCCTTCACACTTCAGAAATCTATAGAATATGACTTTTAAAATGTTTCCCTAACACAAGGTCTTTTTCTTGTGACAATGAGACATATCTGCTCCTGGCAACACTAATCTACTTTAGAGAAGATAATGGGAATTGATGAAACTCTTTATGAAGTTTGCTTTCTTTGTGGCAAAAGTTAGCCACTGGGCAAAAAACTGCCCTTGCCTCAACTGCTAACAGTATGCTGTCCAAATATTACTAGTTGGAGACAAAAGAAAGTTACTATCGATCTTTTCCTAAATAAAGTAGGACAGTCATTCAAATATATTGCATCACAAAAGTTTGTCAGATATTCTAGGCCTGTAGGCCTAAAGAAAAATTTCCCAACACTGTAGCAGAATCTTGGGTGACTGTAGTGATGAGATGAGCAGGTCTGCTTTTTGTCCCACCCAGCTCCTGCACAGCTAGCTTTACACCCGAAATAATTACATGGAAATTGTATTCTTTTAAACACTGCCTGGTCCATTAGCTCTAAGCTCTTATTGGCTAACTCTCACATCTTGCTTTAACCCGCATCTAGTAATCTGTTTATCACCGCAAGGTAGTGGCTTATGGAAAAAATCCTAACCTATGCCGTCTTGAGTCAGAGAATCATGGCATCTGCCTATCTCCGCTTTATTCCTTCCACAATTCTGTTCTGTCTTCCCTGCCTACCTGTGTTCTGACCTATCAAGCCAAGCAGTTTTCTTTATTTATTAACCAATAAAAGCAACAGATAGATAGAAGACCTTCCTACAAGTGACTGTCAAGGAAGCCAGTTTTTTCTGTCATTTACTAATTTAGGAGGCTTTTGCTCTTTGCTTCCTGTTTACCGAGGTGATATAGCCTTCTCAGGTCTCTGATGAAATTGTAGACTAGATAGTTATAGTTGTCTTTGCTAACAGGATCAGAAGAGTACTCACAGAAGAGGTATAACGTGTATAAATTGATAGATATAAAGATATAATTTTGGGTTGGTAATGTGAGTTAGAATAGAAAGTGAATTACATATGACACTTAGGGCTCATCAAAATAAGATAGGTTATAGAGGATTTTCTCTGAATTTGTTCAATAGAAATAGACTAGATATTGGTAATATAATAATTGCCATATATATATATATATATATATATATATATATATATAAAGATATTTTAGTTATTATATATAGTTTTACTCTTAGTTAAAATATTAGCTTTTTATTTAGACAAAATGGATAAATGTATGATATTTTGTTTGTTTTTTGATAGATAAAGCTTTCTTCGAGTTAGAAGGTAGAGCTACTCATTAGTTAACCATATAGGGATGGCAGACAGTACAGAAAGGAAATAGAGAGTGATAGGGCAGGAGTGGGGAGGCATTATCCTGACTTTTTAAGATGGAGGAATGCAAGAGGTAGGAAGTCATTGATGGTTGATGTGCTGTTTATTTGATCCTCCAAGATTTCACCCCAATATCTTTATTTTATTGATAAGTTTTTTTTTTTTTTTGTTTTGCCTTCAAAAGTTTCTTTATTATACAGAATTGTTTTGGATATTTTGGGTTTTTT
>NW_026067937.1:9599594-9610088 GCF_014885135.2 Alexandromys fortis | reverse complement strand
TGTGGAAAGTCCAAAGTCCTCCCCGCTCCATCTTGGTCTAGGAAGGTGGACATCCAAACTGGCTAGGCTCCCACAAAGCCAGAACATGAAGTAGGATCAAAACCCAGTGGCATTGTCCTTGGCTTCTCAGCAGCCCTCATTGTCCGCCATATTCAGAGAGTCCGGTTTTATCCCATGGTTTTTCAGTCGTAGTCCAGCTGGCCTTGGTGAGCTCACAATAGATCAGCCCCACTGTCTCCGTGGGTGGGTGCACCCCTCGTGGTCCTGACTTCTTTGCTCATATTTTCCCTCCTTCTGCTCCTCCTTGGGACATTGGGAGCTCAGTCCAGTGCTCCAGTGTGGGTCTCTGTCTCTATCTCCATCCATCTCCAGATGAAGGTTCTATGGTGATATGCAAGATATTAATCAGTATGGCTATAGGATAGGGTCATTTCAGGTTCTCTGTCCTCAGCTGCCCCAGGAACTAACTGGGGACATCGCCCTGGGCACCTGGGAGCACCAAATCTCTTGCCAACCCTAAGATGGCTCCCTTAATTAAGATGTGTGCTTCCCTGCTCCCCTATCCGACCTTCCTTTATCCCAAACATCCCGTTTCCCAAGTTCCCCCCAACCTCCCCTTCTCACTTTTCTCTCCCCATCTCCCCTTACCTCCCCCCCCTCCCCCAAGATCCCATTTTTTGCCCGGCATATTGATAAGTTTTAATTGGATTTATGCTTGAGTCCACTACTCCAGTTTGAGCATCTCAACAGGGCAAAATTTTCTTGCTCTGCTCACAGAAGAGCTCATCCAATTCCCTTTACAGGGCAATTCAGAACTGTTGATGGGATGTAAAACATTTTTTTAAAAAACAGTAAAAAATGAAAAAAAATTAAAAAAAAAAAGAAGAGCAAGCAAAAAGGAAGACAGTACACTTGGTGTTCATTCTAATGAAGAGACATTTTAGGGGTTTTTCACAGGCTGGGGTCTGAATCTCACAATCTTTTACACTTGGTTAGCTTTAAAACAATCATCACCAAGGAAATAAAGGAAAAGAGAAACTCTAGTAACCTAAGTTATAAGATTACAGACCTTGTGGAAACAAACAAAAGTTTGTAGTCGTAGAGATTAATTATTTCATAAAGATTTTACAAAGAGAGAAGCCAGTACATGCAGTAGACACAAATCCCAGTGCCATTATCAGCTCTGATCTCCAAAATATATAAAGAACCCAAGAAACTAGACATTAAAATTTTAATTAACCCAATTAAAAAATGGGGTTCTGAACTGAAAAGAGAAGTCTCAACAGAAGAATTTCAAATGGCCAAAAGATACTTATGGACATATTCAACTTCCTTCGCTATCAGGGAAATGCAGATCAAAACAACTTTGAGATACCATCTTACACCTGTCAGAATGACTAAAATAAAAAAAACACCAATGATACCTTATGCTGGAGACAATGTGGAGTAAGGGGAACACTCATCCATTGCTGGTGGGAATACAAACTTGTGCAACCTCTTTGGAAATCAATGTGGCGATTTCTCAGAAAATTGGTAATCAACCTACCTCACGATCCAGCAATTCCACTCTTGGAAATGTATCCAAGAGATGCCCAATCATCTACAAAAGCATTTGTCTAGCTATGTTCATAGCAGCATTATTTGTAATAACCCGAACCTGAAAACGACCTAGATGCCCCTCAATGGAAGAATGGATAAAGTGTGAAATATATACACATTAGAGTACTCTCTACTCAGCGGTAAAGATAATGACATTTTGAATTTTGCACGCAAATGGGTGGAAACGAAAAACACTATCCCAGGTGAGATGACCGAGACCCAAAAAGATGAATATGGTGTGTACTCACTCATTCGTGGATTCTAGCCATAAACAAAGGACATTGAGCCTGAGTCCATTTTTTAATTTTTTATTTCTAAGCAAAGAATGTTATTAAAGCTCTCAGTACTGTTTGCATATTTTTGAAAATTTTATACTTACAAATTACATTTCTCTATTCATGATTTCTCTGTGAAAATGATATTTGTTTTCTTTGTACTTATCAAAGTATTGAAATAATTATATTACTTATGCTACAGTTATAAAATTATTTGAGAGATTTCTTTAGATATGTGATTTTCTTTTTGATTAAACATACTCTATTGTGAATTTAAAATGCTATTGAAATAATTGCTTATAAAGATATAAAATTATTTTAACTTTCTTCTTTGAGCTATTGGACAGCTTGTATTGTTCCTGATAATGTGGGTTATTAGTGAATATTTCATGTTTATTTCTCACTTTTTTCTACTTGTGAGTATGTGTTTTGTTCAAAGCTGCAGTGGTTCTTTTTATTATTCGTGGTCATGTTTCTTGTTTCTTTAGAGAAGATTTTTGTTTGTTAGAAAAAAAAGTGGACAAAAAAAGAAAAAAAAGTGGAGCTAGTAAGACCTCCCTATGTATTAATTACACTTTTAAATCAATGACAACTTTATTCTTTATCCTAATTAACAGTGCTTAGATGAAACCCTGAATTAATAGAAAGCATGGGAGAATCCAACAGACAAACTGCACAATTGTAACTCAGTATGCTGTAGCAATACTTGCATTTCACAAAATCTCAGGTAATAAGGAATGGATTAGGATATCACAGTAATGTTTCTAAAATGCTCAGTATTTGACTTCTATTATTGAAGTTAGTCCCTCAAAGCCTTTGGCTATACAGTTACACCATAAAAGGTCAGATTTTGTGTAGAAAATTTGGTTTAAGGTGCAATCGTCTCTAAGGGATTCAGACCACTCGTTTGGCTTTTCTTTAAGTGACAGGTGTCTTTTGTCCTTAGAACAAGTCCCGATCCACATTTTCCCCACAGGTGCATTAGTGCCCGAAGACTGTCAGGTGGGTAATGAGAACTCAGCGGCTTGAGAAGACATGTCATTTTCCCAAAGATGATGACAAGTCACTTCCACCCCTTTCCCGGGGCAGATGTCTTATTTCCCTGCCACTTTTCCCCTAGCACATTAGACACACATTGCTTGATCTTGTCAGATTCATCAAACAAACCATTTCCATCAATTATGTGACAGTTTATATTATCCAAACTTGTCAGCAGCCCCACTCACTTCTAGCATGTTTCCATGGATGTGTCAGAATCTCTTAGTTCCTCACTGCCAGCCAGCGAGAGGTGGAGGACTTGGACACCTGCAAAAGCATTCTCCAACTTTATTCCACAGGGTGAACACCTCAGTTTTCAGATTTTAACACTCTGAGCATTCCATTCAGGAGGCCGCTTTTTCTGTCTATGCACATCCAGCCATGCTATAAGATTGAGGGAAGCTGATTGTCAGTTCTCCCCGAAGACTCTCTGTTCTCACCCGTCCTTGCATTCCCATGGCTCGATCATTTTCTTGTCTCCCACTCTAAATTTCAAGCTCAGTGTGAAGCTTAAGATGTGCCTAGAAAAGAGAAAATGACTGCGGTTATAAAGAGGTGATGTATTTCCAGCCACAGTATAATAGAAAGAAGGTTTCTCCATACCTTTTGGCAGACTTTTCGGGAGTTAATGATGTACTTGCAGTTTATTTATAACCAAGCAAAAGACAGATACCCATCTTTACATGTGGCTCTTTATTCAGGATTTATCAGGATTTATCTTGTACAGAAATCAAATTTATTTTCACACTTCTTTCTTGTATTCATATTTCCAAATCCCTGACTCTAACCTTTTATCTCTGTGTGTGAGTGTGTGCAATTATGTTTAAATATACTTTTTAAAATCTGAACAAATTGCTGGGCAGTGGTGGTATATGCATTTATTCCCAGCACTCGGGAGGCAGAGGCAGACAGATCTATGTGAGTTTAAGGCCAGCCTGGTCTACAAGAGCTAGTTTCAGAACAGGCTCCAAAGCTACAAAAAACCCTGTCTCGAAAAACCAAAAAAAAAAAAAAAAAAATCGGAACAAATTTAGAGATTGAAATCAATAATAGATCATGAGATTATGAGAAACGACATCAACTGAATAAATAGAAAGAAAATTGTTAAATGTTGTGAGTGCAGAACACTACTAAAGATAGCCACAAACTTCTGATGAGATCTTTAAAAATTATTAGTGCATAAATTTAAAAGGCAATATCTAACAAATACATTATGAAGAAAATGGCATACTGTGGATATAGATTCTATAAGGTTAATTTGATGAATATGGTAAATTTTTATTAAATTATCAATTTTTTAAAAATGTAATAAAACTAGAAAAATGTTTATGAGAAAGATATGAGAAGGGCAATGCATTACAAAATGTCAGTGGAAGAAATAAGGATGGATGCTTAAGGTTTTATGAATACCATAAACGTATATATTTAAGTATCACATTTAAAGTTAAAGTTCTTTAGGCCAGAAAGACAGCTCAGCAGTTAAGTCATGCTCTAAGAGAAGACCCAGGTTCTCTGCACTATTATTCCCAATCTAGGGAGATCCAGACCCTCTAACCTCTTCAGGAATAGTCAATCACATGCAGATACTCACACACAGACACATACACATACCATTAATAAAAATAAATCTTTAAAATAAAATTGTTGATGTCAGTAATGAATACTTATTTTTCATTTTTGTCAAGGTATTATTTGCTGAGTTAGAAAATGGTAGGTAGTTTCACAGAGGTCTAAATAAAATTACTCAAAATCAACTATATGCATAGTAATTGAATTCTGTACTTTTATTCTATTTTAGGAAGAAGTTCAAACTTAAAATTATAAAATTGCTTTTTCAATCACCATCGTAAGATTAACAATTGAATAACACACATTTAGTTTTCATATTAGAAGTTATTTTTTAAATAATTATATCAAAAATGTAACCAAAGTAACTAAGATAAATTATCTTATACAGAAATGATGGAGGTGGGTCATCTGTCTATCTGTTGCTTTCATTGGTTAATTAATGAAGAAACTGCTTGGCCCTCTGATGGGGTAGAATTTGGATGGGCGAAGTGGACAGAGCAGAGTGCTGGGAGAAAGAAGCCGAGTCAGGATTCGTCATCATTCTCCCACTCCAGACAGCCACAGGTTAAGATCTTCCCTGGTAAGCCACCTTGGGGGCTACACCTTGTGGGCTACACAGATTATTAGAAATGGGTTAGATCAATATGTAAGAGATAGCCAAAAAGAGGCTGGAACTAATGGGCCAGGCAGTGTTTAAAAGAATACAGTTTCCGTGTAATTATTTCAGGGCATAAGCTAGCCATGAGGGTGGCCGGGTGCCGGGGACACAGCCCCGCCACTCTTATTACAACACAGAAATATGTGAGGGAACAGAGAGATGGCTCAGAAACTGAGAAGACTGGCTATTCTTAGGACCTACGTTCATTTCTACCATCCACATGGTAAGTAATGTCCTGGATAGTTCTAGTTCTACTTGAAACAAGCTAACATTATCTGAAAGGAGTTAATCTCAATTAAGAAAATGCCTCCATGTGATAGGCCTGTAGGTATTCCCTTAGGTGATTTTCTTAATTAGTGATTTATGGAAAAGACACAAGCCACTGAGAGATTGTAACATCTGGGCTGTAGATCCTTAATCTATAAGAAAGCAGGCTGAGCAAGTTATGAGGAGCAAGCCATTAAGCAGCACACCTTCATTGCCTCTGAATTATATCCTGTCTCCAGGTTTCTGCCCTGTTTGAGTTTTCTGTCCTGAATTCCTTTAATAATCAACAGTTATTTAGAAGTATAAAACAAAAAAACCCTTTCCTACCCAACTTTTGGTCACAGTGTTTCATCGAAGCAATAGGAACCCTAAATAAGATAGGTGGCTAAAAACTCATGTTAACTCCAGTTCCAGGGAATCTGATACCCACTTGAGCATTCCTCAGAAACTGCATGCACATGGTACACAGAAAAAACATGCAAGTGAAACCCCAATCAAAGCAAAATTATCATAATAAAAATTATCATAATAAAATACCTGACTTTTAATATTCTATTAACAAGAAAATCTGAAAGTTTTCAAACTAAAATGCATATTTTTATTCTCTGAGTTAGAGACTGCAAAAATATAAAGCAAATAAATATGAAATTCAAGAAAAAATTGGATTTTTTCTATCATTAATAACATTAACTGTGTTTTTTATATCTTTTTTTGGTGAAACACAGACATACGAAAACACATAAACACGTATGGTATTTAGAGTGGCTATCCTCACAAAAGAAAGCAGGAGGACACAAAACTGAACCTTTATCAAATGAAATGCCATTGGAGTGTTTTATCAAGCTGGAATAATTTGTGCTGTAGCAATTGTTTTTTTTTCCACAAACAGTTTTTGCGTTAGAATTACTATTACTGTGATAAAACACCATGATCAAAGGCAACTTGGTGATAAATGTGTTTATTTCAGTCACAGTTCCATATAAATATTGACCATTGAAAGCAGTCAGGGCAGAAAGATTTAGCATGTTTGACCTGGTGTCTCCATGGTGGCTCCCTCACTTTGCCTTTTCCCTCCCAGAATTCAGTTTGGTCTCCCCTCCTACCTAAGTTCTGCCCTATCACCAGGCCCAAAGAAGTTTCTTTATTAACCAATGAAAGCAACACAAATACAGAAGGACCTCTTACACCACTTTTTTTTTCTGTTAAATGAGATGAAAACATTTTTGTTACTTTATTTTAAAATGTTTTCTAATAATACATCTCGGTTATATTCTTTCTTCTTCCCCAACTTGCCCAGATTCTCTCTACTTAACCTCATATTCATTCTTTCACTTTCTCAAAATAAAAAAAAAATCAAAAATAACAGATAAAAGTAGAAGTAATCAAGTAAAAATAGAAATAAGATAAAAAATCAAAATAAAAAATACACAAATAATCACAAAATCTGTTTTGTATAGGAAAACAGGGTCTGATTTGGAGAGTCGTTGATATACCCATACCTACTAAGACCTCATTGGAGAAAATGGATTTCATTTTTTCCAACAACTGTGAGTTGCAAATGGATTCTTTGTGATGGAAGAGAATTTGTGTCATCCCGGAGTCCAGCTGCAGTGGGATTTAGGTCCCAAACACAAGGTGTGGAGTGTGTGATGAATGAAGACTGACAAGATATGAAAATGAATGAGGAAGGCTGCCTGCTTATTGAAAATAGGCCACACCTTATACATACGATAATTGCATTATAGTGTAATCACAAACAATATTGAAAGCAGATTTAATGATTCTGTGGTGAAAGCAGTTATCAATGTTATTGTTGCAGCATTTTTCATGAAGCAAAACGCGCTAAGTTCAACAAGAATATAATGCCTCTAAGTTTCGGTCACCCCATCCAGTGCCCTTTAACACTTTCTCCTGCATGATTTCATCCGTTGTGGTCAGAAGGTGTCAGACATTGAATTCTGAGAAAGAAACTCCTATGAGCAATTTTCCTTCTTCAAGGCCATAATGTTGCATTTGTACCTGTACCATAATAAACATTAAATTGTTTCCTGACTGCATTCCTATATGGCATCATCTTATAATAAGGGCCTGCTCCCCTACTAAGGTCCTGAAATGGAAGATCCTTACATATTATTCTTTTCCCATTATACTCTATCAATCTGATTCCTTCAATGTATGCTCCTGTATATGACATAGATACATCAAGCCTGTCTAATTTCTTAACCTAATCTGCTCTCCGTGGGGCATACCATAGCTTGCTATTCATATAGGAAGACACTAATCATAGGCAATCTTCTACACATATTAACTGAATTCTTGCTCTTGATGGGCATAAGGCCTTGGTCTGGACCCACAGTGTCTCTCAATTGTGTGTTTCTCATCCTTGGGATCAGGTGTGCCCACTTAGTAAATCTTAAACCTTTCTATTCTTGATGTAATCAGGGGAGCATTGTGTGGGGAATTTTGGGCGGGAGTCAGCAGAGTTATCATTCTATATATTTTCACCCTGGCAGGAATTTTTCCAAAGCATCACTTTGTTTTTTCCATTCTCACCATACAACAAATCCTACAGAAATTTTCCCAAAGAAAAAGGTATAAAAAAAAACCTGCCATAACATATAGCAAGAATCACTAAAAGGAAAGTAAAAGGGTGTTAGAGAATTGTGATAGGCAATGTCAAAAAGGCTGGGACTTTGTCAAGCAGCAGTGGTTGAGATGCAGTCCAGCCAGTGTCCATTTCCCACTCAGTGCTAGTACTGGGCATGCCTTGCACCTGTGCATGCCCTGTGCACATTGTCAGAGTCTCTGTTTTGAGTTTACAAGTGTATCCATGATGCTGTGTCTCAAACATGCTGCTTTCTTGGAGTGTCCCACTACCACTGCCTCTTACAATCTTCCCACCTCTTCTTCTGCATAGATCCCTGAGCATTTTCACATCACCCTTTTTCTACTTGTTATATTCAGGTTTCCTTTCAAAGTTTCATCTGTAAACAAACCACTATTTTCTTTGTGCTTCTTCATCAGATGAGGCATACAGGAGCGATCAAACTAAATTCTGTTAGGAAAGTGATTCGTTATCTTAGGACTAGAAACACTTCATACCACGGTTTCATGTCAGGCAATGTGTCCTGTCTTTGTGACTGAGTTGAAGTGTGTTGTTCTTGAAATTTGAGGTAGCAATTTTGGTTTAAGGACATATCTTATGATGAAGATATTCAGAAAAAAAGGAGGATGAAAGCTGGCAATAAGGAAGGATAATTAAAATGGAAAAGAAACTAAAGGAATAAGAGTATAGCACTACATTGAAAATCAGTTTACTTTATTTCATATTTTGCATATTGATGTTGATTTTTAATGGGAACTTTTCCATAGCCTCAGATGTTTGAATATTCATTCTCTATTTAGGGAGGGAGCAAATCACCATGGGTGTATTTGATATTATAGAGTCATACTCTATTTCCAGTTTGTGCTCTCTGCTATGGTTTTACTTCAAGTTACAAACTCTCAACAACTTGCTGCTACCACTATGCCTGAAATTTGTTGCACTGTTTCCAAGCCATGGAAGACTCTTATCTCACTGCAAGCACAAGACAAGACAAACCCTTCTTTCTATAAGCTGCCTCAATCATGGTGTTTTATTACAGCTGCCAAAGATAACTAAAATTGTATTCTTTATGACTTGGGATACTGAAAATAATTATGGCACTCTTTCTCCTATGTCCCTTTTCCTCTCCTCTTCCTTCTTTCTAATCCCCTTCTCCCTTTCTTCCTTCTTTTCTATCTCCCAGCTCTCCAACTCCCCCTGACCTAGATTTTAGCATTCCTTCTTTGTTCTTTCATTCCCTTTTCATGTTTGTACAGTCTCACCCATACCTTACATAATAATACTTGTAGACAGTGGGATAAATTGTATCTAGGCATTTTCAACTTATTTGGAGGCAGTGTCCTAAATGGAAGTTATGTCAGAGATAGCTTTATCCCAAAGAGCTAGTGTGAGAGGATCGGTCCAAATGTTCCACACCTGCCCTGCTCCTTTCACTAAGTGAAGATAATCCTACAGAGTGCTGATGAGAATTCCCAAGTTCAAAATTCAACCCAGATTCTAATTAACTTGATTACACCTGTTGTGCCTGATTCATAACTTTCCCTCTTTCGATCAAGTTGTCACTATGTATTTGGATATTCATCTTTTTTCCCTGTTATTTATTTGACAGGATATATCACACATTGAAAGAAGCAGCACAAAGCATGTACTGTTACATGACTATAATTCTTACTACTATTCCTCCCTCTCTCCCTTGTTTCCTTCTTTTCTTTCTGTCTTTTTTTCTTTATTGCTTTTTCTTTCTTTACATCAAAAGAAGAATACTTACAAGTTTGTGATCTATATGCATAATTGTGACATATCAGTGTGCAAAATTATTTGTGTGTACTCTGTAGAGATTAATAGCATTTAATTAGCTGGGATTTAAAAAGAAAAGTTGATTGATAGCAATATATATATCCTACTCACAGAGAATAATAACCATAGTACAGTTCATGTTTCACAAAGGGGTGACCTATATGAAATTGCAAATACAAAGTCTTACAATAAACATGCTGCTTTAAAGATTTGCTGCATGCCAGAGGTTTTCCTGCTGTGGTTAGTTAGCAGCAAGCCTCCTACTAACAACATTCAGTGAGCAGGCCATTAACAATTTACCTAAAATATTTCAATAATAAAGATCTGTTTTGCTTTCATTTTCTCTGTGTACTTTTTTCTTCTTTTGGAAATAGATGCCTTTCTCATCAAATTTATACTTTCCCCTCTCCCCACTCCTCCCATTTCCATCCCATCTCCACCCCCCCGCCTTCTGATTTACTCTCCCTATCTGTCTCTTATTAGAAAAGATCATTCTTCTATGAATTAGCAACCAAAGATGCATATATATTATAATGCAGAAGTTGTACATGGAAACCTAACGGGAAAAAAATCTCAAGAATAGGCACAATGGTAATAGTTGGAGACCTACTTATTTCCACAGTCACGAGTTCCATAAAAATACTAAACTACTAGCTGTAAAATATACACACAGTATGTATATGCAC
>NW_026067937.1:9590448-9599536 GCF_014885135.2 Alexandromys fortis | reverse complement strand
ATATATACAGAGAGAGAGAGAGAGAGAGAGAACCTGATGCAGACCCATTTTAGGCTCTTTGCTTACTGCTTCAGTTTCTGTGAGTTCTTATGCCTGGATAAAACACTGATCTATGAATACGGTAGAATATCATTGGAAATCACTTTTTATTTCTTTTTCTTTTATTTTTAGACCACTAGTGTTTGGTTTTACGATAGGTCACTGGCTATCTAGTCTCTGGTTCTTGGTTAACTAAGTAGTGTCAGATATGGATTCCTTCTCTTGGAGTGGACATTAAGTTAAATCAAACTGTAACATGATTGATAAAAATCCAGAGAGGCAGACAGATCTGGTGAGTTCGAGACCACCCTCGTCTACAAGAGCTAGAACAGGTTCCAAAGCTATAGAGAAACCCTGTCTCGAAGAAACCAATAAAAAAAATCTATAACCATTAATCCTTTGCATTTTTATGTATTTATAATGTTAAAATTATTACATATTTATAAATATTCACTGCTTAAGTAATATTAAGTATAATACATAATGTAATATGTATTATGGCATATATTTTTGTCTGATTAGATAATATGTGCATATTTTCACATATGTACACATATTTATGTTTTCATATGTTTACATGTACACACATATTGTTATCATCCATGATTGTGCATATATACATCTCTATATGTTAATATGGGGTTTTTATGTACCATTAAAGGTAAGTTAGAGAATAAGGAGTAAATAGAGGATATTTGTCCAAACTTTAAAACATGACAAATTATTTTCAAATTTTCTTTAACCAAGCAACTGGGAAAAAGAGTTTAAATTAAATTTAAAATTGTTATTAATTTTTCATAAGTTCAATGATGATTTTTTCTTCTATAATATCTTTTTGAAATTATTACCATTAATTTCCATACCTTTCCTGAATTCTTTGTATATAAATGCCATGGGCACAAACTTTGTTCATCCATTTATTCCTTATCTTCCTTTTTTCTTCAATTGTGTTTGATGAATATGTTTAAAGTGTATTTTTTTAAGAACAGAGACTTCTTTAATTTTGAAACATTTTTTAAATCATGATGAATATCAATCACTAATTATAACACAGTTAGGAAATATCTTTTACACATTTTTGTTATTAGTTTGCATCAAGGTCATTAAATAAATTTGATATGAAAAAGTATTTCCATTTAGTTAATATTGTTAAGAAAGTGTCAAATTAAGAAAAATAACAATGAAATAAACTAAAATAAAAGTTTTTGATCTCTAATTTACATTATAAGATAAAATTATTATTATTATTATTATTATTATTATTATTATTATTATTTCAAGACAGAGAAAGAGTTTCTCTGTTTAACAGTCCTGGCAGTCCTGGAACTACCTCTTGTAGACCAAGCTGGCCTCGATCTTACAGAGATTCACCTGTCTCTGCCTTTCAAGTGCTGGAATTAAAGGTATGTGCCACCACCTCCCTGCCAAGATAAAATTATTTTTAGACACATTATAGAATTAAGCCAAAACCAAAACAGACAGCTTAAAGAAGTAAATGATACATTATCTGTTTAATTTTGGGGTTAACAAAGAATATTTCAATGAATATATAAGGCAACTAAAGCATATTATAAAGCTGTAGTAATAAAATTATTAAAATTATAGCAGTTAAATAATAGTGAAACTAACTAGAAAAGGGGAAATGTATAAGGATTATTATATTTCATTTATCATTCTAATTACATTGGAAAATAAAACAGATGGGAAATGGTCACAGCCAAAGATTGAGTGAGAGTATAACATGGTTGATAAGGGGTCATCTTGTTCAAAGCCATGATAGCATCTTGATTTGTGCACACTGAATAGAGCAGTCAGGTCAATTTATAAATCTCCATTCTTGGTGCTGTTTGAACAGGTGTGCCTTCCCAGTGGTATGTGTTTCTTTAGGTTAAATGAACTATCAGAAAATAGCACCATTCACTGGAGGAACTTCTGTAACCTCACAACCCCATAAAACTAGAATTTTTGCTTCAATGAGAGAAGAGAAATTAGTTTTCCCAAAGGTAACTCTGCTAATTTCCCATGTTATCACAGCTGCTTATAAAACCAGGCTAGTTATACTCACAAAAATTCAAGCGTGTCTACTTTCGTCTATCTTCCTCTCTTTGAGAGTTAGTAAGTCCAAATGACATCATACCAAATAAGACTGTATCTCAGAAGACAGATTTGTGGGCCAAAAATTACTGTTACCACAAACAAAGTAGCTATCAAATAACATTTTATGAAACAGTATACCTTGAAAGCATACTAGAGACATGATAGTCATATGTCAAGAAAGAGGCTCACAGTTTTGATGAATTTCTGTCCCAGAGATCCCACTAAGTAGGATTTTATGTTTCAAAAAAAAATGGTGTGCAATACAATGTTTAGGCTACCTAACTCTGAAGTTGAAAAGGAATCAGAGTTTACTGAGTAAAATAAATAAATAAACAAACAAATAAATAAATAAATAATGACAAGAAATTGACTTCTTTTTAGCATCAAGAAGCTCAGAATTTTGTATACACTCCCATGATTCTTCAAATTTTTTATAACGGGTGACTTTTGAATTTTGTTAATGCTTATCACTCACTCCTGCAGACAGAGGTATGCTAGCTATGTGGTCATTCTTTGAAAATGAGGCAACTGATGTATAAAGCAACAGGATAGTATAAGTGTATATAGGCAGGTCCTAGAATATAGACACATACACTAGCCTTTGGTCAATATACAGGTGGCAAATAACTTTGCTATCCTGGTAAAATATTGTACATGTGGATCATTGTCCTTAAATTTCAAAAGCTAGTTCTTGTTTGGTGCCTTGGGGGTAGACAAATGGAGTAAAGAGGTATCAAATTCTATGACTTAGGTCACTGGGAAGGTACACACCTTTAATCACAGCACTCAGGAGGCAGGGTCTGGCAGATCTTACTGATTTCAAGGCCAGTCTGAACTATGTCGCGAGTTTCAGGACAGCCATGGTTACATAGGGAGAGTCTATCCTTAAAACAAAACAAAACAGACTAAGATGGAGTATCACTGATTCTCTGTGCATCTCTGTGCACTCAACAGGCTGGTTTTCAACAGTAGTATATTTACAGTGATAGTAACTCCAACATGATACCAAGAACTTGGTGAATCGGTGAGTATTTTTAGACTGTACTATTACAATATTCCACACAGGCATATAAAATCAAGCCATATTGTATAGGATCATGTCAGACACCAGAAAAGTATTTTATAAAATCAGTCAAGTTATATTTCTCATTAGTATTGCTATTATTTTCTCCTTTATAGATGATGAATTTGCACAAAGTGATCAAGAAGTTATTATCACACAGGGTAATAGAGGTTTAATAACATGAAGGCTCATCATTGCATAACTACTCTCTTCTTCTTTTGGTTTGTGAAATTGAAGCTCATTTAAAGAAAATAAGTGATGGAATCAACATTACAACAGCTAATAATCACTACCTTGTTTGTGCTGACTGGAAAGATAGTTACACAGCTTCAAACATTGTCAATTATGCAACTGCAGCAAATTACTTCAGTTACCTAGAAATATGCTGCCCGATAAAGAAGTGGCTACAGTTATTACATGATTTAGTCATCTGAATGCCTTTTCAAAGTGTGACAGCCCTGTCTGAATGGTGCTTACCTGAATAGTGCTTACCGTGGTGGGCAACACAGATAGATTCATCACAGCTCCAGTGTTCTCTTGGACAGCAGCACAAAGAAATGTCTGATCCAAAGTTTGTTGTTAGGGCAATGCTTAGACATCTGCTAAACTTAAAGATAGGCATGGTGGATAACAACCCGTGCTTTAATGAAATTAAAAAGTTATAAAATACAGTATTCAATGTTCCTAATTTTATATCAAGTTGGTAGAGGATTTAAAAATAATGAACGAGAGTTTGCACTTTCATTATCAGTAACCATATCTAAGTTCTATTGATATTTTTAACAAACAGATTTCGAGTGCACTGACTAATTAGGCAAATCTAATGATAACTGTATCTACACTAATTTAACGACATCATAACTTGGTGATGTGACAAATGTACAGTTCACCTCTATGCTGGTATTCTGCCTATTAATAACTCTCTCATCTTTCATTGCGGGAAATATCTCTCCCCTGACTTCTGTGAGGCTTAATCTTCAGAACTTTGACTAAATATTACAGTTTACAATGAGAAAGCACAGATAATCTGCTGGGATTTTAATATAAGTATTAGAACTTTATATCAGACATAAGAATCCAACTTGACAATCACTCTACAGTTCTTGTACTAAAGATGAGTGTAGTACTATTCACCTTGTAAAAATCTAGGACTATAAGTCCTTATAAATTTTAAATAACATCATATTCCTAATAGTAATATCAAAAAGTAAAAAAAAACTCCAATTATTTATTTACTGTGTATCATAACAAATTATTATTCTCAATTTGTCTCTAGTAGCCAATTTTCTGCCTAGTATATTAAAAATTAACAGTCTTTAAAGATTTTTTAAAAAATAGTCAAGCACACCTTTAATCCTAGCCCTCAGGAGAGAGAAGCAAGAGGATGTTTCTTAGTTCCAGGACAGCCAGGACTACATAATGAGATTCTGTACTGCCTCTTCCCTGGAAAAAAAAAAAAGAGATTTAAAAAGTTGTTGCACATTGTGGAAAGTGTTTTATAAACAGAATTTCTGTTTTGTGCTGTAAAAAAAAAAAATCTCAGCACCATTTCTCCCATGATACGGCCTAAAGTTGAATATACTTCTTTTCACATCCACTGAGACACTGTGAATGATGTTATGTCAAATAAGGAAAGAGTGATTGACATGAAGTTTCCAACAGTAAATTATTTTGATGAAAAAAAAATTTCGTCCCATTGCCTTAACATCCTGAGACAATACCAACTCACAATAAAATATGGTCACTGAGCGCAGTGTTTCTTCTGTGTGTAACTCCAGAAATTATTCAAATTGTGGCCATTAATTTTATACATAAATTACCATGCATAATTCGCTTATTTCCTCTAGTGACATTGAAAAAATATGGACTATTTTCAGGATGTATTGTCATCTGGAATTAATGATTTTCATTGTCTGGAATGTAGAGTTTCAGTTGTTTATATATTGTCCCATTCCTAGTCCACTCTTTCATGAGCACTCATTCCATTTGTAGTCTCACTAAATCATGTAAAGAACTCTGTGAAGTTGCTACTCCTTGCCATAATGTACAAATATGGTACAGATATTCAAAGAAACAACAAAGATGAGAGCTGGGATTTCATCACCATTCTTTGAAGTTCAATATCCTTTTCATCTCTGTTTCTTTGTTGGACTCCAATGTTTTTCTTCATGCAGTTAGAAGGAAAACTTTTCAGAAACTCTTACCTTTCAATAAGTTTCTCAGAATTTCTATGAACATGTCAAAATCCGCAGCTGTCTGTCTGCACCTCCTTGCTTGTCTAAAATTCTGAAACCGATTCAGAATTTGATCATAGGTGTCATTATATAAAACAACATTTTCTACATCATGACAAAGAATTATTTCCAAAATTTTTCATAAGGAAGACCACTTTCAATAATTTACATTTTATCACAAAATGATCATGCAAATTTGTGAAGTCTAATACAATTTTATAAATAATTTACACATGCTTCAAAAATGTTCAATAGTGTCCTTGATTTCAAACAAGTAAGGTGAAGGCTGCAAACACTAAATACCTCTAGAAAGTAACCAGGCATTCCAGAGGTCATAGGAGTATTCCTACAACATAAGCAATAATTTCTATCACTGTAATCCCAGCAAGCAGCGTTGATTCTGTCTTACTTTTATCTACTGGACTTCCGTTCGCTGTGGAATTTACTTACAATGCATTTGTGGATAATCAAGCAGGGGCTGAATTGTGTGGAGAAGGAGGGAAGCAGGCTATTATTATCCTGCTGGCTTCAATGCCCCTGACTTTTAGAGAAGCACTAGCCTATATTAGTACATGTGTTTGGCATAAATGTCATACAAATATCACATCCCTAAGCATTCTTGTAATCATTTCAAGGAAAGACAGGGATATAGAAAGAGACAGAGAAAATGATAATTTATTTATTGAATCTGACAGGTTAGTCTATGAACAGATAAATATTGACAGATGTCTCATGGAGACAATGAGAAAATGTGTTTTGTAACATTGTAATTTCATATTAACTCATGAAGGCACTTTGTCATTCAGCTTTAAGTGCCCTTCAGAGATAACAGTGAAAATCAGATGGTTTTCTTTAAAGCCACGTGATTACTTTAAGTATTACAGCTGGAAGAAAAATAATGTATATAAGTTTTCAATCTCTAACTCAAACTATTAGGTATTCAAATCAAATTGAGGTAAATAAGTCACAAAAGTCAATTTAAGACATATTTTTAATTACTTTGCCAATAATATAGTTTTGCTTAGGATAAGAGAAAAAAGCTATGTTAATCAATCTTGATTCCATCATTACTAATCTAGGTCACACAAAATAAATATTTTATTATATTTTTGTTATATTTATCACTGAACCTTTTTGGGTTGAGTACGTGTTTTGCTTAATGAAAAATGCTGATCACTATTCAGATTTGAGTATCCTACGTCGGTCTGATGTTACCAATCTAGTATGTATTAAAGTTTGATTAATTTTTGTCTCTTTAACAGCCAAGATTCCATAAAGAGATTTCATTATAATTGTAAAACAATATTACTTTCAAATGAAGGATTATTTTTGATGTCTCATTTACAGGTACATTCTCAATAATAGTCCTTCTGCAAACATGTGATAAATACATATAATGACCTTTTTCTAAGGCTTGTTAACGTGCACTCGATCCCTAAGATTCTGCAACTGAGCAATGCTAGTGTTTATTTGTGTGCTGAGAGTGAGGAGAGGAAGAAACTGGAGTGGATTCTGCAAGCACCTGGCATTGGTTGCTAATGGGCTGTGTAATTGTTCCCTGCACAGCATGTACAGCATAATCCAAACCTGCCTACTCCAAATGGATGGTCAGAGAGGCATGCCGAAGATTCTTGTTGCCAGAACTGCACTAACGGGAACAGGAATGATCATCCTGGGTTTAAAAGTGGTTTCAAAGTTGAATGAAGTCATAGGAAAGGGAATTTAGATGTTTACAAACTTTAATTGAAATAAATAAAATTAATGTTACAAATGTGACATGTTTATCATTTCAATCATCCACAAGCAGGTTATTATTAAAGATTCTGTGTGTTCTTCCTTTGTGTGAAAGGATCATTTTCTGCATCCCAGCTTCCTTTCAAATTCATAATCTTTTCTTCCTAACCCTCTCCAATAATGGGATAAAAGGTTTGTGCCAACTAATCTGACCCATGAAGAAGAAAGGATGTCTGTGGCATCAAATGTGGAACAGAGTTTTCCAAAAGTCAGCAAACGAGTCACAGACAGTCCCCACTCACACTGTCCCACAGGAAGGTCAACTTACACAACGGTCATATGTGTGTGTGTGTGTGTGTGTGTGTGTGAGAGAGAGAGAGAGAGAGAGAGAGAGAGAGAGAGAGAGAGAGAGAGAGAGAGAGTCCATGAAAGCTCCCTGATTTTCAGTATCTGTGAGGTCCTATGATCTCTGATTACTTGGGTATTCTGTGTTTTTTATTTGTTTATTTTTTGTGATGTCCTTTACTCCTCAAGTTCCTGCGATGCCTCCTTCCTCTCTTCAGCAGAATTCCCCTAACTCAGCCTAGTTTGGCAATGTGTCTCTGCATCTGTTTCTAGCAGTTACTGGATGAACTCTTGCTGATGACAGTTGGGTAGAACACAATCTATAAGTATAGCAGAACGTTATTAAACATCATCATACTGATTTTTTTCTCCAGGCTTCTTTGGTTCTATGATAGGTCTCTGGGTCATCCAGACTCTGTGTCCTGGTACTGCAGGCAGTGTTAGGAGTGGGCTCACTCTCAGGGCATGGAACTCGTGTGTTGACCATCATACAATCTCTGTGCCACTTTTACCCAAAATCTCTCATAGGCAGGACAGAAGGTAGATTGAAGGTTATGTGGCTGGGTTGGTGTCTCAATCCTTCCAGGAGCAGTTTTTGCTAGTCACCAAAGAAATAGATAACTTCTTTCGATTCTGTAATTAACAATATAGACATGTATTCTCTTTAAAATATTGGTATCTGTCACATGAGTAAGAGCTACTTTTGGTGAAACCAGGAGTTTGAATCCCAGAATTTGAGAGGCAGAAAAAGGAGGTTGCTGTGAATAGCAGGCTATCCTGATCTATTTAGCAAGTTATAGTCCAGAAAGTACTACATAGAGAGAACTTATTTAAAAACAAAAGTAGAAAGAAAAGAAAAATAAAAGCTTCAACAAGCCCTGCATAGTAATCATTTAGATGTTGGAGAAAAATTAATTACAAATATAAACAAGGACACCTTCCAAAAAATTTATTTTTATTATTTCATATTTGTTAATTTTAGAAAAATGTTTTGTTATATTTAACTTTAACTTATAAACCAGAAAAAAAGAGGTTTCGAAAATAAAGAAATGGCAAGATTCTTAACCGATGAGTAAACAAGAAGCTCCTGAAAGTAACATGCATTGTCATGGCTTAGAATTCAAAGACAGATCAAGAAAGTTTCAGAAAATGAGAGTGAAGTTTTTGTTGTTGTTGTTGTTGTTTTTTTTTTTTTTTATTTTTCGAGACAGGGTTTCTCCTTAGCTTTTTGGTTCCTGTCCTGGAACTAGCTCTTGTAGACCAGGCTGGCCTCGAACTCACAGAGATCCGCCTGCCTCTGCCTCCCAAGTGCTGGGATTAAAGGCATGCACCACCACAGCCTGGCTGAGAGTGAAGTTTCTTAACTTATTCATGACATATACAGTGGGTGAGAGCTGAGGCACTAAGTGTGTGGAAGGCAATCTGAATCTTCCTGCCCCTTTTCTATATGTTTGTCCCAAATATCCTTCTAGATGTCTATACAACTTTCTTTTCTAGTATTATCACCTATTACTTTTTTGGCCTTTATTTTCTTTTCTGGGGCACCCAGGTCTAAAACTCTTTTGTGCTTTTTAAT
>NW_026067937.1:9584803-9590106 GCF_014885135.2 Alexandromys fortis | reverse complement strand
CCCCCCCCCCCGCCAGCCTCACTCTTCATCCACTCCTCAGAGAGGGTAAGGTGCATTGCTTTGGGGAAGGACCAAGGCCCTCCCCACTACATTTAGGCTGAGCAAGGTATTTGTCCAAAGAGAATGGGTTCCCAAAAAGCCACTACAAGCAGTAGGGATAAATCCTGGTCCCTACTGTCAGTGGCACCACAGTCTGCCCCAGCCCTACAATTGTCACCCACATTCAGAGGATCTAGTTTGGTCCTAATCTGGTTCCTTCCCTGTTTGGCCAGAGTTGGTGAGCTTCCATTAGCTAAGGTAATCTGTTTAGGTGGGTGAACCCATCATGGTCTTGACCTCTTTGCTGATATTCTCACTCCTCCCGCTCTTTGACTGGACTTTGGTAGTTCAGTCCAGTGTTCCATTGTGACTCTCTGCCTCTGTTTCTATCAGATTCTGGATGAAGCTTCTATGGTGATATTTAAGGTAGTCATCAATATGACTACAGGGCATCCGCTCCATTTAGGGTCTTAGCTGGAGTCATCGTTGTGGATTCCTAGGAATTCCTCCAGTACCAGGTTTTTTGCTGGCCCCATAATGGCTTCCTCAATCAAAATATCTCTTTCCTTGCTCTCTGTCTGTCCTTCTCCCATTTCAACTATCCTGTTCCCTCAAATTCGCCTCTACCCTTCATTTTCCCCTCCTCCCCTTCTGCCCTCCCTTCACCACCATCCCCAGGCTCTGAATTTTCCCATGAGTTCTTATCTATTTCTCCTTCCCATGGGGATTTGTATATGTTTCTTAGGGTTCTTGTTACTTAGCTTCCCTGAGGTCATGAACTATAGACTTGTTATTCTTTGCTTTACAGGTAATATCCACTTATGAGTAAGTACATACCATGGTCATCATTTTGGGTCTAGGTTAACATATTCAGGATGGTTTTATTTGTTCCATCCATTTGCATGCAAATTTCAAGATGTTACTGGGTTTTTTTTTCATATTTTTAACCACTGAATAGTATTCCATTGTGTAAATGTACCACACTTTATCCATTCTTTGGTTGAAGGGAATCTAGGTATTTCCAGATGTTGGCTACTACAAATAATCCTGCTGTAAACATATTTGTGATCTTCAGTGCAGAGGATTAAACTTAGGACCTCATACACTTTCAAGAAAGACTGTACCATATAGCTAAGTCTACATCTTACTTTTATGGGTAATTTGTTAACTATCAGTAGCCTGATCTAGTACTTAAGGAACTGAAATTAAAAGATGTTACTCACAGAAAGACTTTAAAAATTAAACAAGCAAATATTTCTGCAAGGAATCCTCAAAGTGTTTATTTACTGCTCAGTCAAATAAAAAATAGAAAAACTACATTGGCCTACATTGGCCACAAAGTTAAAGAGAGACTAATGAAAGTTAATAATCTTGATTAATACATTCATGGAATTTAAAATCACCATAGAAACAAACATCTGGGAATATCTGTGAGATAGTTCTGAGATTGACTTTATTCAGGTGAGAAGACATTCTGAAATTGGGGTATTATCATTCCTTATGTTATTGTACTGGACTGAATAAAAGGAAGAAACATCAAATGTATACCAAATAAATGCTCTTCCTTAGGTTGCAATTATCAGTTATTTTAAATTAACTTGTTTCACATAACTAACATTGAAACTTGGTATTGAAAAACAGGACAGATGCTTTTCTAAAAATAGCCATGTTCAGTGAACAGACAGACCACTTTTCAGGAGAAATGAAGCAAACTTTAAAGCTTTAGGCCAGAAAACCCCTAGAGTGTTGCAAAACAGAGACTGATGAACCAAAATGATGGGAGTAGAAGACCAACAATCAAGGATACATATACGACACAAATCACTCACCCATAGTTTGGTGAGCATAGAAGAACAACAGAAGGAAAGACTCTAAGAGCAAGTGGAATAGAAGATTATTGTAAGATTTCATGTTTTAAAAATATCAGAGAAGCTATACTCACGAGTCTCATCAATACAATTGTTTAAACAATACTGAAAAATAAGAATAAAACTAGTAGACATGCCAACATGGAGTAGGAAAATCTCATGGGGTATTGATCATAGAAGAAAAAATAACGAACTAAAGAATACTGAGTGTGAGAAATAACATTCCCCAGACAAGGTCCCCTAAAGTGGTTAATTCATACTAAGTTATCAGTCTTGAAGTCAAATACATAAAAGTAACATAATATAGACAGGCCACATTGTATTTATATGTTTGGGGAAATATAATACATACATATTATATTACAATATATTACATATAATAAGATAATGTATCAAATAGTGTATGATATACCACAAACGAACACAAATTTCTTATATATTGTAATACATTAATATATTATAATATTAATAATTAAATACTAAATATTATTAAATATTAATTAAATACTTTTATCATTAAAGAAAGGAAGCCTACTAAGTTGAGAGAGAGCAAGTAGGCTGCATGGGAAGGGATAGCAGAATAAAAAGAAGGAAGAGAGAGAATGGTATAATTGTATTTTCATTAAAAAATATAAAAAAGTAAAGTGATAAAATTATTTTTGAATTGTAAAAGAAGGGGATTAATGTATGATGTCACATAATTTGACAAACATGTCTGTGCCACGTGGAATTGTGTTCCTATGTTGTCTGGATATGTTGGCATATGTAGTCTCCAGACCAGTGTCTTTGAGTTTCTGCTCACTTGGCATGTCTGTAATAAGTCCCAGTTTACCAACTGATGAGTGTCTTAATAGGAAAGGGAGAGCAAGTGCCAACTTAATAAGATCAAGAAGCTACCCATGGAGAAAAGAAACACTTTGCTTTTTAAGTCTAATTTAGGTTCTGTATAGAATGAATTAGAGTGAGGAGTTTTTCTCCCTTCTTTCAGCTCAAGAATGAAATAACCCCAAGAAGCAACACTTCTCCTTAATTTTTCCTTTCTTTATGTTGAATGGGTGAAAATTACTCAATTTGGAAATCAATTACATTTGCTTTAGTGATTCTCTGGGAAGTAAACTATATTCTTTCTCTACACTGCATAGACTGTGCCAAAGCTCTATAGAATGATCAAGAGGAGGCGACTGGCAAACGCATCTGTGCTACTCAGTTACTGAAGTTGTCTAAAAGTGTTTAGAAGTGCACAGACAGAATGGAACTAAACCAAAAGTTTTTTGAATAAGTGAGATATAGTCTACCTTATATTGATAAAGTTTAATTCATTGTTCAATCAACTATTGCCTAAAAGAGAAAATATAACAGCAGAAAGATTGTATTTTTACAGTACCAAGTACCACTACTCCATAGATATATGTGATAGCTTTTGTGCCAACTTTCTGTGGAACCTTAAGGGACAATATAGTGCTGACAGGAAGAAGAACATCTATAGCAACCAAACTGAGAGAGTCACAATGAAATTCTTTCATGATTCTCTATGAAAGTTAGGGTGTGAATAAAAACCTCCGAATCTCACCAATTAAACAAAATATTAATTCACATATATTTGGCATATAACTATAAAATAATAAGCTATATGCTATGGTGCAGAACTTGTAGGAGTGGCCAACCAATGAAGTGTCCAACTTGAGGTTCATTCTGCAAGAGGGAGCATATGCCTGATACTGCCTGGGTGGATAAGAAACCCAGACACTAGCAAAGAACCAAACATGACTGGAAAAATCAATTAAATGATTCCTAATGATATTCTGTTATAGTCATAGATCATTGCTTAGCCTAATGGTCATCAGAGGGGTATCATCTAACAACTAATGGGAATATATGCAGAGACTCACAGGCAAACACTAGGCTAAGCCAGGAAATCTTGTAGAAGATGAAGAGGAAGGATTGTAGGAGCAGAGGAGTCAAGGAAACCAGGAAAATTTGCTCCCACAGAACCAACTAACAAGGCACAAAGGCTTTCACAGAAACTGAAAGGACAAACATGACCCTTGTATGAATCTGAGCTAGGACCTTTGCTTATACCTTATGGATCCTGTGGATAGCCAACAGCAGGAGAAAGGGTGTCTCTAACCCTTTTGCTTATGCTTAAAATATATTTCCTCCTACTGGTTTGCTTCATCCAGCTTTAACATAAGGGTTTGTATCTAGTCTTATTGTAACTTGTTGGATATCTCTGGGAAGTCTGCTGTTTTGTTTTGAAGGCAAAAGGAGAAGTAGTAGATCTTCAGAATGGAGGTGGAAAGAACTGAGAGGAGGTCAGGGAGGGGAAACTGTGGTAAGGATGTGATATATAAAAGAAAAATGTACAATTTCAAATATATATGTGTGTGTATTTATATATTAGTAACAATAGTAATGATGAGTTAACTGTTAATCAGTTATAACCACACTTCTAAGCATTTTGCAAGATGAATGCATTAACAAATCCAAAATGATAGTGTTACTGCTATGCCTAATAAGATGATGAATAGAACCCTTAATAACTCCTATGGATCATTTGTAATAATTATTGAGTCATGATTGGCAGAGATACTCCACTTACAAAGTTTCCAAGATTATTCTTTATTCTATACTAAGAGCCAAAGAGTGGAAGTTTTAAGATTGAGGATATGACTTAGTTGGCAGATCACTTGCCTCACAGAAGTTAAGCCCCAGATTCCATCACTAGAATTTTATAAGCTAGCACAGTGAAACCTACCTGTAATCCCAGCATTCAAGAGATAGAAGAAATCCAACAATTTAATGTCATCCTAGCTACATAGTCTATTCAGGTTTGACAGGGTTGAAGAATTAATTAAGATGTTAGCCACATGATTGAAGCTCTTGTGTGTAGTAACATGAGTGCTTCCTGAAATTTCCATAATTTCATGATTATCATAATTCTAGTTATTTACTATATTACTCAGATTTGATCAATATTATTACCATTTCATACACTGGGAATTTTATATACTGGGATTTTTTTGTTCATACAGCATGCTCCTATAGAACCCTAGACATATTTAGGAACATGGGTGTAGTTTTTTCTCTCCAAACTGCTTCCTGCTGAATGGGGGCGTCGTTAATTAGGTCGTTCATGATATAACCTGTGTGCTAGTTTCATCTCAGTTGGCAATTGAGCGAAGCAATTTTTTGAGGGTGTTCACAGCAACCTTTCAGGAGGGCGTGGTCTATCACACCATATCGGGATAGATGCAATCCACAGGGTCACATCCTCTGTGAAAACAAAAGAAGGACTTTTCCAAAGCATCATATCCTTAGACCCAAATTCTGAAGTCAAGATATCTTTAGAACATATGTGCAGGTTCAGCTTAGCAGCCCATATAATGAAATGTCTCT
>NW_026067937.1:9574264-9582684 GCF_014885135.2 Alexandromys fortis | reverse complement strand
GCCTCCCATTTTCCTCCCCTTCCCCCAATCAACTCCCCCTCTCTCATCAGCCTGAAGAACAGTCAGGGTTCCCTGCCCTGTGGGGAGTCCAAGGACCTCCCACCTCCTTCCAGGTCTAGTAAGGTGAGCATCCAAACAGCCTAGGCTCACACACAGCTAGTACATGCAGTAGGATCAAAAACCCATTGCCATTGTTCTTGACTTCTCAGCAGTCCTCATTGTCTGCTATGTTCAGCGAGTCCGGTTTTATCCCATGCTTTTTCAGACCCAGTCCATCTGGTCATGGTGAGTTCCCGTTAGAACATCCCCATTGTCTCACTGTGTGGGTGCCCCCTCGCGGTCCTGAGTTCCTTGCTCATGGTCTCTCTCCTTCTGCTTCTGATTTGGACCTTGGGGTTTCAGCCCGGTGCTCCAATGTGGGACTCTGTCTCCGTCTCTTTTCAACGCCTGATGAAGGCTAATATCCAGGCGGATGTCTATATGTTTTTCTTTGGGTTCACCTTCTTATTTAGCTTCTCTAGGATCACGAATTATAGGTTCAATTCCTTTATTTATGGCTAGAAACCAATTATGAGTGAGTACATCCCATGTTCCTCTTTTTGGGTCTGGCTTACCTCACTCAGGATAGTGTTTTCTCTTTCCGTCCATTTGCATGCCAAATTCAAGAAGTCCTTGTTTTTTACTGCTGAGTAGTACTCTAATATGTATATATTCCATACTTTCATCATCCATTCTTCCATTGAAGGGCATCTAGGTTGTTTCCAGGTTCTTGCTATTACAAACAATGCTGCTATGGAACATAGTTGAGCACAAAACTCAAGTCCAAATGGATTAAAGACCTCAATGTCAGTCTGAACACACTGAACCTGATAGAAGAGAAAGTGGGAAGTACTCTACAACACATGGGCACAGGAGACCACTTCCTATGTATAAGCCCAGCAGCACAGACATTGAGGGCATCTTTGAATAAATGGGACCTCCTGAGACTGAGAAGCTTCTGTAAAACAAAGGACAACTGTCACTAAGACAAAAAGGCAATCCACTGAATGGGAGGAGAAATTGATTCTTTAACATCTCTGGGTTCCAGAAGTTTAAAACCAGAAGCCTAAGAGTAACTAGGAGCAACCTTTTCCTAATCTAGGGAAGATCTGAGGCTTCAATTATTATAGTTTTCTGGAGCTCCCAAAACTCTTTAGGTTATCTTCTCATTATTCTTTTCCTTATTCCAATTGCTTTCCAGTTCATATGTGTATCTTCTTCATTCCTATGTTAATTTCTCTTTTTTTTTTAATTTGTAACATGTAAGGATACCTCAGATTATAAAGTATAACACTGCTCTTCTTTAATTAAAGCCCTATTTCAAAATGTTTGACCTTTTACCTCAGGGCAACACTTAGAGATGCAGGAAGTGAGAAATAATGGCTTTAGATAGTTGTTGAGCAAATATAAATTATGCAAGCAAAGTATGGGTAACAGTAGGATGAGAACAGTGAAAGTGATCAAAGTGTTAGGGAAAAGTAAGCTCAAAAAATTTCACAATATGCTAAACCAGCAAAAAAAAAGTCAGAGAAAATTTTTAAAATACCAAATGATGAATAAAAAAGCTAATAAATAAAAAAATCATAAATAAATAAAATCTCTCATGTGGAAGATGTACCATTATACAAACAAAATTTCTAAGAATAAAATATTCAATAAACTTTATTTTCAAAAGTTGACCTTGCCAATCTAAGAAATACAGAGAAAAGAGTTATACAATGAGTTTGAAAAAATAACAAGGAATCTATAATTTTGTAATGAGCAATAGCAACTAATATTAGTAAGTGTCTAAATGTCTCAAAATTTAAGGCTCTTGAAATGATTCAGTAGGTAAAGACACTCACAGACAAACCCAAGCACCTGAATTTGACCTCTGGGGTCACATGGTAGAAGGAGAAAAAGAACTCTGGAAGTCTGATCTCTGACCTTCACATGCTAGCAGGCAAACATGCAGACACACCTACACATACACAGACATAGAGGAGGTACATAGTAAACAAATATAATACTTTCAAAACTTAATATTTATTGTTAATAGTAACATAAGAGTAAATAATAAAGCTAGTAGAAGAAAATATTTTGTGGTATTGATGCAAACAAAGATTTTTTAAGAACAGGACATAGAGTAAATTGAATTATCATAAGAATAAGATAAAACACACACACACACATACACATACCCATGCCCACCACATACATAAACACTCACACACATGCATGACCCCAAATACACATACACACAATCACATACACCTATACTCACAACATACACACACACACTGCTACAAACTCCCACATGTACACACACAAAACCAATGGGTCCCACATACACATACCCACATACCCATGCACCACACGCCCCCATAAACAAATACACATACTTATATGTATAATTACAAATATATATATATATGTATGTATTTCAGACCTTTAAGTGATTTTAGAAAGGAATCACAGAGTAATAGAAAATATTTAAGCTATACACAGTAACACAAGACTCATATTTATAATATTTAAGGTGGAATTATAAAATTTAGAATATTTGATTATATCCATGGTATTTTCTGAATCACAAATACTCGAGTGGTTGATTTTGTGTTTTCTAAAATAAAGCCTTGAAGTCTTGTTTGCTTTCCTCAAGATATTTGTAACAAAATGGCCAACACTTTTAAAAATAACTACAGTGCCACAAGTGCTGTATATAGCTTCACTGTTGAGTACATCTAATTTGGAATGAGAATCCAAAACCACAGAACATGAACTGTTATTTCAGAGATCTGGGAAGCTTTTATTTGGGGCTGAAATTTGTCAGTGATTCCAAAACACAGAAAGTAAGTTCTAAAGAAAATCTTTAGTGAGCTGTTTCATGTGTTTTTTTTTTTTTGATATTTTTATGTATTTAAAGGGCGAAGAGTTAATATTTTATTTATAAGATGTCTTTTATTCATATTGACACACTGGATATTTTATTAAAGTTAATATAATAGTTTTAAATTTATAAACACGTGTCTTAGATTTTCACTTACAAGGTAAACTGTGATATCTTTGAGATAATGAAAACTTACTATCCTGCAGAGAACCTTATCTCTGAGATAGTGCATTTGTCCAAGACTCTTAATTTAGAACATCTGTGAGAAAAGGGGGAAAGAAGAATAATATTAATTATTTGGTGATATTTCATTTCATACTAGAAATAAATTTAACATGTGATCAGCATGTAACTGAGAATTACCATGTTCAGAAAGTATTATTGAAAATATTACTTTCAAGTCATAGGCCAAAGATTACTTTTATAAACAGAATATCACCATTAAACTCAATGAATTCACCAGAGTTGGATAGTTACAATCAATTGTATTAAGCCATGTGGTTTGCATTCCCAGGTCTTAAAGGATGGCACATTAAGTTGTGTGGGCAGTTGTTTATATTTAAGTAATGGCAGAGGGTCAATACAATTTAAAATGGGAATTTTTATCATTTAAATAAAAGTGAAATAGTGTTTCAAGGCAACACAGATACCTATTGCTTTCAAATACAATAAAAGTTTGAATGATGTAAACTATCCAGCTTTAAATTTTATAATAATTGTGGGGATTCTAGCTTAGAGGCACATTATCAATCATGTGGTATTTATTATTCAGTTTAGATGTATTCTAGAAAAACACATAATTACACTATAATTAAAATATTTTTAAAGATTTATTCATTTTTATTTTACATATCTTGGTGTTTTGCCTTGACATATATTTGGGCACCATGTATGTGCAGTGTGGTGAGGACTAGAAAATGTTATTGTATAAACTAGATCTGGAGTTATAGATGGTCATTAGTGGCTGTGTGTCATAGGAAGCAAGCCTTTGTAAGATTAACAAGCACACTTAAGTGCTGAGTGCTGTTTTCAGTCCCAGTGCAATACTGTAATTTAGCAAAGTAATTGAATTTGAGAATATAAACAAGACAAAACATCAACTTACTTATAAAAAGCACAAACATGAAAAAATTAAATAGAAATTGTATAAATATACACACACTACACACAAAATAACATATATAGGATACATAGTTGTATACTATGAACTGTTCATACTACTATAATCTCCATGTATTATAATAGGAATAAAAAGTTCTTGTTAAGGTTTTCTGTATTTTGTTAATTTTATATATAGAGAGAGATACACAATTTAACTGTGCTAAAGTTATTTATGATAATTCAACTAAGTAATAGGCCATATGTGTTTGTAGTTTGACAGTTATCACAGGGCACATGACATATGTGTTTGTAGTTTGACAGTTATCACAACATACATGTGTCTCAGTTGCTGCCCAGGATTCTGCAGTGAACTGTCCACAGTTCTTTCCTGAGTATAGGACTTCACTTAAAGTATCCAGGAAAGCCATATGTGTTATTATCAGGCCTTGTTCCCTGGAGAAGTCATATGGCTCCCTCCTTGTACACATATAAATAACTGTAATTATACAGATTATATATATATATATATATCTTTATAAATGTACTTACTTTTGTCTATATTCAACTATAATAAAGAACTTACATATTAATTGATTATCAAAATTTCACAGTTTTTCTGACAAGTTCTACTGATGTTCAAAGATTTATTTGTCACATTAAAAAAAACTTTTAGTGCATAGCAACAAGGTGAACAAAAGATTCTTGGTTAAATGTATGCTCAGAAGAAAGTAGAAAGAGAACAAGGTGTTTCTGAGTATGAATGAAGAAAAGGTGCACATTCAGAACCACTGAATGTATTGATTATAGTCTTTATTCATCTTCTCTCCATGACAGAATTATACAACTAAATATGACTTTACTTGGTGAAGCTTAATGATATTCCAACCCCTCATATATCTATTTTTAATGAATATAGTTTGATGTGGGATTCCCCTCTGTATGCTATTAATATGTATTATTGCCATTGGTGTATAAGGAAGCTGCTTTCACTTCAAACTTTCAAAGACTAATAGAATATGACATTTAAAATGTTTCAAAAACTTGCAACTTTTTATGACAATGAGACATATCTGTTCCTGGCAGCATCAATTACTTCAAGAGGAAGATGGGCATTGAAGGGTCTTCATGGAGTTTGTTAGACATTTGTGCAAGAAACAGCTCTTTCCTGGACTGCTTGATGTTATGAACTGGATATGTAGGACCCACAAAAAATGACTGCTGAAGTTAACTACAAAAGGTGAATCGTTTGTTCAGGGTTCCTGCTTCATGAATGAGTCTGCCAGATATTTTGCAGGACACAGAAGAAAGTGACTGGAAAACGCCAATTCAGGTAGAGCTGTCTTTCAAATTTCCTGCTTCTTGGAAAAGTCAGCCATATACAGCAGGCTGAAGATGGATGTCCCAGTGATATAGAAGAACATTGGGTGCCTGTCCAGGCAGTGAAATGTTTCTGTCAATTCTAGAAATTTGGAAGTTGTACTTTTTTTTTACTTAGGTAATATTATATCCTTCTGGAGTCTTTGATGGAGTTGAAGAATAGATAGTTATAATTATGGTTTCCCTTAGTTATGATCAAAATAAAGGAGATATAAATATTGTAACTGAAATTCTTGTTTGATACCTGTTTTGTTATATGTAAGTTTACTATGCTAAAGTTAAAACCTTCCTTTATTAGTTAGACAGAAAAGGGGAGTTGATGTGGGATTCCCGTCTGTATTCTAATGAAATGTATTATTGCCATTTGCTAATAAAGAAGCTACTTTCAGCCAATGGCTTAACAGAATATAAAGAAGCTGGAAAAGATTACAGAGAAAGTAGGTGAAGTCAGTAAGATGCTATGTACCCACCAGAGGAGAGAGATGCCCACCCTGGAACCTTGCCAGGAACCAACAATCTTCATGGCAAAATACAAAATAATCAAACTAGTTTAATTTGGATGAGTCCAACTACTTTGGAAATCATATGTGGTTTCTCAGAATATTGGGAATCAACCTACCTCAGTTTCCAGCAATACCACTCTTGGGAATATACACAAAAGATGTTCAATCATACTACAAAAGCATTTGTTCACCTATGTTCATAGTAGCATTATTTGTAATAGCCAGAACCTGGAAACAACCTAGATGCCCCTTAACTGAAGAGTGGATAAAGAAAGTGTGGCACATTTACACATTAGAGTACTACTCAGGGGTAAAGAAACAATGACACCTTGAATTTTGCATGCAAATGGATATAATTTGAAAATACTATCCTGAGTGAGGTAACCCAGACCCCCCAAAAATAAATATGGATTGTACTCACTCATAAGTGGATACTAGTCATAAACAAAGGACATTGAGTCTATAGTTCATAATCCTAGAGAAGGTAAGTAATAAGGTGAATCTAAAGAAAAACATATATAGACTCACCTGGGAATTGGAAACAGAAAAGATCTCCTTACACAAATGGAAGCATGGGGGCAGGAGGATAGAAGGAAGGGGAGAATGGGAGGGTCGAGGAGAACTTGAGGGAGTGGAATAGTCGAGATGTAGGAAGGATAGATATGAGAACATGGAAAGAGATATTTTGATTGAGGGAGCCATTATCGGGTTAGCAAGAAACCTGGTTCTAGAAAAATCCCCAGGAATCCACAAGGATGACCCCAGCTAAGACTCTAAGAAATAGAGGAGAAGGTGTCTGAACTTGCCTTGCCCTGTAGTCAGGCTGATAGTTATCTTAAATATCACCATAGAACTTTCATCCAACAACAGATGGAAACAGAGGCAGAGAACCACATCAGAGCACTGGACTGAGCTCCCAAGGTCCAGTTGAAGAGTGAAAGGAGTGAGAATATGAGCAAGGAGGTCAAGACCATGAAGGGTTCACCCACTGAGACAGTTTGCCTGAACTAATGGGAGTTCACCAACTACAGCTGGACTGGGGAGTGAACAACCATGGGATCAGACTAGTCACCCAGTATCACAGTTTACTTCCTGTTGCCGTTGGATAAAGATGTAGAATTCTTAAAACCTTCTCCAGCACATTTCTATCTGCATGCCACCATATTCTCAGCTGCCATACTCCCTGCAATGATAATGGACTCAATCTTTGAAACTGTCAGCTGCCCTCTCAATAAAATAGTTTTCTTTATAAGAGTTGTCATGGTGTCTTTTCACAGCAATAGAAATCCAGATAATTCTATCCAACCCAGACAATTATGTCCAAAAACCCACGTTTTGAGAAATTCATTGATGAGTTGTGAGACGACTGCTCTCAAGAGCATTGGCTACTCTTTCAGAGAGCCCAGTTAGTCCAACAATGGCTATTCTCAGTAGAAATTCCACAAATCCAGTATTATTCAGTCCATAAGTGTGGATGTCTCAGCTGGTCTTCAACACACCTCAGGGTTCCAGGGAAGGAGGGTTTCAGCAGCAGGATCTATGAACTTGCCAGTGTGAATTGAGGCAAGCATGCAATAAACAAAAACCTCCTTTTTCCAAATCCTCTTTATAAACTGTCAAGAGAAGGTGTGGCCCAGAATTAGGGTCAGTTTTCCTACCTCAATGATTCAATTAACTAAAATTTCTTTACAGATATACCCACCTTGGGATTCTTGTTAATTTCAGATGTAATCAAATCGACAGCCAAGAGTATCCACAGAAGTCCACCCTGTCTGAACTTAACACAAAATTTATCTCCCTTATCTTCCTCAATTTCCAAAGAAAATAAACAGCCTTGATATAATTATTCCTAACAGGATATAACTGTCCGTGTACAATTGCAAGTGTATATTCAGAAGAGAAGACACTGTGCCTTGCAGGGCAATCTCTTAGTGTCTCAAATTTAAATTTGATAATCACTGAAATTCTCTTAATTGATGTTATATCACGTGGTAAATAAATCAAGTAAGAAAAAAATAAATCTAAAAACAAAAATTTTAACCAACTGATGGTAATATTCATGTTAATTATAACCCCTTGCTCAACTGGTCACATGGCCTTAGCTAGTATTTATAATTGCCTTCTACCCACTCTCTAGTTTCTCCTCACCAGGTTTTGGCTCTTTTACTGGAGAAGTTACTTACACCTTCATTCCAGAAGGTTTTCTGCTCTTTCTCATTCTGCCTGTATTAACTTGTTTTAGTTTCCCATTGACTTTAATCACAGGACATGGTAGCACCAAAAGTTTGCCTAAAGAATCTCCTGTACTCTTTTTGGGTCTGGGTTACCTCACTCAGGATAGTGTTTTCCATTTCCATCCATTTGCATGCAAAATTCGAGAAGTCATTGTTTTTTACCGCTGAGTAGTATTCTAATGTGTATATATTCCACACTTTCTTCATCCATTCTTCCATTGAAGGACATCTAGGTTGTTTCCAGGTTCTGGCTATTACAAATAATGCTGCTATGAACATAGTTGAACAAATGCCCCT
>NW_026067937.1:9571846-9573641 GCF_014885135.2 Alexandromys fortis | reverse complement strand
TGAAATGACCCTATCCTATAGCCATACTGATGAATATCTTGCATATCACCATAGAACCTTCACCTGGCGATGGATGGAGATAGAGACAGAGACCCACACTGGAGCACCGGACTGAGCTCCCAAGGTCCCAATGAGGAGCAGATGGAGGGAGAACATGAGCAAGGATGTCAGGACCACGGGGGGTGTACCCACCCACTGAGACAGTGGGGGCTGATCTATTGGGAGCTCACCAAGGCCAGCTGGACTGTGACTGAAAAAGCATGGGACAAAACCGGACTCTCTGAATATGGCAGACAATGAGGGCTGCCGAGAAGCCAAGTACAATGCCACTGGGTTTTGATCCTACTTCATGTTCTGGCTTTTTGGGAGCCTAGCCAGTTTGGATGTTCACCTTCCTAGGCATGAACGGAGGGGAGAGGACTTTGGACTTTCCACAGGGCAGGGAACCCTGACTGCTCTTCAGACTGGAGAGGGAGGGGGAGAGAAGCGGGGGGAGGGGGAGAAGAGTGGGAGGAGGGGGAGGGAAAAGGGAGACAGGGAGGGAAATGGGAGGCGGGGAGGAGGCGGAAATTTTTTTTTTCAATTAAAAAAAAAAAGAATCTCCTGTACTCAAAAAATAATCTTCCTTTCTTCCACTATGGAGAAGCAATCCAATTTCTCATTGGTAACCTGGTTTAATTACCTTCCTTTCTTGGCCTGCTGGCTAGAGGAAACTCTGAGTTTTGTGTTCAATGAAATGGTGGTTGGATGTGTCTTATGGCAGGAGTGTTTCTCCTTTTGAAACCAAACTTTTTAGGTCAGCAGCAACTTTGATCATGGGAAAAGGAAGCAGAATGTTTCCAAGTGGGTTACTAGGACTTATAGTGTTTGTATTTATCCATTTCCACATCTCACTTCCTAGACCTGTGGATCCTGGTTGTAGGTGAATCTGCGTCAAACATCCGGTGCTTATTGAAATCATATACCACTTTCTGGTTACATTGGATCTACTGTGAGTAATTCTGAATGTGTCCCTTTAAGAACATAAAATTATAATTACCAGTTTGTAGCTATTCTGAGAGATGATGAAACTCACAAAATATGCACATACTTGACTTATTTCAAGGATGACAAAAAGAATAAGAGAAGGAAAATCATTAGTGGTTTAAATATGGAAATGTGAGAAAATTGTGACTAAGTTCCACGTTTCACCATTTTATAAGAATAAAAAACCAAAACAAGAAATGTGAGGCGCCCTGTGAGTGATGTGACCCAACCTAGACCTTCATTTCAAAGGATAGTTTGTGATAGCAGAGTTTACTTGGTGCTTAAGAATGGAATGGAGAATGATGCTTGGCAATGTTAACGTTTAATAATTTATTTTCAAATGTATAATGTTAGATAAAAAAATTTAAATTAAAAATATGCCAAAATAAAATCTAACCATAAAACTAAAAACAAATATTTTATCCTTTGTTAAAGAAACGAAAATTGATAAGAAAGTATACTTCATAGATCCCAAGTGAAAGATCTAGTGAAAGACTGGGCATATTAAGCAAATGAAAATGGGACTTTTATAGTAAAGACTGTGAATTAGATACAGGCAATTTCACTCAAAGTGTTCCAACCCTGTGCCTACTTTTAAACAGTAGCAGAATAAATAAAATTATACTTCAAATATCAATTATTTTATGCTATGATCATAAAACTTAGGCAAAAGTAAATTATATAAGAGGTATGAAAATATTTTATAACTTTTTAGAAATATTTGTCTCAAAAATCAGTATATATATATATATATATATATATATATATA
>NW_026067937.1:9543189-9569009 GCF_014885135.2 Alexandromys fortis | reverse complement strand
CTCTATGGACATAAATATATAATTTAAAAGTCCCCTAAAAAATAAATAGCCCCATTCCTACTAAACTGTAGCCTAAGAGAACCATCTACTGCTTCTCCCATTTTGCTGGTTGGCCCAGTCCCCCCAAAAGCAACACATAGTCAGGCATGGTGGTACATGTCTCAACTCCCAGTCTAGATAGCGAATTCCAGGTTCAGCCAATGCTACATAAACGAAACTATCTAAAACACAAAACAAAAAAAAAAAAAAAAAAAAAAAAAAAAAAAAAAAAAAAAAAAAAAAAAAAGAAAAAAAAAAAAGAAGAAGAAGAAGAAATTTTTGGCCTGCTCCCATGGGTGTCCCTGGCTTGAGTCTGTTTCCACAGAGGTCACTGGCTCAGGCCTTCTCTGGTGGAAGTCACTGGCTTGGGCTTACTCCACCAGAGGTCGCTAGCTGGGGCCAGTTCACACAGAAGTCACTGGTCCAGGCTTGGTCCTGCAGAGGTTACTAGATCAAGCTTGCTCAATTGGAGGTTGCTGACTTAGGCCTGCTCCCACAGGTATCCCTGGCTCAGGTCTGCTCCCACAGAGATTGTTGGCCTGGACCTAATCTTGTGGAAGTTGTTGCTTGGGCCTGTTCAATTGAAGGTTACTGACTTGGGCCTGCTTCCACCAGTTTCCGTGGCTGAGGTATGCTTGCACAGAGTCACTGACTTAGGTCTGATTTCATGGAGGTTGCTGGCTCAGTGACCATAGATTGACAAAACAAGATATTCCATGACAAAACCAGATTTAACCAATACATAGCCACAAACCCAGCCCTACACAAAGTACTAGAAAGAAAATTCCCACCCAAGGAAGTTAGTTACATCCACAAACTAAATGAGATTTGCAGACACATGTATGGATCTAAAAGCATCATATTGAGTGAGGTAACCAGACCCAGAAAGATAAAATATTATGTACTTACTCATAAGTGGATTTTAGACATAAAGCAAAGAAAAACCAGCCTACAATTCACAATCCCAGAGAACATTTACAAAAGAGGACCCTAAGAGAAACTTACATGGATCTAATCTAAATGGAAAGTAGAAAAAGACAAGATCTCCAAGTAAATTGGGAGTGCGAGGATAGGGAGGGTAGGAGAAAAAGGAAGGAAGGGAGAGGAACAGTGAAAAACATATAGCTCAATAAAAAAAAAAAGAAGAAAAACTATTTTGTCAACTATTTTACCACGCTTTACAGAGTGCCAGCTTTAAGAAATTACTACTTACTGTTTGCAAAACACTTCCCTGAGGTAAAATTTTTCCCTTTCTAGAATCAGCTCATCCTCATGTCATGCAATTTCTACATTCAGTAAAGAGGAATGTTTCTAAGTTTCAAATCATGATGTGTCATGTAGATAGCCATTTTTGAAGAGCTCAGAACGTATTCTGTTCCCAAATGTTGCAACTTTCCCAGTTTTAATATCACTTTGGTAGTGTTGGTGTTTTACAAGTGCAAACAATAAGGAGGGCAGCTGCTGCAGAATATTTAAAACAGTAACAAAAGTCTTTGAAGTTGGATTGCTTTTTACTCTCTGCAGGTGCCAATTCATTAAGAATATATACTCAGTGATAACATGCTTCTGCCTAAAATGTCTTTCTTTACTGGTAGGTTGTAGTCAATTTGTTTTGACTCTTGCTGGAGCTGTACCTATGTTGCAAACTAGAAGGTAATACTGCCACTGTCCCTTCATAGATGTTCTTTTGCTCATGTTGAAACTGTTTCTCTGTCAGAGGTGCTTGAGCATGTGTGTAAATAAAGCTTAAAAATAAGTCATGCATATAGGATGTGGGAAATGATCAATAGACAAGTGCTATCTTCTGCGGTCTGAGGGAGGATTTTATATGCTGTATGGAAGGAATCAACAACACTATCCTCAAAGACATGTGAGTATGTGGGAACCCAACAACATTCTCGTTGCAATAACCAATCTGATATGATGCAATAAAAAAAGACAGGTTATTTAGTAAGTAATGTAAGAAAGTCATAGTTATAGTTATTCAAACATTAATTATTTGCTTTCTATGCCATTTTCGTAGAATATTTGCTGATATATCATATCAGAAAAATACAAGATTTTGTTTTATAGATAATATGGAAAATTTATTTGCAACTCAACACTGTGAATAATTTCATCTAGCCAAGAAATTCGTTTGATTCTATATTCAGAGAAGCTTCTAGATGTCTTTAACATTTCTCTTAAAATTTGTTAAAGTATGTTTATTATAGTTCCTAAAAGCCAATTAAATGTTCTCCTGTGGGCTTTTATAGAGCCTCCTGCATACAACAGAAAGAAGAGTTCTGGTTGAAGAATAATTTAATGAAGGAGAAAAGCAGTGGGTTTCCAAGGAGTTTGAAAGTGACACACATGCTCTGCATGTGGTGGGTCAGGGAGAGGCAGTGTTTGGGAACACAGCATTTCACGCTGGCCTTTTCTTTTCTGCTTCATTCCTAGCAGGTGTCCATCAGAGAACAGGATGGGAAGAGGGGCAAGAAACCAGCCCAGGAGCTTCAGAGCTTTTTCTTTATTTGCTGTTGCTATTTAGTCACAAACCAAATTCCCAAAACAAGCATAACTCTATAGATACACTGACAATTTTAATATGCTTTAAAATTCCCCAAATCAATTCCCTGGATGGACAAAATTCTCAATTTATTACATTTTATATGTTCACTTTATAATTTTTAAAGATGATCTTACTGTGTATTACTGATTGACTTAAGATTTGATATGTGAATCAGGCTGACTTTGAACATACAGTGGTCTTTATGTCTTTTCTTTCAAAATGCTAGAGTAGAAGATGAAAACCAACACTCCCAGCTGTTATCAAAAAGACCTACATTACACGCATATCATAATATTCATAAATATAATCTTGTAATAGAAAAATTTAGACACGTATTATTTAGATTTGTTTTATCTGACATAGACACAAAACCATATTTACAAAATTATATATTAATAACTATAATATATTATATGTTATATATTTTGTATATTATGTTTTAGGTGTTAATATATTTTATATAAATATAACTTTGTTCATATATGCATACGGGTAGTTTTCTTGCAATCATGTCCATTTATGGGGTGCATGCCTCATGCCATAGACATCAAAAGAGGGCATCAGCTTCTCTGGAACTGGAGGTACAGACAGTTTTCTGGTTCCATGTAGAGATGCTTTGAAACTGAAGTTTCATCCTCTACAAGAGCAAAAGATCTCTTAACAGTTGGGCCATACCCCCCGCCCAAAAGTTTAGTCTGTTTTTTTTTTTTCTTTTTCTATCAGAAATCTAATATTGCTTTCAAATGCCAATCTGTGAAGCATCCTCTACAGTAAGATTGTATGCCCACCTGCATGATAAAAATCACCAGTATGGCCACCTTTTTTTTTTTTTCAAAAAAGATTCTCCCCTTGTTTCTGACTTCAGTGGGAATAATATTAGGTATGATAAATGATATTTTACAGTTACTTCAATATTGAGGGTTTGTTCTTAATTTCTAATTAACGAAGCTTTTATTTTAAAGGAATATGTATCTTTAATCAAATTTTTATGAATCATTAAATGATAAAATTTTCTATAGCTACATTCTAATGTGAACATCTACAATACCTCATTTTCTAAATAACATTTTTATTAATTCCTTGAAATTATGATTTTCAGTACATTCCCCCATTGCTCTACTCCTGCAATAGCTGCCCCACCACACTTCTAATGGTGTTCACCATTCTTTCAGTTTTCTTTTTTTATTTCTCCCATATGGAGTCCAGTTTGGGTTGTCCAATCCATCCTGGGAGTCCAGCCTGCCTTTGAGTTAGTTAAACTACCAAAAGTCACATCATTAAATAAATTGACAAAGTGTCTCTCAACTGCTACCAAGTGCCAATAACTCTCCAGTTAGTAGTGGGATATTCTGTACCCATTTTTCCTCCCAGTGCTTGGATTTTGCTTGGTTTGAGTTTGTAGAAGTCTTGTCCATGAGATCAAAATCTTCAAAAGTTTATCGGAGTATATAAGATGTTGTGTCCAGAAAACATTGTTTTTCCCTGTCATTGATGACTTGTGACTTACAATCTTTTTATCTCCTCTCTCAAGAAGAACCATGAACCTTTGGGAGGGTTGGTATTATATGTTTGTCAATTTATGGCTAAAAATCCCACAGTCTTTTATTTACCTATTGCCTAGCTAAAGATCTCTGCTGTTACTATTTATTGCAAGGAGAAACTTATTTATAAGTGTCGAGAGATTTACTGATGTATAGGTATAGAAATATGTCATTAGGAATCATTTTAATTCTATATCCCCAGGGACTGTGACTAACCTTGGCATATGTTCTTTTCTTCTTCAACATTTTTAGGAATGTGTTTCAACTCTATGTATGCTTTAGTCAGTCAAATTTTTTTCATCTTCATTTCCTTTATTCCATTCTAACCAAATTAAATAATAGAGTTCTGTTTCTGATTTGAAACACCCTCTTTCGCAAATCACCTTACTGAATTCCTTACATTTAGAATTTAACCTTATAGTAGTCAGACTAGTCATGATCAAAGAAACAATTGAAAAGTGAATATATAGAAATAACGAAAGGCAAACTCTTATTTTCTGCCATTGGGAATGTAAACAGTTACAAAAGGTGTGGAGGCTTCTCAGATCCCAAAAAAATTTGCCTATAGCATGATGTAGCTATGCCATTGACTTAGTATTACATATTGCTGATATGAAACACCATGATCAAAAGCACCCAGGGGAGGAAACTGTATCTTATTGCAGAGATGCTTGTTTACCATGTTCTTTTCTACTGTATTCACAATAGCCAAGAAATGTGCACAACCTAGATGTCTACCAGCTGGTTAATGGTTATTCAAATGATTTCTATTCAAGTATTACAAGAAGTGAAATTTGAGTGAAGTGAATACAGTTAGAAACAATCATTCTGAATGAGGTCTTAACACAGACACAAAGACAAAAATTGCATTTTTTTTCTTATTTCTAGGTATTAGTATTGAAACACTAATTGAGTTCTGAATTTCAAAATACTGTTCTTTACCTTAGACAAATCCCACTCATTGTAGTACATAATTTTCTAAAATGTATTCATTCATGCCTGGCCTTGACTGTGCATGCCTTTAATTCCAGCACTCGGGGAAGGCAGAGACAGGTGAATCTCTGTGAATTCCAGGCCAGTCTAGTGTACAAGAGTTAGTTACAGGACAGGCTTCAAATCTACAGAGAAACCCTGCTTGAAAAGCTAAAACATGTATAATTCAAACATTGAAATTACAAGTGCATAACTAAAATTCAAATTTGATGTGTTAAAGCTTTGAAAGTCTCTTTGTGTATATATATATGAGTATCTTTGTTTCTCCATTCAATGTCTTTGTTTTCTGTGTTTGAATACTGATCTCAGAGACTGAATATAAATTATCCCCTTAAATGTCTACAAGTAGTTTCAAAAAATTTTTACGCAAATTTCTGAGATAAACATAATTTAGTGCTTTATAGAATCTAATTATCAGTTTAATTTATTTTGATAGGTATCAGTCAATAAATGTTTCTGGTATCTTCCTCTTTATGAGAAAGCTCAATTTAATAATGAAATATATTAAATTTGCTTTTCATGATACAAATATTTGGAAAATTTTCCTCACTTCTAAAATGCAAGGAGATATTCAGTCACATAGATTCCTAATACAACAAAACAAAGCAATTAGAAGACAGAGCAACAGATGGTCACATACATGCAATATATTCACATTCATATATATTCCACTCTAATTGTTTTACAATTATAAACTACCTATGTTGGACTTCAGTTAGCTATTTTTAATTTTATCTTTACTACTGAGAAATTTCCAATTAAAAATAAAATACGATAATACTAATTACTTAATTCACCCATGACTCCACTAACATTTCCATTTAATATATCACTCACCCAACAGTATGTCTTTTAAACCTTTCATAATCTGTCTAGTTGTGCTGTCCATGAGTGCAGTTCTATTTTATTTTTAACTAATATGCATGCCAGTTTGATATTTTAACTTTGTTTTATGCATCTTTTGTAAAACAAAAATTTTAATACAATATAAATAAATAGTGTCTGTAGACATTTTGATGTTTTCCATGAAATTAAATTAGGCTGCTTTCTTTTAATATAAAGAGATATAAAACATTGCATTTATTTACTATATTTAAAAACATTTATTTGCTTGTGATTATGTTGTAATTACATCATTCTGCCTTCCTTTTCATCCTTTGCACATCCCCAGTATCCCAATGTACCACTTGTTCTTTTTCAGTTACATTGTCTCTTTTACTTTCATCATGTTACACACACACACACACACACACACACACAAATTTTCAAAGCTGAACCCTTGGAATTGGATACCAAGTTGTTGTGTTCTTTCCTGGAAAAGACTATTTCTTTCTCATTAGTCTTCAGATGCCTATAATTGTTTCTCTAGAGTTTTTATGAGCTTTTCTCAATACATGCTAGCATGTCTATTGGTATCCTTCTTGTTCAGCCTATGCTTAGGAAAACATGTTGATGACAAGTACCTATGTAGTTTCTAATATTTGTAGTAGACATGGTCTCACAGAAAACTCCCTGTTGCGTTGGGTCTTCTAATCTTTACCATCTTTTAAAAAATGACCTTTAGGTTTTGAATTTATATAAACATATCAGTTTCAACTAAGTTCCACAACTTTGCATTTTATAGGTCCATATTTTATATTACTTCATTTTAGTTTTAACTGTTGACATATATGTCAGTGGCATAAAGTGCATCGATCTATGCTATCAAGTTCGAAGGCCCATTTGTTATTATTATAATGTATAAGTAGTGTTTAGTGAAATACCACATATAATCTATGGATATATAATACATTGACATGTGAGTTTTATTTATTAAGCATGCTTGAAGATTTTATTAAAAATACTATGATATAAAATTTAATCTCAGGGTTTAACTGAAACCTGCTGAAGGAAAGAAAATAGGACATACACAAATGTGGACTTGAGCACTGAAGGGAAAATCACCTAACATGCAAATTTGAACAATTAAACCTTCAAAACAGTAACTTATTTATCATAGACACAAATTAGATTGTTTTTCTTACAATTCTTAAATATGCTTTTTCAAATTATTTTTATGTTATAACAAGCAATAATTTGAGTCTTAACATGACCTCATTGTACACATACACCACTGTTCTTTATAACTGTTTGTTCTTATTCTTTGCTTGCCTATATGATCCTGTCACATTAACTGCTTCTCTCGGCCCATGTTTCTACTTTCTATTTACTTGCAATTCATTATCATAGACATATTATTCTTTTGAAATTTTTACTTAAAGTGCTTATGTAATATAGTTTGATTGTATTCTATCCATTCTCCAACTCTCTTCTCTTGCCACTCAACTTCATGATAGATCAAGACCATAATGGGGAAACCCACAAAGACAGCTGACTTGTGCTAGTGGGAGCTCACTACTCCAGACTGACAGTGGGAGAACCTGCATAATAGGCCCTCTGAATGTGGGTCACAGTTGTGTGGCTGGGGCAGTTTGTGGTGCCATAGTCAGGGGGACCAGGATTTATCCCTAGTGTTTGAACTGGCTTTTTGGAGTCCTTTCTCATTGGAGGGATAACTTGTTCAGTCTACATGGAGGAAGGAGGGCTTTGGTCCTGCCTAAAGTGATGTGCCAGACTTTGTTGACCACCATGGAAAACTTCATCCTCTATGAGGAGTGGATGGGGGCTGAGATGGGTGGAAGGTGAGGGAGAGGTAACTGGGATTGGTATGTGAAATGAGAAAAGATTGTTTAAACAAAATAAGCATAGAAGAAATAAAAAGCATAACTTAATAAATTATGTCAATTCTGATCATTTGGAGTTTTGAATTAAAAAGTTATTCATATAAGGATAATTTAAACAACCTCTAATTCCTATTTCAGTGCTGTGATTTATTTGAAACATTACCAGGGATGATGTTTGTCCATTATATAATAGGAGGAGAATTCAAATTTTATCTAAAAGTATGCTCTTTATAGATATGAGTATTGCTCTAAGTGTATGGTTATTTTAAAGACTACATTGACAAAAGAAGCCTTATATTCCTGGTTCTATTAACAGCATTGTACTCTAGAATCCCTTGAACTTGAAGATTACTCTGAAGGAGAAATATGGGAAGTAATTTACCACAAGAGCAGCCATCCCTTAGTATATGCTTTAAATTGCCATATCCTGAAATTTTTGGTTAAAAAAAAAACCAGAGTTCTCTTCAGAATCAGTAACTGCTATCTCAGAAGATTGACTTATGTTTAACATTGAACACTATAACATATTTTCCATTGTACAATATTGTAGAAATTGTTGAGATTTCAAATACTTTGCATTAATAATACAAATGTAATCTTGTTCTTGAGTGGCATTTTTACCCTTTGGTGGAAGAATAAACATGCTATCTAACAGAAGATTTTAGTCACTAAGATATTATCAGAAAGAATTCCTGGAGCACTAATGAGTGTCTACAGAGAGGAGAATTTTAGCCTCATCATATTTACTGCAACAAATCTCAAGACTCTTTCAATTAGATATTTTAAAGTGACATGCTAAAATGTGTCTTGTTAAGTTTATTTTATCTCCATCTTGAGCAATAATCTAATCAACACGGGGAAATGCCTGTAGGTAACAACACCTGCTGACCAGCTTAGGCTGTCTGTAGCTAATGAGAGTTATTTTGGAACCTGCCTGACATCCTACCAATTTGAAAGTATATTTCACTTCAAATATACTGTTAAATTAGTAGAATGGGGGGAATGAAGAACAACTAATCATGACATTTTGCCAGACCCTGTCACTGTGGCCTTGACAATGGTTCTTTAATAGGACTCTTTGTAGTCCCAAGATACAAACAGAAACTCTATTTTCTGGATACAAGTTACAGAATGTTCTTTAATTTCAGGCATGATGCATTTTACTTCTACGTGAAAGTAAATTTTTGTAAGTTTCATGATAGGTTATTTCCCAGGAAGTATATATTCTGTATTACATGCTTATTTGTCAACCTGACATAGACTGATTTTTTCAATGAATATAAATTATTACCTTGGATTTTTTAGATGACTTGGTAGGTACATATACTAGACACCAAGCATGAGGTTCTGAGTTCTGATTCTCAGCAATCAGTTAATTTTTTTTTTTTTTTTAGTGTGGTACGATGCAAGAGACAAGCAAAGGGATGGAGACTTGCTGATTCCTGGTTCTCATTGGACAATCAATCTATCTGAATTGATGAGCTCCAAGTTCTATGACAGATTATTTTTCAAAACATCAAATAATATTTTTCAACTTCTGGCCTCCAGAAAAGAAAATAGATAGCAATACAGTATCAAGTTTAAACTGCCAAAAATAATCCTGTGAACAATTAGACTCTATAATTGTATACATAAAGACTATAATATTGAAGTAGGGAAGTAATAAAAATGAGAAATAAAGGTATATTATGAACAACCAATTAATTTTCTTCCTTAAAAGTCATGCAGTAAAAGACAACAATAAAAAAATGTTAAATGGTAACATAGATGTATAGTGAGAAACAAAGAATAGTACAAAATATGAAATGTAGGCATAACGATATTATGTGTACAATGTGGTAATTATCTGGAATAATGAAATTAAATTCATACATACAAGTTTACTATGTACATGAGGATGCTAATTTGAAACTATATGACACCTGCAATACGTATTATTTGAATAGAGAGAAGAATGATGGAAGACTATCTGTAATAGAAAAAGAGAAACAAAATATAAATTAAATTTAATGAAATTTCTTTATTTTTCCACCATCTCACCAGCTTTCCTGTCTCCAAGCAGTAATTTTTCCCTGCTTATAAATTTTGTCTTAAATTAATCCAAATATAATTAGTTAGGAAATAGACAGTATTCTGAGTTTGTACACTTAATTTGTAATTACTATTTCTTCTTAGCATTTAAAAATCATGTGTTCCTGTGTGTTAGGATGTATTCAGAACTAGAAGATGGAGTCACATTCTCTGGATTGAGAGTTATACGTAGTTGTAAGCCTTCCAATATAGGTTCTGGAAACTGTGTTTAGTCACTGAGCCATTTCTTTTTATATATTTAAAAAAAAAAAAAACTCTTTTTGAAGTTCTGCTCTGTGCCTAAATTGTCCTATACCATGCAACCTCACAGGAATTCTGAAACACAGGTTGTGAATGCTCCAAGAGGAGAAAGAGATGAGTGATCACATACACAGCTGGATACACCAATCTCTAGGTGGTTGGTACTGGAGCAAAACCCCAGACCCCTCAACCACCTGCCTCAGCTTATATAGCCAGCCAGCAGGCAAGCTTCCTGCAGGTAGGCTGTTTTAACACCCCCTACTCCATCAACAGGAGCCTGTAAGCTATAAGTCCCACTCTGCTCCCAAGCCCTCCTATCCCCTGCAAACTTCAGAGGAACTTTAAAACACAGACTGACATAGAAGACCAAGAGAGCAGACCAAGAGAACAGAGAAAGAGAGTGTACCAAAACAGCAGAGCAAGAGAAACCTCAGTGGCTTCCTGAGATACAGACAGCTACAGTATACAGCAGACCAAAAACAGTTTCCAAAGATATAGTCAAGGTTTGTTCCAAGATTCACAGACAGTGTCATCACCAAGTGGAGGAAGAGATGGGTGGACGCCAATGCAAGAATTCATCCAACAACCTAAAATCCAACATGGTAAAATCAGAACCCAGTGGTCACACAACAGAAACTCTTGAACATGTTAACTCAGAAAAAGCAGAAGAAATTGACTTTGAATGTAACTTTATGAGGATGATGGAGACCATTAAAGAGGAAATTTAAAAGTTCCTTAAAGAAATGGAGGAAAAGCCAAACAAAAAATTGGAAGAAATCAATAAATCACTTAAAGAAACCCAATAAAACCAAAAAAAAAAAAAATCAAACAGGTGAAACAAACAGTTCTAGACTTGAAAACTGGAATAGAGGCAGTAAAGAAAATTAAAATCAGAGGGAATTCTGTAAATGGAAAATCTGGGTAAATGAATGGGAACTACAGATGCAAGCATAACCAACAGAGTACAAGAGATAGAAGAGAGCATCTCAGGTACTGAGGATACTATACAGGAAATAGATTCATTAATCAAAGAAAATGTTAAATCCAACAAATTCTTAACACACAACATCAAGTAATTTTGGGACACCATGAAAGGACCAAACCTAAGAATAACAGGTATAGAAGAAAGAGAAGAGATCCAGCTCAAAAACACAGAAAATATATTTGACAAAATCATAGAAGAAAAGTTTTCCAACCTAAAGAAGGATATCCTTTTGAATGTACAAGAAGCTTACAGAATACCAAATAGACTGGACCAAAAAATATGTCTCCTTGCCATGTAATAATCAAAACACAAAATATACAGAATAAAAAATATTAACAGCTGCAAAGGAAAAAAGTACAAGTAACATATAAAGGTAAACCTATCAGAATTACACTTGATTCTTAATGAAAACAATGAAAGAAAGAAAGTCCTGGACAGATGTACTACAGATCCTAATAGACCACAGATGCTAGCCTAGACTATGACACAAAACAAAGCTTTCAATCACCACCAATGGAGGAAAAAAGACATTCTGTAACAAAACAATATTTAAGTGATGCTTATTCAGAAATCCAGCCCTACAGAAAGTACTAGAAGGAAAACTGCAACCCAAGGAAGCTAACGTCATTCACAAAAGCACAGACAACAGAAAATCTTATACCAGCAAAACCCAAGGAAGGGAAACACAAACACTAAAACCAAAAAAAATGCTAATTAAAACAAAAAAAAATTAATAATCACTGGTCATTAATATCTCTTAGTTTCAATTAATTCAATTTACCTATAAAAATACATAGGCTAAGAGAATGGATATGAAAGCAGGTTTCATTCTTCTGCTGTATACAAGCAATACACCTCAATATCAAATACAAACATTATATGAGAGAAAAATTTTCCAAACAAATGGACCAAAGAAAAAATTGGTGTAGCTATCCTAACATCTAATAAAAAAGACTTCAAACTAAAATTATCAGAAGAGATGGGGAAGGACATTTCATATTCATCAAAGGAAAAATCCATCAAAATGAAGTCTGAATCCTGAACATTCTTGTACAAAATACAAGAGTACCCATGTATGTAAACACACACACACACACACACACACACACATTACTAAAGTGTAAATCGCACATCAAACCTAATATGTTAATAGTAGGAGACTTCAACATCCCACTCTCTCCAATGGACAGTTCAACCAGACAGACACTGAACAGAGAAATAAGAGAACTCACAGATGTCATGACACAAATGGTCTTAAAAGATATCTACAGAGCATTCCACCTAAATACAAAAAAAAAAAAAAATACCTTCTTTGCACTTCTATAAAACTGATCACATCTCACTAACAAAGTAGACTTCAACAGATACAGAAAAGAAAGAAATGGAATAACCCTCTGTATCTTATTGGATCACCATTGTTTAAAGTTCAACAACACTAATTGCAGAAATCCAACAATGTCATGGAAAATGAACAGTGCTCAATTGAACCACCCCTAGGTGAATGAAAAAATAAAGAAATTAGAAACTTCCTAGACTTCAAGGAAAATGATGGCACAACATACTCTACCAATGGGACACTATGAAAGTAGTACTAAGAGGAAAGTTCATAGCACTAAGTACCTACAAAAAGAAAATGAAGAAGTCTCACACTAGCAAATTAATAACACAAGTAAAATCTCTAGAACAAAAAGAAACAGACTCACACAGGAGTGGATAACAAGAAGTAATCAAATTGAGGATTGACACCAATAAAATAGAAACAAAACAATACAAAGAATCAATAAAACAAAAAGCAAGTTTTCTGAGAAAATCAAGAAGATAGACAAACCCTTATACAAACTAATCAAAAGGCAGAATGAGAACATCCAAACTAACAAAATAAATAAAAAGGGTGCATAACAACAAAAACTGAGAAAATTCTGAGAATTATTAGGTCATACTTCAAAAACTGAAAATTCTACAAAATTGGAAAATGTAAAAGAAATGGACAGTTTTCTGGATAGGTAACACATAACAACATTAAATCATGACCATGTGAACAACTTAAGTAGACATATAACCTGTAAGGAAAAAGAAGAGGTCATCAAAAGCCTCCCAACCAATAAAAGCCTGGGGCCAGATGGTTTCAGTGCGGAATTCTATCAGAACTTCAAAGAATAGCTAATAACTATACTCCCTAAAGTGTTCTACATAACGAAACAGAAAGACCATTGCCAAATTCTTTTCATGAGGCTACAGTAATCCTGATTCCAAAACCACAAACACACTCAACCAAGAAAGAGACCAATCTCCCTCATAAATATAGATGCAAAAATACTCAGTAAACCACTGGCATACTGAATCCAAGAACACGTGAAAAAAAATCACTCACCATGATGAAGCTGACTTCATCCCAGAGATGCAAAGTTGGTTCAACATAAGAAAATCTATCAATGTAATTCATCATGTAAATAAACTGAAACAACAACAACAACAAAAACATATGATCATCTCCTTAGATGCTTAAATAAGCTTTAAATAAAATCCAACCTTCATGATAAAGGTCTTAGAGCAATCGGGGATGCAAGGAACATATTTAATCAGAATAAAACAATATACAGCAGCCAATAGCAAACATCAAATTAAATGGAGAGAAACTCAAAGCAATTCCACTAAAATCAGGAACAAGACAAGGCTGCCCCCTCTCTCCATATCTATTACAACATAGTTCCTGAAGGTCTGACTAGAGCAATAAGACAAGAAAGGAGAGCAAGGGGATACAAACTGAAAAGGAAGAAATCAATTTTTTGCTATTTACAGATGATATGATAGTATACATCAGTGACTTCAAAAACTCTACCAGAGAATTCCTACAGCTGATAAATACCTTCAGTAATGTTTCAGGACACAAGATCAACTCAAAAAAGTCAGTAGCCCTCCTCTATAGAAATAATAAAGAAGCTGAGAAATAAATCAGAGAACCATCACCCTTCTCAATACCCACAAATAACATAACATATCTTAGTTTAACACTAACCAAAGAAGTGAAAGGCCTGTTTGACAAGAACTTTAAGTCTTTGAAGAAAGAAATCGAGGACGATACCAAAAAATGGAAAGATCTCCCTTTTTCTTAGATAGGTAGGTTCAATATAATGAAAATAGCAATCATACCAAAAGCAATCTATAGATTCAATGAAATTCCTATCAAAATTCCAACACAATTCTTCACAGACCTTGAAAGAACAATACTCAACTCCATATAAAAAATGGATTGCAAAAAAACAATCCTGTACAATAAAGGAAATTCTGGAGGCAATACCATCTCTGACATCAAGTTCTATTACAGAGCTACAGTAATGAAAACAAACTGGTATTGACATAAAAATAGACAGATTGACCAATAGAATAGAATCGAAGACCCAGATATTAATCCACACTCCTGTAAACACCTAATATTTGAAAAAGAAATTAATATTATAAAATGGACAAAATGAAGCATTTTCAAAAAATGGTGTTGTCCTAACACAGTGGATGCTCAATCATATTACAATGAGCAATTTCGAGCAATAGGAAAATATATTTTAATTTTATATCTTAGTTTTTCTTTTTTGTTTATGACTATGTGCCAGTGTTCATGTTTGTTACATGTGTGTATATATTAGAGGAGGACAGAATATGTGGATCTTAAGTTACAGGAAGGTATGTTGTACCTGACATGTGTGCTTGAAGATGAACTCAGATTATTTTGCTAGAAGAGCAAATTGGTCTTTAACACTGAGCCATTCCCCAATCCTTTAATTAAATCTTTACTATGTCATCTCAAAAAAATTTTCTTGTTATCACTGCTCTTTTGAAGTTGCTAAATATATAGCATTTAAGAATGGGAGAGTACTAGATTTTTATGAACTGAGAAATGCTATTGAAAGCACTATGCATGATAGGAGATGATAGCACATGCCTTTAATGCCAGCACTTATTTAGGAAGTGCAGGCAGATGGATCTCTGAGTTGGAACCCAGTCTTGTCTACAATGTGTATTTCTAGACAGCCAGGACTACACAGAGAAACCCTATCTCAAACTGAACAAATCAAAATATTATGCATGTATATATAATTATTATTCACATTAGGCTCTTATATATCATCATAGGGAACAATTAAAATAAAAGCCCTTCTATATAATCTACTGTTAGCCTAATGAGTTCCTAGTTTTAGTAGGGAGGTAGCTAAGTAGGTGAAGTGCTAGCTTGATAAATATGAGACCTAAGTTTGATTCCCAGTATCCCAGATAAAAAGAAAGAAAGAAACAGTGAGATATACTTCTGTTTCCAGAAATAGGGAGATGGGATGAGGTCACAGGTGGATCCCTAGGGTAGCATATTTAAGTTGCCATTCAATGTTATCTCCAAAGTAGAAGGTGTCTGAGGAATGATATCCAAAGTTTCCCTCGATATTAAGACAAAACCATGTGCTCACATGTGTTTGCTCAAAGACATACACAAACACACACACTTACACACACACACACAAATGAATGTAAAAGGCAATCTAGATTGGATTTAAGAACCTAAATCAAAGGACATCACATATCTCTGATTGTGAATAACTCACAAAACTTACACTTAGTGTTTTCCTAATGCAACTGTAACTTGTCATAAAAAAAATTAAAAATCATTTTGGTATGTAGGTTTGGGTAGATTAGCTTATATAAAGGTCATGTTTATCCTTACTTGACAAAGAAGTCATCAGAAAATAGAGTCTAGGTAGCAAAATAAGGCCTATTTTATCATGCATAGTGCATCACTGAGTCCCCAGTAGCCATGACCCAGTTTATTTAGATAAGCTATCTTAGAATATGGAGTTGTAATGTTTGCTGGTCAATCAATATTTTTTTTGGAAATAAACACTCCACATTTTCAACATAGAAAGAACAACGTTGACAGATGAAATGCTGACTTAATTGCCATGTAAGTCTTGCCAGATATTTGAATAGAAAGACTACAGTGAAGTTACTTTCATTAATTTAATATTGAAATGATTATACTAATTATTCAGAACTAAATTAAATTGTATATTGATATTGTATATGGATTTTCATATTCATGTGGAAATAATTGGCAAAAATGGAACTGCTAATACATATAATTTGTTGATAGCACTAGGTTTTTATTGAAGAAAACTACTATTAGTGAGCCCTGAATCATTTTATGTATATAAATGTACTCTTAAAATAAAAATGCATGGCGTTAAGTAATATAAAATAAAAATATGTATTAAAGGTATAGAAATTATCAGCCTTGAAAATTTAACTCAGAGATGTCTAAAGTGTTCTTGTACATACACTTGTGTTATGAAATTTAGAAGTCTTTTCATGGATGGATGTTACAAAATGAAATGTCAATTATAATAAAACTCTCAGCCAAAAGTGGATATCAAAAAATGGTTACAATAGAATTAAGTGGCAAACTTGAAATATATAATTTCAGAATTTTAATTCAGAATTAAGATACATCTGACATATATTCTTATTGTTGCTTTTTATTTTCTTCTTTTTAATTTCATTTAAATAATATCTTTCATTTATTTTTTCTACCAACCATGTTTCTCTCCCTCCTCTCCTCCAGTCCCTTCCCCTTTTCCATCTACCCACCTCCCCATCCATTCCTCTTCCATCTCCATTAAAAAGGGGGTGGACCTCCTATGGGCTTGCACAGGTCATTGCACATCAATTTGAGGCAGGACTCAGCTCCTCCCCTTACATGGAAATACTCCGCCATTGGAAATAGGTTACCAAAAGCCATTTAAGCATCAGGAAGTGGTTTTGCTCTCATTGTTAGAAACCTTACTAAGAGAAAAAGCTACATTTTTTTGTCACATACCTGCAGAGGGCCTAAGTTGGTCCCATGAAGGCTCCCTGACTGTTGGTCCAGAGTCCATGAGCTCTTGGAAGCTCAGGTCAGCTGTCTCTGTGGTCTCCCCATCCTGAAAGCCCTGGCTCATCCATTGCTTCCCTCCTTTCTTCCACAAGACTCTAGGAGCTCATCCCAGTGTTTGTCGGCAGATCTCCGACTGTTTCCATGCTTCCTTCAGCTATTGGATAGAGTATCTCTTATGGTAATTAGGGAAGTCACCAATCTGCTTTACAATAGATTGCAGGTTCAGGCACCCTCTCCATCATTGCTAGGAGTCTTAGTTGTGGTCATTTTTGCAGGTTCCTGGGGTTCCCCCTGGCACCAGGTTACTCCATAACCCAGAAATGCCCCCCAATCAAGAAGTTTCCTTTCTTTTTCTCCCTTCATCCTGTCCCCAACAGGCCTCCAGCATCCAACCTCTCCAACCTACTCCCTCTACTTCCTATCTCTTTATCCCCCCCAACCTCCACTTTATGTTTACCCAGGAGATATTTTCTACTTCCTCTTTCCAGGTAAATCCATGCATCCCTCTTTGGGCCCTCCTTGTTATCTAGACTCTCTGGTACTGTGAATTGTAGGTCGGTTCACTGCATTTTATTCCTACTAATCACTTGTGAGTGAGTGTATACCATGTTTGTCTTTCTGGGTTACCTCACTCAGAATGATTGTTTTCTAGTTGCCTATTTGCCTGCAAGTTTCATCAGGACGTTGGTTTTTACAGCTGAATAGATCAAGATCTTACATCCAACAAATATTCCTCAGATTCTGCTGTGGATACCACTCAGTTGCTGTATAATTATATAAAGAGGATTAGATCACACTGTATCTCACTTAATGTGCTATACACAGTTTTTGAGATGAAGGGTTGCCAAAATGATTCTTGGGTTTCATTTTGGCTACAGCAGGTCAAGGAGCACAGGAGAACACTTTATCTAAATGTATTGGTATATTGAAAGGAACAATAAAAAAAAGAAACAGATGAAATGTGTGCAGGATGAGGTATAGGAACAAGTCTCATACATCCCATATCTCTAAAGGTAGACCACGTTCCAGAAAAAAACTGTCTATAAAATCTTTGAACATTTCCTCTCAATTGTTTATGGGATTTTTGCCCTGTATATATGGGAAATAAATATTGTGCTTCAGTGATTAATTTAGATCTCAGCCTCTCTATCTTCCTGAAGAGTGAAGGGTGAATTTTAAGGTGAAACTATCCTTTTCTTTCTGATTTCCAGCCCCTATTTCACAGCTATATAAATGATGTCTATCATTATAAAACACAGAAACATAGAAAATATGCTTGGAAATTTTAAGATTCCATAAGTTTTAGAAGTTGTATGTTAACAAAATATTGATGAAGATCACATTTATACTCTCAAATATAACAATTTAGATTTCTTTGAAATTTAATGGTGGAATATAGTGATGAAGGCAATAATGTTAACAGGTAGAGATTTTGGTATGAGATTTGTTCATGAAGGTGGAATTCGATGGTTGTGACTGGTTCCATTATAACAAGAATCTCTTACTGCTTTTTCTATCATGAGGGACATGGTTAAACACAGAAGCCAGGGGAGCCGTAATTTCATCCTTACAAGACGCCAACTCAGCCGGCACTTATTTTTCATGATTTCCAGGCTTCAGACATCTAAGCAATACATTACTGGTGTGCATAAATCACCCTTTTACAGTATTTCAATGCAGTAGCACAAATAAACCACAATAGGCAGGGATTGAAGTTTCTATGCTTTGTTTTTCTTCTACTGAAAAGAGCAATGGCATAGCTATATGAGTGTGAGCACTCACTGGAAAGTCACTATCAGAGTTATTTTAAATAAATAAATATTTATTTATTTATTTATTTTACAACCCAAATCAAGTTCCTTCTCCTTCCTTTCCTCCCATTTCCTCCCTTTAATTTCCCTCTTCTCCTCCCATCCACTTTTCCTCTGTTTCTGATAAGAAAAGGGCAGGCCTTCATGGGTGTCAACAAAGCATGGCATATTAAGATGAGGTGACACTAAACTCCTCCCTTTGTCTTAAGGCTGGTCAGTCAACCCAGTACTGGGAATAAGTCCCCAAAGCCAGCTCCAGTGTTCTTAAAAAATACCAAGTAACATGTTTGTGTCACATTTCCAACTTCTTAATATTTCACAGTATGGAGCAAAATTCCATGAGTTTGTTTTGTAGAATTTTAAATTACAAATCTAAGAAGGGAGTTGGACTATCATTATTTTTATTTAAATATTTCCAAGCTGGGCAATAGTGACACACAATTTTAATTCCAGCACTTAAGAGGCAGAGGCAGATCAGTCTCTATGGGTTAGAGGCCAGTCTGGTTTACAGAGTGCGTAGCAGGACAGTCAGAACTATTATATAGGGAACTATGTTCCTAAAAAAAAAGTATTTCCAAGATAGTATATGAATTATTAGATATATGTTTACTGTTTCCACATACTTTATTATAATTATGTAAGAATAGTATTGACCCTGGACAAGTATTGAAAATATAAGCAGTATTATATTATTGATAATATTCAAAAAATTAAGCCAGGCACATATTTAGACACAATTGATTGCTAAGTTTTCCCACACAAAGTGTTATTGACTTGAATTTACTATTCCACAATACCTGGTTTATTCAGGAAAACTGATATATATATATATATATATATATATGTGTGTGTGTGTGTATATATATATATATGTGTGTATATATACATACACACACACACACACACACATATATATGGTCCTGGTTAAGAAGCAAGAAATCAGTTCTTTGCTGTCATAGTATGGATCTTCATTTCTTCTGGTCAATTTTAGAAATATTTGATTAAATGTAGGATATTTTTAAAGAATTTATTTGGAAAATCAGGTGGATTGCCTGTTTTCAGGAATTATCCTGACTGCCTTTAGAAGAAAGGTCCATTTCAGAAGCTCATCTCACCCAATTTTGGAAATAGAGAAGACTGGCAAACTGATTCTTCAACTAGAATACCTTTATTTAATACCTTTCAGTGCTGTTCAGCAAAAAAATGGGTCTATGAAGCAGACTAAGACAGAAATCAACAAAACTAAGCTAAATGGCAAGTGGAGAAAAGATGTCTCTGAGGATATCACTATGGAAACAAAAGAAACTCAAGTTAGCAAAACCAGAGGAAAAGTGCTGAACAGAAACAAAGCTGGAAACAAATTAAACAAAAATCTTGGGTTTGCAGCTGAAGAAGTATTTATAATCCCTTACAATGCATGCCTTTATTTCATATTTCTTTTCCCATGATGGTGCTAGGCTCTGTAAATACCCATGACCAGAAGGATCAGCATTCCAACTCAGCATCACCACTTCATCATAACAAAACTTATTTCAAGCTACATTAGGCTTCCCAAGCTGGGCTAAAGATGATGGCAACATAATGTTTGTTTCTAAAAAATAGGAAAAACAACTTTCGTTCACTAGCCAGTGAGCTGAGACTGCTGTATCTGAAAATCGCCAGTGAATTTCAGAGTTATAAATTAAATCTTGGTCTTCTGAATAATAAATTAATCTCTAGTTTTCCTTACTCTTCTAAGAAAAGGAAAATAACGCAAACAAGTTTGAGTGGTTGGAAGAAATGACTACACTTTCAGAAACATTTCAGAAAAGAGAGGCCATCTGACTAAGCCACAAAAAATAGACTTTCATTGCTGAATTGTGTGTCAGGTCATGTTGATTTCATTTCTAAATAAGATTAGGTATAATTATCAAGTTTATACATTCTTCAGACTAAAGAACACACATTGTGAGTCTCAGTTCTAGGCATTAAGGCTTGTTGCACCATTACAGGGCACAGAGGGTTAAACAGTTTAAACACTTATTAGAATTAGTGGTGATCTGAGAATTCCCTAACAAAGAAAATATATGCCAATAGAGTCTTCATATTGTTTTTCTCATTAGACTAATGCTTTACAGATACTTGTATATCGCCCTTGTTTCCATTTTATGAGTTAGTTCTAGTTTTCTTTCCCTTCTGGTAGAATAGATAAAGATACATTTGTAATTATTCACCTACAAGTTGTTCATGAAGGTATTGGGAAACAGGAGATCCTGATTTTAAGTGTGTAACATGGCCTTTGCTTCCCAACTACCTTAGAATTCTTGAGGACCAGGGATAGTTCCAGCAATGTTCCAGTGCATGTGAGTTGCTTACTGTGAGGTGCTTATGTCAAATCTGAACTTGACTAAGTTTTAAACTGGGTTAAATAAATTGACACGTGATAGCATTGCTTAGAAGTTTTTTATTAATAAGTGTGATATCTATGCTAAAACTATTGTGAAATCAAAGAAGTACATAAGAATGAGACATATTTCACCAAGGCTATTCTTTTTATGATTTAGATACTTAGCCACTCTGCCATAATACGATTGTGATATCTTTGCCTTCAAAGGAAACTGTGTTAATGGCGACTTCCTGTAAGAGTTAAAAAAAATAACCTAAAGATAAACAAAAAAAATATATATTAACTGAACCAAAATCTTGTTTCCAACACATGGTGAGATTTATGTTTTGGTCTGTGTGCTGGGTAGATTTATGTCAACTTAACAAACTAGAAGAGGGAATCCCAATTGAGACTGTGTCTCCAGGATATTGGGCTGTAGGCAAGCTTTTAAGATATTTTATTAATCAGTGACTAGTGTGTCAAGGACCAGCACTTAGTGGGTGATGTCACTCCTGGGCTGGTGATTCTGGATTCTATAAGAAAGCAGGCTGACTACTGAGACGGCAAGAACAATGGCAATGGGTTTTTGATCCTACTGTACCTATTGGTTTCGTGGGAGCCTAGGCAGTTTCATGGATGCTCACCTTACTAGACCTGGATGGAGGTGGGTGGTCCTTGGACTTCCCACAGGGCAGGGAACCCTGATTGCTCTTTGGGCTGACGAGGGAGGGTGACTTGTTTGGGGGAGGGGGAGGGAAAGGGGAGGCGGCGGTGGGGAAGAGACAGAAATCTTTAATAAATAAATAAATAAATAAATAAATAAATAAATAAATAAATAAATAAAGCAGGCTGAGTAAGCCATAAGGAGCAAGGTAGTAAGTAGCATTCCTTTATGACCTGTACATCAGCCCCTGTCTCCAGTATCCTTCTGGGTTTGATTTTCTGTCTTCACCTTCTTTGGTGATGACCAGTGATATAGAATTTGAAGCCAAATAATCTTTCTCTCCCCAACTAGTTTTTGGTCAGAGTGTTTCATCACAGCAACAGTAACCATAATTAGCCAATATATTTGTTAATACTTTACCTTTCTTTTAATACTTTTTAAAAATTGAGATTATAATTTAATCACATCAGTAATCCTTTCCCTCCCTCCCCAACATACATATACATACATGTGCTGTCACTTGTGTTCATGTCTGTGTACGTGTTTGTGTGTGTGTTTACACACATAAAAACAACCTACTCAGTCTATCTAATATTATTTGTGTGCATAATGTTTTCAGGACTGACCATTTGGCATTGTTCAAACAACAAACATGGTCTTCCCGAAAGAAAACAATTTCTTCTGTTTAATTGCTTAATGAGTTATAGTTCCCTTTCTGTGGTTGAGGTTCTCTGAGTTTTTCCTTCCTTATTATCCTGTGTATTGGTGCCATCTTTATTCAGCTCATGTTTGGGCAACCATGTTGATGAGACATCATTTGTGTAGATATTCTGACATTTCTCGGATACACAATCTCATACCAACTTCCTAATCCTCTGGCTCTGAAAATCTTCCCCTTCTCCTGCAATAATCTCTGAGACTTAGATACGTATATATTATTGTTGGTACATGGTTGGAACTGAGCTTTACAGCTCCACATTTTTATCAGTTGCAGTTTCTGTAATGGTCTATATCTGTTCCAAAGAGGAGTTCCTTGTTAGTGGAAAAAAAAAAAAAAAAAAACACTTTTGAGTGAAGTAACCCAGATCCAGAAAGACAAATATAATGTGTTCTCATTCATAAGTCGCTTTAGACATAAAGAAAAGGAAAAAAACCCTACAATTCATAATTCCAGAGAACTAGATAACAATGAGGACCCTAAGAGAGACAGACATGGATCTAATCTACATGAGAAGTAGAAAAAGACAAGATCTCCTGAGTAAATTTAGAGCATGAGGATTATGGGAGAGGGTAGAAGGGGAAGGGAGAGGAAAGGAAAGGAGTGGAGAAAAATATGCAGCAAGATAAAAACAATTAAAAAAAGAAAACCACGTTTTTTTATCTTTTCAGTCTCACACCTATGGCTCTTGGATCACTAAGCCTTAGCTATTCAACTGGATTGGCTGATACTGGTTTTCATTCCGCTTGTGTTTCCACATACTGTACATTCATTTCTCTAGTTTCAATTATCTAATGTCCTATGTGATTTCTTTTAATGTTCACACAATAAAAAACTATTTATACCTTAATTTTTTTGGAATATTACTATCCAAAGATGAAAAATGATTCCCAGAAACTAATGATTTCATTTCTTTTACGTTTTCCAATCTTATGGAGGTTGTCGGATGAATTCTTGCATTGGCACCTACCCATTTCTTTCTTCAAATCAGCCTGCAGTGTCTTTGCCTCTTGGTGCAGTCTTTGCAGTGGCTGTCTGATTGGGAGTTTTTCTTGGTCTGCTCTGTACTGTCAATGTCTGTCTCAGAAAGCCTCTGAGGTCTCTATAAACCTGCTCTCAATCCCATCAGTGTTGTAGCAAGCTATTGATCCCCTCAGTATTATAGCAAGCTCTCAGTTCTTAGGCGGGGTGTTGCTAGTAGCTTGGGGATTCCAGTTGATGGGTTTGGTTTGGGGGTAGCCTACCCCCAGGCAACTCCCTGCTGGCTGGCTAAAAAAGCCGAGGGAGTTGGGGAGGGGCCCGGGGTTTTGTTCCAGTGTAGAGGTCCTACAGAGTCACTGTCCAGCAGTGTGGCTGTTCACTCACCTCCTAAGTGCCTTCTAAGTATTAGAGGAAGCAAGCTCTAGTCTTAATATTTTTACTCTTCTACTGGATGATGACTAACATTATCCTTCCCTACAAAGTTTTGTTTAGTAGACATTAACTTATTTATTTTAAATCCTTAAATATGTATTTAAAAGACAGAGTAACAATACTAAGTTTTCTTTCAGTATATCCATGAATAAAATCTTACTTGTATTTTTCTGAATTAGGCTATGTCTCAGGATCACAGGGTTGCAAATGAAAGAAGTCTCCAATCTCCGATGCTCTATAATCACTTATTTATAGTACATCCAGCTTTTCCTTGTAGTAAAGTTCTGAACTGTGACTTCCAAACTCATCATATTAAAATGATTCTATTTGCCTATTATGAAATATGGCATATTACTAATGCAACAAATTGTGTTTTTTATCATTAAATTTGGTTAATAGATATTTCCAGTTACAGTTTGTTTTTTTCTTCTTTTTAAGATTTATATTTTCTTGAGAAACAAATTCTCTAAAAACTACAAATTATTTTGAACTGGTTAGTACTGAGTGTACAAATGATGAGTTTTATTTTGACATTTTCTTTTTTAAATTTCATTTTACATTCCAAACATGATTTTTTCAACCCATCCTCATGCCCTCCTCCTAGTCTCCCCATAAGCCTATCAACATCTAATCCTCCCAATGACTAAGAGCTCCCATGAAAAGGCAAGAAAGTCTGGAACATTAAGTTGCAACAGGACCAAGCTCCTCCCCTCTCTCTTAAGAGTGATCATGGCATCACACCATGGGAATGATCTTTGACAAGCTAGCTTATGCACCAGGGATAGATCTGGTCCTATTGCCAGGAGCCTCTTAAATAGTCCAGCCTCATCACTGTTTCTCACATATGGAGGGCCTAGTTTGGTCCCATGGAGGCCCCACAACTGTCTGTCTAGAGTTCATGAGTTTCCATAAACTTGGTTCAACTGTCTCTATAGATTTCTTCACCATAATCTTGACCTCCCTTGCTCATATATTCCCTCCTCTTTCTCTTTACTTGGATTCCTGGAGCTCAGCCTTGTGCTTGGTAGTGGATTTCTGCATCTGGTTCCATAAGTTATTAGATGAAGGCACTATAATGATATTTTGTGTATTCACCAATCTGATTACAGGGGAATGCCAGTCTGGGCACCCTTTCCACTATTGCTAGGAGTCTTAGCTGGGATCATCCTGTGTATTCTTAGGAATTTCCCTAGCACCAGGTTTCTACCAAACCCCACAGTGGTTCTCGCTATGAGGAACTCTCTTCCATTGCTCTCTGCAGCGGTTGGATTAATAAGCACCAATGATACTAGGTATTTGAACAAGTTTAATAACAAAACCAGACTCACGAAACCAAGGTTCCAGCAGAGTAGCTGGCGGAGACAGGAAGGGGCGCGCAGCATCTGCACGCCCTATTTATCAGTAAACATACACCCCCGAGGGCAGCCCGTGCCCAAGGGGAGGGCTTATCCCTACATCTCCCTCTTTTTGTCTAAATAAGACAGAACTAACCTAAATACAACTATAAACAATAATAATAAATAATAGATATAACAAACAATATTGAGAACGAAAGTTTTGTCAGACATTCTATCTCAAGGAGTCTAAATAATGTAGAGAGTAATTACAATTATATAATCTTCAACTCCGTCAAAGATCCGAGAAGGGAATAAATATTACTTAACAAATGAGAGATATCCAAAGCGTGCCATAAATGACAGAGACAACAGACTACCTGGGCAATCACCCAAATTCTCGTTCGCAATGTTGAGTCAACCAACTTTGGCTAAGGC
>NW_026067937.1:9529229-9536771 GCF_014885135.2 Alexandromys fortis | reverse complement strand
CTCTGCCTTAAGAATCCTGGATTCATCTCCAATAGTTTTTAGATGTTCAACCTCTGCCTTAAGAATCCTGGATTTGTCTCTTAAAGACTCTATCAGACTTTTGTCGTCAAACCACTTAATACCAAGGAAAACTACTAATCCCCGAAGGATCCATAGATGTAGGGTGCTAGACACCTCGTGTAGGATCTCCCACATGGCACACTCAAAAAGTTTATTGAAGTTGGGAACGGTGATATTGTCAGACATTTTATTTATAAAAGGAAAAAAAATTTTTTAACCTGTAATGACTGGCTCCTGCCAGAGGTGGCGAAAGAGTCCACTTGAATCCATGTGGAGAGTTGATCTGAAATAAACCTCAAGACCGAAATTTATTCAAAGTGACCCCTTCGGGGCCAAATGTGGCAGTTTTTGTTGTAAAACCGCAAATATTTAAGCTTCCCTGTTCAGTTCCAAAGGTCAAGGCAGAGAGGGAGGTGTTAACTCCTCTGGCGCTGAGAGAGGAACAAAGCGCTGGCTGCGAGCAGCAGCAGCCTAGGAGCCATGTGGGGGAGGTGCGCTGTTGTTGCTAGGAACAAAGCGGGCGGGCAGGCGAGCAAGCAGGCGCTGTGGCGATTGCGTTCGGGGCCACGATCGCTTCCGGGGCCGCGCGGCTGCGGGCGGGGGAATCGGCGGCCCTGCGTGGCTGACCGCGTCCGCCCAGGACCTGCTGCGGGTGCAGCAGGACTAAAGAGCGGGTGCTGTGCCCCACGTTGGCGCGCCAAATGCAGCGGTTGGATTAATAAGCACCAATGATACTAGGTATTTGAACAAGTTTAATAACAAAACCAGACTCACGAAACCAAGGTTCCAGTGGAGTAGCCGAGTAGCCGGTGGAGACAGGAAGGGGCGCGCAGAATCTGCACGTCCTATTTATCAGTAAACATACACCCGAGGGCAGCCCGCCCCCAAGGGGAGGGCTTATCCCTACAGCTCTCCTCTATCCTTTTGCCCCCTCAACCATCCCATTTCCTTATGATTTCATTTTCTATCCCTTCCCCTCTAGGTCCCTCATTTCCCCCAGTTTACCTAGCAGGTTGTATCTAATTCCCCTTCCAGCTAAGAGTACTGACTACACTTCCAGAGGACCAGGGTTCAATTCCAAGCATCTGCATGGCAGCTCACACTGTCTATAACTCTAGTTCCAAGGGACATAAAACCCATGACAAAACACCATTATTGTGACATTTTCACACTTACAAATATGCTACACATAAGAATTGAATATCTACTTTACTCATAATCAATTCCTTGTCACACTTTTCATCTCCAACTTTTTTCCTCTTATGAACAGTTTTCTTTTTATTTGTAATATATACATACACACATGAGTATAGGTGTGTATATATGTGTGTTTTAATACATGCATCAGGTATAATGCATGTTTTATTAGTTATATTATGTGTATGCATGCATATAAATAAAAGAAAATGAGATAAAAGATAACTTGTTTGTTTCCCAATCTGATTTAATATGACTGTCTTTAGTTTCCAAATGACCCAATTTCATCTCTCCAAATAGCTTAATTAAACCATATGATATATACATACATAGAATTATGTTAGTATGCAAGTAAAGTATCTTACCATGGAAATATATATTACATATATATATACACACACATACATACACACACAAAATAATGCTTCATTCATCTGTTGGTGAGCATCATATCGGGCAATTTTGAATAATGTCACAATAAATCTCAGTGTGCTTGTAATTTTATTATATGCTGCTTTTGAGCCATAGTATTATAGATATAACACATGGAACCTATAATTTTAGCCTTTTGAAGAACTGCCTGCCACAATTATTTCCACAGGAGGTCACTGCTTTATATGTTCATGCAATTTTTAGTGTTTACTTTTACAGCATTTTCACCAGCATCTGTTGTTTGTTTCTTGATGGTAGCCATTCTGACAAGGAAACACTAAAATCTCAACATATTGTTGATTTCAATGCACATGTTGTTATAACACTTGGTATTTCCAAAATATTTTCCTGCAAATTATTTCACCATATGATTCTGACTAAACTTATATTTCTCTATTATTTCCCAAGTTGAATAATATCATCAGTCCTCCATATACTCAGAATTCTGAATGCTCAAATCTAGTCAATATTAGATTGAATATATTCATGCAAAGATACTTCATCTTGAACACATTTACATTTTTTGGCATAACAATTTCACACAAGATGTTAGGGCAAGTGTTTATTATTATTTATATTCTATTCTGTATTATAAGTTGTCTAGAAATGACTAAGCTTTAAGGTGGCACGTGGAATTCATATGCAAGCACTGCATCATTTTTCATAAGTTAATTGAGGATTAATGCACTATGGTATCTGTTAAGATCCAGAGGACAGTAAACTGTGGCTGCAGGGAAACAACTCTTCTTGGTTGCTTCTTCAGTCTTCCTTCTTTACACTGGAAGTTTCTACTTCATGACAGTGCTCTTTCCTTTCCTACATTTTTAAATTTGCTTTTTTCTTTCATCATGTAAACTTTTAATTTTAGCTATTGAAATCTTACATACCATAATTTTTATTTGATTTATCTCTATATTTTATATAATATTACAGTGCACATCCATTTCTTAGTGTCTGACAACAGGTGACAATGTCCTTGTCTTCTAATTGTAAACTCTGGGCATGTTATGTTATGTTCAATTTTTATTTAAATGAGTTTCATTCTCTTTGGTTGTAAATGGAAGTTTGATGCTTATTGAGTATTTCACTAAATGCTAGGATTTGTGAATGACATCCTATAAGGAGCCTGAAATATATTATCTTCTCAGAAGGAGTTATACATTTTTGATAGACAGATTATATTATTATATGCAAATTCCCTTGATATTTTCAAACTTGGCTTCATGGCATTTTAGATAAGTTTTATTCCAGTGTTATCATTATTTTTGTGTAACCTTTACTATAATACTTTGGAGAATTCAGAAAATGATACTCGAAACTACTTTGAAATGAATGAGACAAAAGTGCCTCTGAAGCATGAAGGTTACTCTCATGTTCCTCCAGTTTTCTATGTGAGATGCATTCATAAGTGAATTCCCAGATCTATGTAATATGCAAGTAGATATTGAGGGTGTCATTCACAATGGTGTTAAATTAAATCCATGCTAAAAGGATGCTGAGAGAGGGGCCAAGGAGAATAAGGAAAGATTTTCTGATTTACTGATCTCAGTCTACTATGATTAGGTCATATACTTTTTCCAATCACACTGACAAATGGTTGTCATTCTTAATAGGACCTAAGCATAGAAACCGAGATTTTTCCATGAGTTTGAGGATTTTCCTTTCAAAATGGAACCATGCCAGATAAAAAATTTGATATCCTGTCTTGTTTACCACCATAGAAGTCCTGTTACTTAGAGGAATGGAGCCAATAAATCAGGCAGACTAAAGTTCATGCAATAGCTAACTTTATTCAGAGCATCTGACAATTTATACTCTAAGAACTAAGAGGAGTCACATGAGTGAAATGCACAAACAAGTGCATGCTGCATGTGGCAGACCAAAAATATGCAGTAAGTGGATGTTCTTGTTATTATCTCCTAAAGACACATAAACAAATAACAACAACCAGTGGGAATAAATAATCTAACATAAACTCTCTATTATCTACTATGTCTTGGAGTGGCGGGAAAGCTTAAATCAAGAACAATTTCATATTTTGGATGAAAATGATGTCTCAAATGCAAAATATTTTCTGGAAGTTTTCTCACAAGCACTCAGAATTCTCCGCACATGACTGCTTTCTTGGTCTATGTTCCACTGTCTTCTCCTTTTTATTTTTTAAATGCAGAGTGGTTTTAAATTGAGATATTGTAGATGAATCTAATTGTCATTTGTTGAATAAATATTCTATAGGCAAGAATGTTATAATTATAATTAATAATATTAGGGCAATGAAAATATTGTGTAGCATACTGTGACAGCAAGAATAAGGGTTTAAACTATGCCCACAACTAATGGCTACCCTATTGTAATAATCAGAAATATCTAGAGAATACTTTATAAATCAACCCACATGATTGGAAGTTCTGGTATATTGTGAAAAGTTTACATTTGCCATTTAATAAGAAAACAAATATTATGTTCTCCTGTGAAAATAGGAAGTGATTCAAATCCTAAGAAACAAGTAAATGCAGCTCATTTCCCATCTGAATGAAAGAGTCTATTACAGTCCCAAGGTCCAGTCATAAGCACAGACCAATTGGTAAAAATATCAGGAGTTGAATTCATTGAATCTGCAAGATGAAGTAAAGAAGGATGAGGAACATAACACCAATATATGTACTTAGATGCACTAACTGCAAACACACAGATCAAAACAACTAACAATGATAGAAAGAGATATTCCAGCAACACAGAGTTTTGTGTGTTTCATAGTATAACTCTTCCCTTGGTGCCTTACTTTGGCCTCAGCTGGACAAACTTGACTTTTAATAATATGGCGACTATATTTTTTTGCCATTATGTTTGAGATTTTGTATCTTTCTGGTGACTTCTACTGTCTCCTCAGCCTCCACTGTTGTCCTAGATGGCCTGGGGCTGGAGGAGTCGAAGACAAAAATATCTTTCAGGGATCTATCTGCAATGAATTAAGTCATACCTCTTCCCAGTTTTCTAGATGGAGTATCCCCTAGTCATGTGACCAGAGTTCTTTTATATATGCTTACCCAGAATCACATTGCTGTCTTAATGTTGAGGGTGTCCCTGACAACAGCAGTCTAATATAAGACATATGTGTTTTTCCTTCATCAGGAGAATAAGTACATTTCTTCTACTTATTTGTAGAAGAAAACAAAAATACTGCACTACCTGCTTGCCTTCTAAGTGTTGCTGTGAACTATATTTATTCACTACAGTCCATTTAGGTGTTCCTTCAAGGCTTGAGTATTTTGATATTGTGCTTGTTATGTAAAATGAATAAACAAATAAAATAAAATATAAAAAAAAGAAAAAGTAAAACCCATCCCTTGAGAAAAATGAGTCTCTTTCCTTCAGAAGCCGCTTACTGTCCACAATGCTGCATCTCGGAGTGAGCCTCTCTGAAGTTCTCTCTCATCATGCTGACGGGTCTAGTGGTACAGTCGTTGTGGAGGTCTTCAAGCAATCACATTGTTGAGATTTCGTGGGAGCAGGGTGCTTGTCTAGAAAATAACACCCCGGAATTGTTCTGGACCTCTGATTCTTACAATCTTCCTGTCTATTCCTCTGGTCCTTCCAAACATTCCTCTAGCCTGAACCATACAGCCCATGTTCAATTTTCTTCAGAAGTGAGCTTACTGGAAGAGACACTGCTCTCGGTTCATCTGCCGGAAGATTGTTCAGTCGGTTGCAGGTGTCTAGCTTTCCGAGCTGTTATCCATTCTGCCTGTTTTTGCTTTGATTATTCAGTTATCTTACAGATATTCCTGCTTTTATAAATAATAAGTAACCCTATTAAAACTCCATTTGTTCACCAAGTTTGTTTTGGGTGGGGTTCTTACCAAGTTTAACATGGGTTTACTATCTGGGTGGATAGACATTTGTTCATGTCTTCCCCAATATAATATTATACAACCTTCTCTATCATGGGCCAGTCACCCAGCCACCCATCCAGTCACGGATTAAGAAGGAATGGAAGGTATGAGAAAAAGAAAAGTCCAGAGGCAAAAGGTAGTCGGGATCATTTAAATCAAGAAACGCTGACAAGAACCAAGCCAAGCAAGGCCAAGCATTCACAACTAATAGTAAATCTCCATATATGATTTATTTGAGAGCTGGTTGGCACTCCCCAAAAGAAGCCAAAAGAGTAAACTGTCATACAACAAATTACATAGTTCTTCAGTCTCCATTTGCTGTATCTTTTTTATGTTCATTAGTAGTGATTTGCATCTGTGTTATTATCAGTTGCAAAGATCTAGGAAGGTTGGATGTCCTCAATGTTATTGCACTTAATAGCTACCACATACAACAATAAAATATTTGGAAGTAATTTGTATAGCTAGAGATTTTTTAAGTGGATAAATCTCTGGTATCACTATGGAAACTTAGATTATCTCTGCTTCTTCTTTGCATGCCATAATGGTGCTCTCAGTTACATAAATATTATGAATTTCTCAAATTTTATCTGGTTATTAATGCATATTCACTGATATACTTAGTGGAAATTTTCCCTATAAATTTTCCAAATAATATTCATAATTGCCCTAATATATAAAGTCATTGTTACTGTCCAACTTCTAAATATTTTTAAATATAGATTAACAAAGATGTTTATGAATGATTCATGAAGGAACAAAAGAATAATCTATGAGCTGGCAAATTTGCAGTAATAATCAAAAAGCATCATCAATTTAAGAAAGAGTATATGGAAGTGAGAGAGGGAAGGAACATAGAAGTGATAGGATAGAATGGCATGAAGGGAAAATTATTTAATTATTTTAATTAAAATATTGTAATAGAAATGAAACAAAACAAAATTATATAAAAATGAATACTCCATAGGTATGCAGCTATGATCACATATTCAAAGTATTATACATCCCATTCCCCCAAGCTCCCCCCATCCTCCCCTTCTCACTTTTCTCACCCCATTTCTCCTTACCCCCATCCCACCCCACCCCCAAGTTCCCAGTTTTTGCCCGGCAATCTTGACTACTTCCCATATCCAGGCAGATGACTGTATGTTTTTCTTTGGTTTCACCTTCTTATTTAGCTTCTCTAGGATCACAAATTATAGGCTCAATGTCCTTTATTTATGGCTAGAAACCAATTATGAGTGAGTACATCCCATGTTCATTTTTTTGGGTCTGGGTTACCTCACTCAGGATAGTGTTTTCTATTTCCATCCATTTGCATGCAAAATTCATTTTTTTTTTTTACCGCTGAGTAGTATTCTAATATGTATATATTCCACACTTTTTTCATCCTCAGCTATTACCTTGGGCAACTGAGGAGAGGGAACCTGAAATGACCCTATCCTATAGCCATACTGATGAATATATTGTATCACCATAGAACCTTCATCTGGCGATAGATGGAGATAGAGACAGAGACCCACATTGGAGCACCGGACTGAGCTCCCAATGTCCCAATGAGGAGCGGAAGGAGGGAGAACATGAGTAAGGAAGTCAGGACCACGAGGAGTGCACCCACCCACTGTGACAGTGGGGCTGATCTATCGTGAGCTCACCGAGGCCAGCTGGACTGGGACTGAATAAGCATGGGATAAAACCGGATTCTCTGAAAGTGGCAGACAATGAGGGCTGATGAGAAGCCAAGGGCAATGGCACTGGGTTTCGATCCTACTGCATGAACTGGCTTGTGGGAGCCTAGCCTGTTTGGATGCTCACCTTCCTGGACCTGGATGGAGTGGGGAGGACCTTGGACTTCCAACAGGGCAGGGAATCTGGACTGCTCTTCAGACTCGAGAGGGAGGGGGAATAAAGTGGGGAGAGAGGGAAAGGAGGGGGAGGGAAATGGGAGGCGGGGAGGAGG
>NW_026067937.1:9498767-9528879 GCF_014885135.2 Alexandromys fortis | reverse complement strand
TTCCCCACCGCTGCCTCCCCTTTCCCTCCCCCTCCCCCAATCAAGTCCCCCTCCCTCATCAGCCCAAAGAGCAATCAGGGTTCCCTGCCCTGTGGGAAGTCCAAGGACCACGCACCTCCATCCAGGACTAGTAAGGTGAGTATCCACGAAACTGCCTAGGCATAATTTTGCATGCCTTTAATCCTAGTTCTTTTTTGTTTGTTTGCTTTTGTTTTTTTTTTTCGAGACAGGGTTTCTCTGTAGCTTTGGTGCCTGTCCTGGAACTAGCTCTTGTAGACCAGGCAGGCCTGGAACTCACAGAGGTCTGCCTGCCTCTGCCTCCCAAGTGCTGGGATTAAAGGCGTGAGCCACCACCGCCCGGCTAATCCTAGTTCTTGAGAGGCAGAAGCAAATAGATCTCTGAGTACTCTTGCCTAGTCTAAAGAACAAGTTGCAGGACATCCAAAGCTTGACAGAGAAACCGTGATTCAATACCAAACAAACAAAAAAAATTACAACAAATTAAGAGTAATAATAATGTAGCAATAGAAACAAGTCTATGACGCAGAATGATATACATAGACCCTAGGATATAAAGGCTGCTGTAATGTTTTTAAAATTCCATTAATGAAATAGCTTCTGAATAGTTATGCTCAAACTTCTACGCATGGCAGGCTCTCAGTCTTGATCAGAGAACCATTTTTTTTTTTTTTTTTGTGATGAGTAGCCATCAACATAGCGATATGCATTGATCATAGACTGATAGTAAGGAACTCAGGGTCCATCTCAAAACAGCACAAGTGTATTAATGCTCCTTTACCAGATTTGATGGAAGAGTGTGGGAAGAGGCAGAAGAGTTATATGACTCAGATGATGATGACAAGTGCTGGAAAATTCTTGATGTGCCATAGGTATTGCACTCAAAAACTCATAGTAACTGTGTCTACCCTACACAAAGAGATAAAAAAAAAAAAAAAAAAAAAAACTCGAAATTCCACCATAACTGGGGTAGATGATCTCCAACCTCCACCCCAAATTGGTGAGTTCCTGGAAGTGGATAATTGCTGAGGGCAAGAATATCTTTCCTTAGTGCAAGGCTACTGGTAGATTCTGGATGATTTAGTAGATGGCCATGGATAGATGGACAGCACAAACTGTACTTAGTAGTTGGTGAATATAGTAGCTGTTAAAAGAATACATGAAGTTGTAAGAGAAGAATTTAAGAGGTTATAGTGAGAGCTCTAGGGCATAAATGAAAGGTAAATATGATCATACTTTATTTTAGGCACATACAAAAATTTCAGTAGTGAAGTAAAAAGTAAAAGAAAATTACAAAATCCCCATAGCTACTTAATGTTTAGTAAGCCAATAAGTAAAACACATTTCTCAGACAAGGAAAGATGAATCACACACACACACTCACAGACACACACACACACAGACACACACACACAGACACACACACAGACACACACACAGACACACACAGACACGCACACACACTTAAAATATTCTTTATCTTTAATTATCAAAATTAATATTGAAACTTCTTTTAGACGCCAGTTCACATCAGTAGGAAAGGCTATCAGGAGGAAAATGAATTATAAATTCTTGTGATAATATGGGGAAATTGGGGCTATAATACACTATTCCTGGAAACATAGACTAGTTTATTTGAAATGTATACGGAAACTTCCCAAATAAGTTTGTTTGCTCAGCCTCTCCTACAAGCTAGGCAAGTGCTCTAGGACAGGCAATTATCTACAGACCTTATTTTGTAGTTGTGATTGTTGTATGCTTTTGGGGGAAGGGTATAAAACCCAAGCAAGCATTGTACCAGAGAGCTACAATCCAAGATCTTTTTGTTTACAAAACTACTCAATGATTAAGAATAATCACAGAAAATAAAAAAAAATCAATATGCCCTTCAAATCTATGCTTTTCTAGGGAGATGCTAACATATTGTAGTTTTGAGGCTAAGTGCAGCTTTATTTAGTTAAAAATGACTCTTTTCTGGAAATTGCTTTGTCTTGCAAATAACTTAATGCATGAGTTACGTAACTCTCATTTAAAAGGATAATGACTTTACTTTGAATCAGCTTTTATTGTCTCCAATATAATTTAGGAACATGTAACAAACAATCTCAATTACAAAAAAAGGTAAAAAAGCAGCTGCATTTTATGTTACTTTTTACAAAATTCAACCCTTGTTTCTTCAGAGGGAAAATGTGCTTCAGTGCCTGCCTGATTTAGTAGGGAAGCAGTCTCTGAAAGTTCTGTCCTCAGACTATCAGCCTCTTAGATTCTGCTCTATACCCGCCTATGCTCAAAGTGAGATTAGCCACTGGTCTTTAAAGACAATGTGTGTGTGTGTGTGTGTGTGTGTGTGTGTGTGTGAACATGAATGAGTTTGTGTGTTTGTATGTGTGTGCTTTTATGTACTTTTGTGTATGCTATTTCCCAATAGTTGAATACACTTTATGAATTTTTTTAGAATTTCTTCTTTTATAAATTCATTGATTTATAGATATTTGGTTAACCCCAGTACCTTTATGTATTGATTTCTATTTCTATATTTTCAATATTATTTAAAATATACTATATTTTTAAAGTTTTTTTCATATTAAGAAACTTTAAATAATGGCTTACTTTTTGAAGTCTTCTTGTCAGATATGTGAAGCATATTGTAAAAAAAAGTTAACTACAAATATTTTAAGTAGCTAATTATATTAATTATAACTAATATATGGCCATGACACTACAACCATTATAATTTTTCTAAAGCAAAATATGCTTTTATTACTAAAATAAATGAATCTATGAATGAGGGCCTGATAGAAATAAATAATCTTAGATGTATTGATATTGTTTGTGTTTTAACAAATAAAGTTTTCCCGAAGATCACAGTGCAGAACTAAACCACTAGAGGCCAGGGAGTGTTGGCATGCACCTTTAATCCCAGGACTTGTGATACAGAGGCAGATGGGTACCTGTTATTTCAAAGCTACCCTGTGCTACACAATATTGATCCAGTGTAAAAGAGAATCAGAGGTCAAAGAAAAGTTATACCATTACTTGGGATGGTATGTATTTAATTCCAACACTAGGGAGGTGGAAACAGATGTAATATGACTGGGTGGAGAGAAGAAAATAAGGTGGGAAGAGACAGGAGCTCCAAAGTGCAGTCTGAGGCAGCATTCTGAAGCAGTCAGTCTGAGGAGCAATCTGAGCAGCAGTCTGAGATGGCAGTCTATGCCACAAGTCTGAGCTGCAGTCATTCTAAGGATTCATCAGTCTAAAAAGGCAGTCTGAGGACAGGGTCATCCCTTTGGTCTGAGAATTGGTAGAGGTACGTACTCTAGTGGTTGTCTACTCTGCTTCTCTGATCCTTCAGCTTTCACCCCCCGATAACTGACTCCAAGTTTAATTTATTAAGAACAATTAGAACTAGTGTTATACACAGGTGCTCTTATCTCAAACATTTTCTTCCCTTGAAAGAAAAAAGGTACAAGTAAAACAGAGTGTTGAAAGAAATGAAATGTTAAGAATTCCCCCTAGATTTTTATGTAAATTTCAAAATTGAAAGAACCCTAATAGAAAGAAATGAAGAACTTGGAAATATGAGATACCTTAAATATTCTAAATATTTAACTTTATGGATTTAGTGATGAAAAATGATGCATAAGTCCTTAGAGCAACTCATTGTCTATTATATTAATTAATGTAGAGAGATAATTGTCTAAAAAATACCTGGAGAGATTCTTGTCAAGTGGTGCAAAGAATTTTGGGATAGATTTAGGTGTGCTTTATGAAAAAGTCATATATATTGAGTTATTATTCTGGATCAGTGAAGGCACTGTATGTTCATATTACTTAATTGATTTTAAATTTTATGCTTTTTGAGAATTTCATGCACTATATATTTTGACATACTGTTTCCATTTGTTTAAATACTCCTATACCCTACTCAGTCAACTTGATATTTCATGTTCTCTTTCTCCAAAACAGATACACACAAACACACATAGACACACACACAGTTGTGATAGGTATAAATAAAACATATATATGTATATAATTAGAGAAATTTTGATATATAAATTACATATATATATATATGATACACACACAGTGCTTTAACACACAAAGCCACACACACATAGTTTCTCTGTGTGTCTGTGTTCAGCATTTGTTGGCCACTTCTTCCTAAGCAGGAGTATAGGTCTTACCCCAGAGTGTGGTTGATATACCCAATGTCATACTATCGTAGAAAACATATTTAACTTTCCCAACAGTTATCAATATAAAACAATGTAGTGGCATTTCATTTGTATTTTAATAAGTAAAACTTGCCTGAGGATCAGAAAAGAAAACAGCCACACTGGCCAGCTGTACAGACCAGGCATCAATGAGATACATCTTTAATCCCACTAGCCACACTAGCTTGCCATAGAAACCAGACAGCAGTGGTGCATGCCCTTAAAACCAGAACTAGAAAGGATTATAAAATAAGAGGAGACAGTTCTCAGGCTCAGTCTCATGCTGAGGTTTCCTGTAGGCAGAATCACCATTTTCGGAATGAGGTCAGGGTAAGAGCCAGTAGCTGGCTGCTTTGCTTTTCTGGTCTTCAGGTTGAACCCCAATGTCTGTCTCTGACTTTTTATTTGTGCTGCAAAATACTGTATTGATGATGGGTCGGACTATGAGAGAACTTCCTCTTATCTATGCTGAATTTTTTTTCTGGCCTAAAGTTATTCAGCTTTTATGGATGCTGTCACAGTCTCTGTGAGGTCATTTGTGCATCAGCCCTAGTGTGTCTGGAAAAAATGTTTTCTTGAAGTCATTCTCCGCCTCTTGCTCTTACAAATTCCAATGCTTTCTCTCTCCACATTAATTTCTCCTTTTGAGGCAAGGGGTACAGTACAAGTATGTCATTTAGGATTGAGTTCTCTAGAGTCTTTCCTTCTCTACAGGTTGTCCAGTTGTGGGTAGCTATGTTAATTATCATCTACAGAAAGAAGAAATGTTTTCAGTGAGCACTAAATGGTGCAATAGTCTATGTGTAAAGCAACACGTTGTGAACATAGCAACATGTTGCTATGTTCCTTAGCAAAATAATACTAATACATTTCCTCTAGGGCTATAACCTATCTAGTCTAAGGGTCTTGACTTCAGTTATTACAGCCAGATAAGACCTCTATATCATGGAGCAGGTCTTAAAAGCCATGTTTAAAAATACATGAAATTATTCACAGATGTGCTCATTATATTTGTTTAGGAGCCATGCTGCTCTTCTCTATGGTTGTGATTTTAAGTATTATAGTATCTTTATGAGTCTCCAAGGGAACAGATTTTAGTGATTTGTTCCATTACAAGAAAATCCAGGTCACTGGATTTCTATCATGTTGTATCAGGCTCCTCCTATATTATCTACTGTTTACTCGCTAGATATTGATGTTTATTCCAAACTTTGTTAATAGTTATCTTCCAGTGCCGTTTCTTCAGTTACTGTCAAGCTTGGCAATTCTTCACAGTTTCTGATGTTGTATTTCTGCCTGTTAGATCTTTGGATCCTTGTCAGATCTACTAGTGGCCTCATAGATGACAATGGCATTATTCATATTTGGAGCTGATATTTTCCATCCTTAAATAAAAAGGCCTACTATGGTATCCATCTATTAATATATATATGCTATAATCCATATAGCCAAAATTAGCTGTGACACTGGACTATGTATGAATGTATGAATAATGGCCATAATTTAAGTGTTCATGTGCAACTATATTAAAAAGAATGGAAGAAAGAAAGAAAATAAGGAAGGAAAGGAAGATAAAAAAGGAGAAGAGGAATCTGATCAGTCAAGCAGGACATAAGAGAAGAAACAAACACAGAATAGAAAGCAAGGAGATAATTCATTTGAATGTTTAATCCATTTGTATTTATTTTACAGTTACATATACTCACACATACAAAGAATTTGTATCTTCTTTACCCCCATCATGTTCATCCTCTCTTATTACCTTTCACTTCAGTCCATTAATTTCTTCTCGACAGGGTCACCTCCCACTTTCACATTTCTTTTATATTATCTGTTCCTTTCTTTTCTTTTTATTCTTTCTTTCTGTATGTTCTATTTAATTATAGCTGCTTACAGGAGCCTGCACATGTATGATTTATCTGTGCAAGGCTATCTTATTACTTACACACTTCTGAGGAATATGACTCTTCTCCTGCAACTACCAACCACCATTTCTTCCTCTCCCTCCTCTGGGACATATTATTGACAGTCACTCTTGAGAATGTAATAACAAGTGTTTATGAGTATAAAAGTCATGTTATATTTAGAAGACAGTATTTGATGCATTCCTCCTTCTTATGCACATTGTCCAGTTATGGATCTCTGTACTTATCCTAAGAATCTTCTCTGAAGAAGGGGAAATTTTAAACAATATACAATTTTATAACCAATAAGACTGTTTATATTTTGTCTGTTTTTGTCCTAAAATAGTGAGGACATGATTTATTGTTTCCCTACATGGAGAGTATTATTTTATGTTTCTATTTTTGCATTTATCCTAGTGGAGTGTGTTGTGCTTTTGTGGATTTAATATTCTCATAAATTTACCATCTCATCATTCCAAACTTCTATGTATCTTGTACCACAGCTTCTGTTTATATTTGGAAATATTTTGTGGCTTAATACAAGCCAACATGTTCAAAAAATAGATTTACTCTTTCTATTTGCAACCCTTTGATAACTTCATATAATTAGTTAAGCTCTGTTCTCAGTTCACAAAATTTCACTCTTTATTTAATCATATCTTAAGATTATCTGTTGAATCATTATTTTAACTATTGATTTTTCAATGCTTAGTAATTTCATTTTACATAAAAGTATCAGATTTATATTTTCTCAATATTTTCTAATTTGTGGAAAATCTGATATTTCAGTACCATTAATTTCACCTCATTATATATACCCTTTTCATTCTCATAATGCGGTGCACTGGAGCTTTTTTATACACAGGAATAAAGAAAATAAATTTCAAAAACCCTCCTATCTGGCACAACCTCAGAGGAACTCAGAAATACAAGCTGCAACTACACAGAGAGGACTAAGAGGTGCCATCCACAAGGGCACCCCACTCTCTAGACCCCCCATACATGGCAAAACCCCAGGTCCCTCCCCCACCTAACTCAAGTTCTCTAGGCAGCCAGAGGTCAAGCTTTCTGCAGGTAGGCTGCTCCAACAACCCCACCTTATTGATCACACCTGCAAGCTACAAGTCCCACAGTCACAAAACACTACTATCCCCCATGATCTCAGAGGAACTCTGAAACACAGGCTGCAATTACACAGAGACGAAAAAGCGGAAGGTTGCTCCAATACCTCTACCCCATTTATTGGACCCTGTTAGCTACATGTCCCACATTGCCCCCAAAATCTCCTATACCACACGACCTCATAGAAACCCTGAAGCACAGGCTGTAACTACACAGAGTGGATTAAGAGAGGAACTCTGAAGCATAGACTGTGACTTCACAGAATGGACCAAGAGAACAAATAAAGAGAGCTGATGAGAGAGTAGACCAAGAGAGACCTCAGTGGTTCCAAGACACAAGACAGTGACAGTACAGAGCAGACCAAAAACAGTTCTCAAAGAAACAGATGGCGATTGCAAGGATTGGTCTAAGAGGAAACAACATGGTTGACACCAATTGGAGGAAGAGATGGGTAAGCACCAATGCAAAATTATATTAAGCAACCTAAAAAGCAGGTGGTCATACAACAGAAATACTTGATCATCCTAACCCAGAAGAAACAGAAGAAAGTATTTTTAAGTGTAACTTTATGAGGATGATAAGACCTTAAAAGAGGAAGTGAAAAATTTCCTTAAAAAGGGGGAGGAAAATAGAAACAAAAATTGAAATAAATCAATAGATTTATTAATGAAACACAAGGAACCCAAGAAAAACAAATCAAACATGTAGAGGAAACAGTTCACACAGTTCACGACTTTAAGACTGAAATAGAGGCAACAAAGAAAACACAAACTGAGGGAATTCTGGAAAGGGAAAATCTGGATGAACAAACAGAAACTACAAAGGCAAGCATAACCAAGAGAATACAACAAATGGAAGAGAATATCAGGTTTTAAAAATACAATAAAGGACATAGATTCATTGGTCAAAAAACATTAAATCAAAAAATTTTTAATACAAAACATCCAAAAAATCTACAAAAGCATGGAAAGACACGCCTGAGAATATTAGGGAAAAATGATAAGAACTACAATTTAAAGGCACAGAAAATGCAGTTAAAAAATAGAAAAGACTTTACCAACTGTCACGTTCAGCCTCGACCAGCAAGGAATGACGCGACCACCGGAGCTCTTCTCACTGCAGTTTATTCCATGACTTTATTCACTTTCTCTCTCTCTTCCTTCCTCTCTCTACCCTCTCTCCCCAGGCAAACCTCTCCCAGCCGTTAAGTAGGCATGGGCTGCCAACCCTGAACTGCCAGGTGGGCATTGCCCATAGGCCCACGCATATGCAAGCAGCTGATGATCATTGCGTTATCATAGCATAGGTCAGGCCTTAGCCATCTCAGGAGTTGATTATACAGCTCCATCAGGTGTGATACCATGCAGCTTGCTGCAACCAACCTAAAGAATGATATCTCTATGAAGGTATAAGAAGCGTACAAAACACCAAATATACTGGACCAAGAGAAAAGCCCTTGCTATATAATAATCAAACCACAAAGCATATATTTTGGAATAAGGCCGTTAGTTTGTTTCCTTACCACCTGCCAGCTTAAACATGAAATAGCCTCATAGATACTGTATTAATTAAATCACTGCTTGGTTCATTGGCTCTAGCTTCTGATTGGTTAACTCTTATATTTTAATTCAATCGATTTCTATTAATCTGTATATCACCATGGGGCTCTGTCTTATCAGGAAAAGTTCCAGCATCTGTCTTCTGTGGGGCTACGTGGCTTCTTCCTGACTCTGCTTCCCTTCTCACAGCATTCAGTTTTGTTTTTTCTCACCTACCTCTATTTCTGCACAGGTTTAAGACAGTTTCTTTAGTGGGGCGGTGGTGGCCCTCGCCTTTAATCCCAGCACTCAGGAGGCAGAGGCAGACAGATCTCTGAGAGTTCGAGGCCAGTCTGGTCTACAAGAGCTAGTTCCAGGACAGGCACCAAAGCTACAGAGAAACCCTGTCTCGAAAACAAAAACAAAACAAAAAAAAAAGACAGTTTCTTTATTAACCAATGGTATTCACAGCATGCAGAAGAGAATCCCACATCACATCACATCCCCTTTTCTGTTTAAATAACATAGTAAAATAACATATAAAAAACAAGTATTAAACAAGAATTACAGTTATAATTTTTATATCTTTTTGGGGTCTTATGCCCCAACATAAAGCTACTTTTCCCTAACTGGACCTGTACGGAGGCACAGGAAATAATGAGACACAGTTCACACAGCAATATTGGAAGGGAGTTTCAGGCTTCATTCATTCCTGAAGATCACCCGCGTTTATTATTCAAACACCTTTTATTAACTCATTAATATTCTCTTTCTAGGGGATGTGGGAGTGCCATCACACCTGTAATTCAGTCACCAGCTTGAATCCACACCTCTCCCCAGGTGATCTACATAATAACAAAAGAGAAGGAGCAGTAATCCAGAGACATTTATTAGATAACCACAGCTTGTCTGGCAGGATAGTAACTGCCTTGGAAACCAAGCATGGCCAGAGAACTTGGCTGTATATATCTTGTATGAAATATGAGCCTACAATATCTTTTTTATCGTTTGCCATAACTAAGGAAAACTATATCATTACTATCTAATTTTCAATTCTATCAAGACTCCAGAAGAATATAATATTACCTAAGTAAACAGAAAGTACAGTGTAAGCAACTTGCAAAACTTTAGACTTGACAGAGATATCTTGCTGCCTGAAAAAACAAAAGTTCTTCTGTACTGTTGGGGCATCTATCTTCAGCCTACAAGTCCATAGTATCTGGCAGACATTTTCATGAACCAGGAAATTTGAAACCATGCTTTGCCTCTATTCCACTAAAATCAGGAACAAGACAAAGCTGTTCACTATCTTCATATTTATTAAAAATAGTTCTTTACATTCTAGCTAGAGCAATAAGACAACAAAGGAGATCAAGAGGATACAAGGACATTTGATCAACTATGTTAATAGCATCATTATTTGTAATATCCAGACCCTCAAAACAACCTAAATATCCTTCACCAGAATAATGGATAAAGAAAATGTGGTACATTTACACAATGTAGTACTACCTAGCAGAAAACAAAACAAAACAAACAAACAAACAAAAATCAGTGATATCTTGAAATTTCCTTGCAAATGTACGTAATTAAAAAAATCCATTTTGAGTGATGTAACCCACATCCAGAAAGATGAAGAGGATGACTAGCCTATAGTACATGATCCTAGAGAAGCTAAGTAACAAGGGGATTACCTAAGAGAAACATGTATAGAACCCTCTGAGGAAAGGAAATAGACCTGTTCTCCTGACAAAATTGGGATCATGGGGATGAGGGAAGAAGAAAGGGCAGACGGGGAGAAGCGCAGTAAAAGGGGAGTGGAAGTAAACTTGAGAGAATGGAATTATTGAGATGGGGGAAAGACAGAGACAGAGAGCAAGGAAAGAGATATCTTGATTGATGAAGATATCCACTGAAACAGTTCACTTGAGCTAACAGGAGCTCACCAACTCCAGCCAGACATGGGGAGAAACCAGCAGAGAAGCAAACTAGAATCTCTGAATGTGGGTGACAGTTGTACAGCTACAGCAGACTGCAGGTCCACTGGCAATGGCACCAGGATTTATCCCTACTGCTTGTACTGTTTTTTTTTTTTTATTTTAAAGTTGTTATAATCACAAACCTCCCTAATTAGGTCATGTGACAGAATCTCAATTTTTTAAGCCATTTCTTTATGGGGAACCAATGTACAGCTCCAATCTGACAGATGACACTAGGTCAGATGATTGAAACAAAAAATGTGACAGTGTGATGAGGCAAGACCAAAACTGCTAAAATAATTACCTGTATTTCCACAGCTGATTAAACACAGAAAAATTAACACCATGCATTGATAAGAGTGTGCAAAAAAAGAAGACACAGGATGACACTTTCCGTTATCATGTAGGGTTAGGTCTGCAAAGAACAATTACTTCTCTCCTGAATTACATTTCCCATTTAGTTACTTGACAATAAACTGAAGAATGATTTAGATTGTAGGATCCCAGCAAGGAATATAAATATGGTTTAATGTGAAATAAGCTGACATATTCTTAAAGCAATACATTATAATCAGATCCATCAATGATAAGTGATAGATACTTAATTCAAAAAGCAAATATTCTACATGAGCCATGTGTCAGTTATGATTACTGGTTTAACATTTGGGACTTTGGTTAATTCACAAAATGCAGTGATTATTATTTTTATTAGTACTATTAGTATTATCTATGCCCAAGGATAAAAAGCTGAGGTTCAGAGGAGCCCAGCTGTCTCAAACATCCAAGTTCAGTATGTCATCAAGTTTTAGTCTTTTAAATAGAAACCAACATTGGCTCAAGTATAAATTAAAAAAAAAAAAGCTAGGCAGAAATACCATTCTATTGATATAGACTTCAGGATTTTCTTGTTAAATTAATTTATATTTTATTAAAGAAAGCAAGTATTTTCTCATTTTCCTTAACAATCCCAGTTCCTACTCCTTCACCTCTTTGCCATGTCCTCCAACTTCTAGCCATACCTAACTCCAATTTCCACTCTACAGAAAGGGTAATAGTTTCCTTAGGTAGTCAACAAAGTCTAGAACATTGTTTGAGGCTGGGCCAAGGGCCACACCAATATATCTAGACTGAGCAAATTATCCCTCCAAAGAGAATGGGCTGTGAAAAGCCAGTTTTTGATGTAGGATGTCCTTCTGTATATGTGTTGCTTTTATTGAATAATGAATAAAGCTGTTTTGACAAATGCCTTAGCAGAATATAGCCAGGATGAAGTAAATATAGAGAAAGAGTAGGCAAAGTCAGGGAGATGCTATGTAGCTGCCAAAAGAGAAGGACATGCTGTAGCATTGCCAGTAAGTCTCAGCCTCATGGCGATACAGAGTTGAATGGAAATTGGTTAATTTAAGATATAAGAGTTACTCAATAAGAAACCTAGCTAATTGACCAAGTAGTGTTGTAATTAATAGATTCTGTATGATTATTCAGGTCTAGGAGGCCAGTAACAAACAAGTAGTCTCTACTTACAAAATGGCACCTATATGTTTGGGGCTAACCTGCATGGCCAGCCATATTCTTCAGGTTCAGGTTTTTGTAAGCCTGCTTGAAGTAAGGAGGCAAGTAGCCGAGAGCATGCCTGTTGCTCAGTACCACTGCCTGGGCAAGGAGCTGGAATGGGCCTACAAGTAATGTTTATGCAAGAAAACATGATAGATTCCATTGCCAAACATGGGAACATTTCCAGGAAGAGCACACTACATGGCAGATTCAGCTTTTTCTCAAACAAAAAGGGTTTATATGCTGCACAGTGCTTCCCAGAATTGTAGTGTGAGCATGGCTCCTACCCAACAGTCCCAGAGCAGTAGGGTAACTTCTGGGTTCCTCTGCCAGTGTCCCCCAAAACTCTTCCAGCCATACAGTTGTTACCTACATTCAAAGGACCTCATTTTTGGTCCTATTTTGGTTCTCCTGCTGTCTGTTCAGAGTCAGTAGCTCAGGTTAGTTGGATCTTTGAGTATCTCGAGCATGGTCTTGATGCCTTTACTCATATTATTGCCCCTCCCTCTCTTTGGCTGGACTTTGGGAGCTCAGCCAAATGGTTCACTGTGAATCTCTGTATCTGTTTCAATTAGATATTGGATGAAGGTTCTATAATGACAATTAAGATATTCAATAATCTGACTAAGGGAAATACCAGTTCAGGAACCCTCTACACTAATGCTAAGGGTCTTGTATGGGATCATCTTTATGGATTCCTGGTAATTTTCCTAGTGCCCGGTTTCATGCTTACCCCATAAAGGCCCCCTCTATCAAGATATTTCTTTTCTTGCATTCCTTCTATGTACTTCACCCATATTGACCATTCTGTTCCCTCATGTTTTCCTCCCCCTCTTTTCCCCTTCTCCTTCTATTCTTTCTTTTCCTTTTCCCCCACCCCATGCTCCTAATTTTCTCAGGATATCTTGTCAATTTCCAATTCCCAAGGGGAATCTATGTCTGTTTCTCTTAATATTTTCCTTAGTACCTAGGTTTTCTGGGGTTATGGACTATAGCTGGTTATCCTTTGCTTTATATTTAATAACCATTTACTAGGAAGTACATTCCATGTTTGTGTTTCTGAGTCTTGGTTACCTTACTCAGAATGCTTTTTTTTTTCCTAGTTCCACCCATTTGCAAGAAAATTTCAAGAATTCATTGGTTGTTTTTGTTTCTTTCCCCCACTGAGTAGTTTTCTATTATGTAAATATACCAAAATTTCTTTATCTATTCTTTAGGTGAGTAGCATATAGGATATTTCCAGGTTCTGGCTATTACAAATAATTCTGCAACAAACATAGATGAGTAAATATCCTTTCAGTATGATTAAGCATCTTTTGAATATAGGCCCAATAGTGGTATGCAGGGTCTGGAGGTAGGTTGATTCCCAATTTTCTGAAAAACTACTATAATTCCAAACTGCTATGTTTTTCAAAGTTGCTGTTCAAATTTGCACTCTGTGCAGCAATGAATAAGTGTTCCTCTTACTCCATATCCTGTCCAGTATAAGCTGTCAGCAGTGTTTCTGGTCTTAGTTATTCTGACTGATATAAGATGATATTTCAAAGTCATTTTGATTTGCTTTCCCTGATGCCTAAGGATGTTGAATAATACCTTACATTTCTTCTGGCCATTTGAGATTTTTTCTGTTGAGAATTCTCTGTTTAAAATTATTTAGCAATTTATGTCTAATTTCTTATGTTACTTATATATTTTGGAGATCAGACTTCTGTGAGATGTGAGGTTTATGAAGATCATTTCCAATTATGTAGGCTGCTGTTTTGTCTTATCATACCTTTTGCCTTACCGAAGCTCCTTAGTTTTAGTAAGCCCCATTTATTCATTTTTTATCTCAGAATCTGTGCTATTGGAGCTATATTTAGGAAATGGTCTCCTGTATCCATGCATTAAAGGATACTTCCCACTTACTCTTCTATGAGGTTAAGTTTGGCTGCATTTATATTTAGGTATTTCATTAATTTGTACTCGAGATTTGTGCCTGGGGATATATATGGGTCCATTTTCATTTTTCTACATGCTGACATTCAGTTATGCCATTACCATTTGTTGAAGATGCTTTCTTTTTTTCATTGTATAATTTTAGCATCTTTGTAAAAAATCAGGTGTTCATATGTGTGTGAATTAATATCAGCATCTTTGATTCTATTCCATTGGTTCAGCTGTCTGTTTTTTTATATCAATTCAATGTTCTTTTTATTACTGTAGCTCTATAATAGAACTTGATGTCAGGGATGGTGATGCCTCCAAAAGTTCCTTTATTGTCCATGTTTGTTTTGTATTTCTAGATCTGTGAAGAATTTTGCTGGTATTTTGGTGGGGATTGAATTGAATCTGTAGATTGCTTTTGGTAGAGTTGTCATTTTTATTATGTTGAGCTTACCTATCCAACAGCATGGAAGATCTTTCCATTTTCTGATATCATCTTCAATTTCTTTTTTTTAATTTATTTATTTATTTATTAAAGATTTCTGTCTCTTCCCCACCGCCGCCTCCCCTTTCCCTCCCCCTCCCCCAATTAAGTCCCCCTCCCTCGTCAGCCCAAAGAGCAATCAGGGTTCTCTGCCCTGTGGGAAATCCAAAGACCACCCTCCAGGACCAGATGGTTTCAATGCAGAATTCTACCAGAACTTCCAAGAAGAGCTAATACCTATACTCCTTAATGTATTTCACAATATAGAAACAGAAAAGTCATTGCCAAATTCCTTTTTTGAAGCTACAGTTACCCTGATACCAATTTCTTTCTTCAAATACATGAAGTTCTTGTCATAGAGGTCTTTCACCTGTTAGAGTTCTCCCAAGATATTGTATTTTTTTTTCGTGGTTGTTGTAATTGTTAGTGTTTCTCTGATTTATTTCTCAGCCCTTTTATCATTTGTATATGGAAGGGTCATTGATTTTTTTTTGAGTTGATCTTGTCTTCTGTCACATTACTGAAGGCATTTATCAAGTGTAGGAGTTCCCTCATTTTTGGAACCTTAGAAGTCACTTATGTATACTATCATATCATCTAAAAATAGTATAAGTTTGAATTCTTCCTTTCCAATTTATGTTCCCTTGATTTCCTTTTATTGTCTTATTGCTATAGCTAAAACTTCAAGTACTGTGTTTAATACATATAACTAGAGTGGACAGCCTTATTTTAGTCAATTAATACAATTTATATTTTTCAAACCATGTAATGCATATGAAGATGCGTGTATATACAATTTTACACACACACACCATTTTATTATGTATGCTTCAAATTTGAGTATTTTCATTGTAATGGTAGTAAGCGATGGAGCTATGAAGATTTGATTAGACCTTAGATTTTCTCTCTTGTATGGGATTATAGTCCCTGAAAGTGGAATTTCACAATGCTCTGGTTGTTTCCTCTTTCATCATTGACAATGTGAGGACATAGCACTCAAACCTCCGTAGACTGCTGTCTGCTTCATTCCAGAATCTGCAGCCCCTGAAAATTTAAATAGCTTATCAGTTATGAATTATGGACTTTGCTTTTATTTTTTTCTAAGAATAGTGCAACCGAACTAAGGTAACATATGCATAGTTTTATATATAAAAGACAGGTGCAGGCAGGGGAAGAAATAATTATGGTGTCTAAATACTCTAAGATCCTTTAATCTCTTACAATCTCACTGATCTTTTGAATATTATTTGCTTTCGAATGATTTACAAGTTCTTGTACAATTAAATAATTATATCTTTTGTTCACATGTTTGAGGACAATTGGGAAAGCACCTCTTTTACTTAGAAATGGCTTTTCAAATGTTGGACACTGCTCCTTTTTTTTTAGTACCATAGACATATTCAACCTCCTGAGAGCATACTTCTGTCTTCATTTTTTAGAATTTATTTTGATTAGTTCTTCTATAAGAAACATTTTTTCAGTTAATGAACACTGTCATTTTCTTTATGCTTTTATTTCACTGGAGGTATAAAATTTATCAATTTTATTTTTTGGACAACTTGTTTTCATCTGACAATAAATATTATTTACTATCTTCACACATACACCCATTCTCCTTTTGATACAAATGTAGAAATTTTAAATTTCTCTTGTCAATACACTCATCACTGCTATTTGCATTTGGCCTCTTTTCTAGGCAGGGACACTGGACTTGTACAACAGATTCCATCCATACCTAATATCAGAAGATTACCTCCTTCAGAAAGCAGCACTGACCCACATGGGTAGCTTCACTCACCTATGAAATCTCCTTGAAGACCAATTGTCTTGTTCTGTGTCTGTCTGCAAGCCATCCCTCATGTCTCTCTCATGAAGTAACAAACTCCAATCGCAACTCCATTGTGATTTTTTCTCATTCTTCAATTTACCAAGCAACCATTTCAAAGTAAAGAAAAAAAAAACTTGTATTGGTTATTGTCCTTATTACTTTGTTAAACTTCTTTATATGTTTCTCAAAACTTTGTGACTGTTTAGCAAGTGCTCATAAAAATTCATAATTTAATAATATTACAACTTGGGCTTATTTTATCTAACTATTCGACAGAATCATTTTTATTATTTTTATTAAGCTATATATTTTTCTCTGCTCCCCTCCCTAACTCTCCTCCCCCATTCAAGCCTCTCCCAAGATCCCCATGCTCCTAATTTAATCAGGGTATTTTCTCTTTTTCTACTTCCTATGTACATTAGATCTGTATATGTATCCCTTAGGGTACATTGTTTTCCAAGTTCTCTGGAATTGTTATTTGTGGGCTGTTTTTTTTTTTTTAATGTTTAAAAACTACTTATAAGTGAGTACATGTGATAATTGTCTTTCTGTGTCTGGGTTACCTCACTCAAAATGAATTTTTCTAGCTCTATTCATTTGCCTGCAAAATTCAAGATGTCATTATTTTTTTTTCTGCTGTGTATTACTCCATTGTGTAAATGTACCACATTTTCTTTACCCATTATTAGGTTAAAGGGCGTTTAGGTTGTTTCCAGTTTCTGGCTATGACAAACAATGCTGCTATGAACATAGTTGAGCACATGTTCTTGTGGTATGATTGAGCATCCTTTGGATATATACCCAAAAGTGGTATTACTGGGTCTTGAAGAAGGTTGTTTCCTAATTTTCTGAGAAATCATCACACCTATATTCAAAGGGGCTGTTACTGACATGCATTCCCACCAGCAATGTAGGGGTGTTCCCTTTACCCCATATGTTCTCCAGCATAAGTTGTCATCAGTGTTTTTGATCCTCACCATTCTTACATGTGTAAGGTAAAATCTCAGAGTTGTTTTGATTTGCATCTCTGATGACTATGGATGTTGTACATTTTCTTAAGTGTCTTTCAGCCATTTCAGATTCCTCTTTTGAGAGTTCTCTGTTTAGGTCTGTACTCCATTTTTTTTATTGGATTATTTGTTCTTTTGATGACGAATTTCTTGAGTTCTTTGTATATTTTGGAGATCAGACCTCTGTCTGACATGGGGTTAGTGAAGATCTATTCCCATTCTGAAGGCTGTCATTTTGTCTTGTTGACCATGTCCTTTGCTTTACAGAAGCTTTTCAGTTTTAAGAAGTCCCATTTGTTAATTATTTCTTTCAGTGTCTGTGCTGCTAGGGTGGTATTTAGGAAGTTTTCTCCTGTGCCAATGCATTCAAGTGTACTTCCCACTTTCTCTTCTATAAGGTTCAGTGTGGCTGGCTTTATGTTGAGGTCTTTGATCCATTTGGACTTGAGTTTTGTCCATGGTGATAGATATGGGTCTATTTTCATTCTTCCACACGTTGTTATCCAGTTATGCCAGCACCATTTGTTAAAAATGCTTTCTTTTTTCCATTTAATTTTTTTTGCTTCTTTATCAAAAATCAGGTGTTTGAAAGATTGTGGATTAATAAACTGGGTCTTCTATTCATTTACATTTCTCCTCCTGTCTGTTTTTATTCCAATATAAGGCTGTTTTCAGTACTTTATCTCTGTAATAGAGATTGACGTCAGGGATTGTGATTCCTCCAGAAGTTTTTTATTGTACAGCATTGTTTTTGTTATTTTGGGATTTTTGCTTTTCCATATGAAGCTGAGTACCATTCTTTCAATATCTGTAAAAAATTTTTACTGGGATTTTGATAGACATTTCATTGAATCTGTAGACTGCTTTTAGTATGATTGCCATTTTTACTATGTTGATTCTACCTATCCAAGAACATGGGAGATCTTTGAACTTTCTGGTGTCTTCTTCGATTTCTTTCTTCATAGTTTTAAAGTTCCTGTCATACAAGTATTACACTTGTTTGGTTGGCGTTATTCTGAGATATTTTATGGTATTTGTGGTTATTGTGAAGGGTGATGTTTCTTTGATTTCTTTCTTGGCCTTTTATCATCTGAGTGCAGAAAGGCTACTGACTTTAGTTAATCTTTTGTTCTGCTATATTACTGAAAGTGTTTATGAGTTGTAGAAGTTTCTTGGTAGAATTTTTGGATTTGCTTATGTAAACTATTATATCATCAGCAAATAGTGAGAGTTTGACTGAATCTTATTGTAATCATCATAAATACTTTGTTTTATTGTGATTAATAATACTAAATTTGGGGGGCTGGAGAGATGGCTCACTGGTTAAGAGCATTGCCTGTTCTTCCAAAGGTCCTTATTCAATTCCCGGCAACCACATGGTGGCTCACAACCATCTGGAATGAGGTCAGGTGCCCTCTTCTGGCCTGCAGACATACATACAGACAGAATATTGTATACATAATAAATACATAAATATTTAAAAAATAATAATAATAAATTTTTGGTCCATTTCTTTGGAAAAATAAAAAACGATAAAATGTACACTTTCTGTAAGAAAAAATATATTCTATTAATTGATGCTTAAGTGTCTACATTTATCTGAATATCTCATCTTTTTGTTTGTTTTTTTCAATTCTTGATGACTAACACTGGGTCTCCCCTTAAGTGACAACAAGTTCTTTGCCTCTAAGATTAACTTCAAATCTTAAATAGTCATAGTTATTAGTTATTTTTACCCTTGGGGGACTGGCCTTTATCACAACTAACTATAGCTTTCAAAAGAATATTTTGTTTTCTACTTGAATTTTACACTCAATGGAGGAAAAACAGGGTATAATGTGAAAATGATGAGATAAGAACAAGTCACCATTTGTATGACAGAATTTATGGTTCTTCTTTGCTGTATGACCTCTGGAATGATGTCCAATCTTTTACATATAATTCTTTTGTCTTTAAAATGTAATTTTGAACACTATAAAATTTGTAAACTGACTGACAGGCCTTTGACAATTTCTTACGACTTCCTGATTTTATAACTACTTTTTTTTTTTTGCTTTTTTATGAAATTTTCTGGCCTTTAAAGAATCTATTTTAATTTATGAACAAAATATAATCATCTTGTAGCAAAAAAGACAAAATGCCTATTTGGAATATTATCCAATCTCTTCTTAATACATGAAACTACTTTGCTCTGATACTACCTTTCATGGATTACATTTCTTTGTCTTTATTTAGGTTGGTTTACAACAAGTAATGTTTTTACACACAAGGAATCAGATAATTAGTTGTCTTAGGAGAACAGTCAAATGGGCCATGTATTACGCTCAGTAATTTTAGATGCATAGCAAGATTTTTCCATTTCTGAAAGCTATTTTTTAAACAGGTGCATTTTTAAAGATCCAATATATATTATTTTCATTTCTTCCATTACATGTATTATTTTTAAGAAGAAAACACAAGTTTCAATGTGAAAATCCTGATCCTGATTTATTGGTTTGGGATAGAGTAACCATATAACTATTTGGAATCCCTCTTTCCATTATTTTAAAAAGTGGGCTGAAAACATCTACCAGCAATGAGTAGAATGAATTGTTCAACACCTTCTATGTAGCAGAAAGTGGAATTTATGTAGCAAATTTTCTATTGAGTTGTGCAACCAAAATTTTAGAAAGAAATCAAACATAGAAAACTAACATTTCACTTTGAATCTATAACCTGAATTACTTCAGATTTTATTTTTGGAAAAAATTAACTATATTTCCACAAAAGCATAGAGCAGCAAGAAGGCAACTTCAGAATTCTTTCTTAATAGAAAGTAGCAGTCTGTATTACCTAGACTAGATAAGTCCATTTCCTGTGAAAGTTCAGAAATCTTTCCTTGCTAGTACAATTTAAACTTCTTAAATTACACAAATAAAAAATGCCATAGAGGGGTGTAAAAGAAAGTGATGGTGTTTTATGTGGAGCTGCTAACAGGCCATCTGTGAGGTGCTTAGTGGTTACCAGAAAAACAAACCAAAAGCTAAAAAATAGATCAAAACCAACAAATGAAAAACAATATAAAAATGCACAGGACTGTTAGCCCACCTTAATTAAGAAACAAAACAAAAAAAGTATTGGCTTACAGTGAAAAGAAAAATCCCTGTTCATTCAAAAATGGAAAGCCATATTCAATATTATTACTTTGACTTGTAGCATAAGTACAGGAAAACACTGTTACAGAAACTATCAAAAAAGCATTATTTTGCATTTTAAATTGGTCATGCCTCTGTAATGAATTGTGTCTGAAAGTAAGAACAATACTATAAATGTCCATCCACTCACCCCAAAAGTGAGAGAATGAAACTCATTTATCTCAATTTCTTGAGCATGAGAAATTTGAGGTAGAAGTTATAAATTGCTGGAATTTTTTATTTATCTAACTTGAATAATAATAGTAAAATAGTATACATTAGGTCTGTATACAAAATATAAACAGTTTTCCACTAGCAACACATATTTTGAATAATCATATGATTTTAAGCAACATAAAGAAACTTGACTAGTATTGAGATTTCTCACTGGAAATGAACATTTACAATGGAAGTACGGAAATCTATCTTAAACTCTCCAGCACAATATAAAATGTCAGTCATGGCCACATCTCAGTACAGCAAGGATGGACCAAGAGCATGGCGAACATGGATTACTTTGGGTCAATGCTGACCCAGCACCAGGCTCAGTGGAGAATAGCATGGTGGAGAGAAGACTACATTCTATGAAATTAAATTAACTCCTTTTCTGGTAGTAAGTACTATTTTATAAGTCATTCGGGTGATTTCTTTGCCATTGAGTGATGCATTTTTGGAAAATAAGTATTTTCAATTCATGATTAGTAGCAAAGATACAAATTGTTACCAGTCTGTTGGGGCTGAGAAAGACTCTTGAAAGCCTATATATGTATTTGGATGGCCAAGTTCTTGTATAGGCATATGTTACACCTAAAAGACTCACTGTGATAAAGTAGAAAATCATACCCCAAATGGTGGTTCATATCTTTAATCTCAGCATTAATGAACTGAAGCAGCAGGTTTGCCAAGAATTGAGGGCAAATTTGGGTTTTGTAATAAGCTGGAAACCAGCAAGATTATAGCACAAGAAAAAAAAAAATTTAAAAGGTGAAAGAAAGAAAGAAGTTTTGTCTGGAAGATAAAACTTAATCTATTTAATAACCAACTGATGGAGGAGGGTCATCTGTCTATGTGTTACTTTCATTGGTTAATAAAGAAACTGCCTTGGCCTTTGATAGGACAGCAGCTTAGGTAGGTGGAGTAAACAGAACAGGATGCTGTGTAGAAGGCAATGAGGCAGAACACCTCAGGCAGTCGCCATGAGTCTCTGACCCTAGACGGATGTAGGCTAGAATCTTTCCCGGTAAGCCACCACCTTGTGGTGCTACATAATTAGAAATTGGTTAAGCAAGATATGAGTGTTAGCCAATAAGGGGCTACAGATATCGGGCCAGGCAGTGTTTAAAAGAATAGAGTTTGTGTGTTGTTATTTTGGGTATAAGGCTAAACATGTGGGAGCCAGGTGGGATGAAAAGCAGGCCTGCTCACCTCATCACTACAACCAATAAGTACTTTAAAAAGTGGGGCATACACATTTAACAAGATTCTCTTTGATTCACGTGGCTAGCTTAGATCTTTCCAGGGATGTTGTCAATCCTAACTCAGTTCCTAGTGTTTATGGTCATGAACCATCAATATAGCTCCCAGCATATTTGTATTGCATAATGCATTGTATAATATATCACTATTTAAGACGGTCAATGGTGACTCCTGCCTTTAATTCAAGGAGGCAGAGGCAAGAGGATCTTTGTGACTTTAGGGCCAGCCTGATCTACAAGCAAATTCCAGTACAGGCTCCAAAGCAACACAGAGAAACCCTGTCTTGAAAAAAAAAAAATCATTATTCCCTTAAATAATGTAAAAAAGAATTGCTGACTTCTTTTTAAAGCACATCTATGAAGTTTCTTATTACACAGAAATCATAACCTTAACCTTTTTAGTGATAAGACCACAGTAATATATGCCACCATACCCCATCATAATGTTTCACTTATCTCCTGTCCTGAGCACAGTTTCAACACCAATCACTCTCACTATCAGAAATTTGATGGGATGGAGAAACACTATATAACTAATAAAATTTTAATATAAATTATTGCTGTAAGTTCTTATAGATCAATTAAATATGAATTTATCTCACAAGAAGAATTTGCCAGTTTATATAATTACAGTATAAAGTAGAAAATAATTGAATGGTTTTGCTGAAAATGAAATTTACAGATTTCACAGAAAATCAAAAATATATCTTCCAAAAATACGTTAGAGAAACAAAACTTGTCTATTGAATTATGTGATTATTCTGTGATTCTTTTAGTTATATAATAATAGGTGTCTGGAGAAAGTCTTTATGAAGAAAATTGTTGATTTTAAATATAGCGAAGGCACTGACTTTGGAAAAGTACAGTTTATTAATTACCAAGGATATTTTTAATCAAAGTTCTATCTCCATATGGTGAAACATATACAATTAAAGCTCAAATTGACAACAAATATGTTAGAATGACCCCTTCATATTTAATTCATAATTGTTCCTGAATTTGTGCCTGAACAAAATTACCAAATTACCAAATACTGTCTTTTGTGATACTTAGATCATGTACATAGGAAGCACTTAAATTTTATATTTGATGAATATGAAACTGAATAATTTATTGAAGTGATTAATTTAAAGGTGGTATCAACCAGGATTGGAAGATTATGTTGTACTAACAACCATACATTTTGATTGACTTAAAATGAATCCTATTTGTTTTTGTGTCACATAGACCTCTTTAGTGGCATTTGGTACTCTGCTCTAGGAACTTGCTCAGGAGATTGAGTGTAAGATAATGAATTGATACCTGTGAAAAAGAGAGACATAACAAACATTTACAAACTCCCAACTAAGATTAGTACATCACATCCTTGTCTTTATCCCACTGGCCAGATCAAAATAATCTGTGTATGATGTCAGAAAGACTAAGATTGAAGATTGTACATCTATCCTGGACAGAGGAAATCTTTGTTGTATAGGAATAAAGTCCAGTCAATAATCAGTAGTCAAAATAGGGTTACATAACAGGAAAGTTGGCAGCTAATTCAAAATAATTTTATTCATTGTCTGTGTCAAAAGTGTTTTGATTTCTGTAGACTGCCTTTATGTTACTTACGTTGGCCTCAAACTCAGAATCCTCCTGTGTCAGCTTCTAATCAAAGATGTGTAATTGGGATATAAGAGCAAATTTGTCCATAGCTCCTAACTTACATTAATATTTTAGTATCTTATTGTTTTTTATTTGGTTTTAGTAAACTCATTTTTATATCTTCAGTACTGATTGCTTGTTGTTGTGAAGTTCACTATCTTCTACAAATTGCTTGAATTTAAAATAAAATGAAAAACTTTCATTTCTAGCCTTGAAAGATATTGCAAAATAGTAATTTTTCTTCTCTAATACCAATGCTAAAAGTTAGTCATGTATATGAGCATAAAATAAATCTTTAAATTAACAATAACTCAGATAACTAGCCACCTCTTGTCACTTAAGGAAAATTCCAGTACTGGGTGATATCTAGATAAGTCATTGCTCAAAGAGTCCCATTAAAATCCCAAACAACAGAATCTGTTACCAAGACAGTGTAACCCCACTGTTGAAGACAACACTTACACAACTCTTTGAACATAGAGAGGTTAAGATGGTGCCTATATAGAACCTTCAACTCTAAGTCCTATTAACTGCAGTATCAGAAGATACGCTGCAGGCAATCAAAAGAGAAACGTAAACCCCAATCAAATCATAAATTCTTGATCTACAATTTTTCCTGCCTGAAAATATGCCAGAAGAATGGTGACACAAATCTTGTGAAAGTAAACAACTCATATTGATTTTAACTTAAGCCCTATTCTCTGAGATAGAACCCATGATGGATGCTGCTTGGGTTACCAAGAACTGGAGACTAGATAACTCAGACCTATGGTAGATACCGTGAGATAATATCTTATATGATCTAAGGAATTTCCACTTGTATTAGTTTAATAAAATGCTGATTGGCCAGTAGCCAGGCAGGAATTATAGGCCAGGTGACCAGACTAGAAGAATCCTAAAAGGAGAAAAGGTAGATAATTAGTCACCATCCAGACACAGATGAAGCAAGATGAGAATGCCTTACTGAGAAAAGGTACCAAGCCACATCTCTATACATAGATAAGAATTATGAGTTGATTTAAGTAGTAAGAGCTAGCTAATAATAAGCCTGACTTAAGAGCCCTACTTGTTTATAATAAATATAAGTCTCTGGTTTTTTTGGAACTGAAAGACTGTGATACCAGGCAGGACAGAAACTTCTTTCTGCAAATAAAACCAAATTCTACCGACATAAAGAAAAGTAATAATAAAATGACCCCTAATCATATTGTCTATACTTATAGATTAGTGCCTTCTTCAGATGTCATCAAAGGAGTTGCCTCCTTCCACGGATGCGTAAAAATACACAGAGACCAGCCAGACATTATACAGAGAGAGAGACACCTTGAAATGCATAGCTCTAAATGTGATGTCTTCATCCAATCAGAGCTCAATAAATCCAACAGAAAAGGAGAGAGAAAGGGTGTAATGGTCTCATGGGATGGAGAACATGAGGAAAACGAAGTAGTCTAAATCAACTGAGCAAAGTTCATAAAAAGTAACAGAGACAGAAACAAGAAGAACAGAGCCTATACTGTTTACTCCAGGCTCTCTGTGCTTATATTATGCCTTTCAGTTTAATATTTTTAATGGGATTCCTGAGTGTGTAAATGAATGTATCTCTGATACCTGCGCCTTCTCTTGGAGTTCTTTTCCTTCTGGTGGTCTATATAGTTCAACTTCAGTGTGATTTGTTTTCATTTTATCTTATTAGATTCTGTTTTGTTATATAATATTTTTATCATTTAGAAGCCTGTTATTTTCAACTAGGAAACAGAAACAGTGGATCAAGATGAGATAGAAGGTGAGAAATAGCCTAGAGGGCTAGCAGGAAGGGAAACTGTAAGCAGAATATATTGTATTAGAAAATAATTAATTCTTTAAAAATGGAAAAAAAATAAATTGCAAAAATAGTTCAGGTCACTCATGAGCCATAAATGAACATATTTGCTTATTACAATTGAATTAATGTCAAATTCCTAAAAAAACACTAAGGACTCCCTAGTTCTGCCTAAATTCTCTCCATCTATACCTTGTCTTCATTTATTTTGCTTTTTTAAGATGTGAACACTTTCTGTTTGTTCAACTTACTATGTACTTTTCCTGCACTAGATATTTTTATGGGCATTTTTACCACAATGATCTGCACATCCTATAGTATCTAGAATTTAATGGTGATAAAACCTCTTTCCTAATGTTTCTTTTATTTTCCATACTTGAGTCTGTCCCTGCAGGTATTCAGGCAGGAAAGTGTACCATACAAAAACATAAGTATAAAAACCCAGTGCAGATTGACTTTGTTAACCTGGATAAGACAGGCAGTTATTTATCAGCAAATTAAAACACAGTAAAATTCAGGGAAAGATTTCCAGGCAACAATTCAATTCCAGGTACAAAATAAAGCATAAGTTGTGCCTATATAGAAACCCTTTTACAAAGTACATGAGGCCATATAGATAGGTCTTATAGCTAAAAGCCCTAGAATCTGGTGGGGTCTCTGACATATAGCATAGAGGTCTGCATACCATAAAGCACATAAATATCTCTGTTAAGGATGATAACACTTTAGCAAGTGAAGAGACTATGATGACCATTCTCATGAAATTGACTGAGGTCTGTCACTGTAGCAAAGGGTAGGTGAGATCAGCCTCCACAGATAGCGAAAAGGTCACTAAGTTGTTTATTGGGAAAACAACCCTGAGATTCAGAATAGCCAAGATCAAAAACATTGATGAAAACTTATGCTTTAGAGTTTGTGGGGTGGGAGTGTAAAATGGTACAACTCATTTGGATATTTTAAAGGCAATTTCTCAGAAAATTGAGAAACAACTTTCCTCAAGACCCAGCAATAACACTTTTGGGTATATATCCAAAGAATGATCAGCCATGCCACAAGCACATGTGCTCAATTATGTTCATAGCAGCATTGTTTGTCATAGCCAGAACTTGAAAACAACTTAAATTCCATTTTAACAAAGAATGGATAAGAAAAATGTGGTACATACACACAATAAAGTACTACACAGCAGGAAAAATTAATGACAGCTTGAAATTTGTGGACAAATGAATGAAGCTAGAAAAAAATCATTTTATGTAAGGTAACCCAGACCCAGAAAGACAATTATCATATGTATTCACTCATAAGTGATTTTTAAATATAAAACAAAGAAAACCTGCTACAAAACACAATCCCAGAGAACAAAGACAACAATGAGGACCCAAAGAGAGACAAACATGTATCTAATCTACATGAGAAGTGCAAAAGCAAAGATCTCCTGAGTAAATTGAGAGCATAGGGACCTTGGGAAAGGGTTGAAGGGAAAGGGAGATGCAGGGAGGGGAGCAGAGAAAAATGTAGAGCTCAATAAAAATCAATAAAAAAAGAAAGAGCCTATGTTATTAATACATCTTAAATGATGTATTCTGTAGATCTCTACAGTTTGAAGATTACTGTCTAAAATATATTTCTATTTGATCTTGAAAACAGATTTAACATGATTACAAGTTTGATTGTAAAAGGTCACTATTTACTTGTATTTTTTATTATCCTAAAGAATTTGCAATTATGACATAGAAGGACTAGAACTTTGTATTACATTGTTAAATGAGCTGTATATGTACATACATTGAACAAAATTAATATTGTAAAGCTACAGTGTGTTCTAACAAATATAACCTTAATTTTTATCAAATTATAAAATCCATATAAATATAAAATATTTAAACTATTAATTTCTTTTTTATTTAAAAGTGGTTAAATTTTCTACCATTTTATCCAAACATTTATGTAACATGTATATATAGTGTAACAAAAAAGTTTGAACAGAACTGCACCCATGTTCCCAAATATTGTTTGTAAATGTTTTTTATCCTTTAAAGGGTATGTATAAAAATGGATACTTTGCATTGGTAGGGAACTTGATTTATATATATATTTCTGTTCTTAATTAAGGTATTGTGTTGTGCAGCTCATTTAAAAATGTAATGTATAATAAAGAAATATAGGTAAGTAGAGAGTCATCTACAATAGTCAAGCTTGTAGTCATGTTAGCTAGATTTTCTAGATGTATAGAGTTGTATTCTTCAAACCTCTTAAAGACTACAGAATATGACATTTAAAATGTTTTAATAACTGAGAACTTTTCATGACAATGAGACACTGCTCCTGGCAGCACCAATTTCTTTGAGAAGAAGATGGGCATCAAAGTGGCTCCTTATGGAGTTGGTTAGCCATTTGGGCAAAAAACTGCTCCTGCCTAGACTGCTGAACTGGACATGTAGGACCCACAGAAAAATGACTGCTGACCTTGTCTAAAGGTGAGATGATCCTTCAGGGTTCCTGCTTCATGAAAGGGTCTGTCGGACATTCTGTAGGGCACAGAAGACAATGACTGACAAACTGCCAATATAGGAGGAACTGTCTTTAAAATTTCCTTCTTCATGAAAGAGTCTGACAGATACTATGGGCATGTAGGCTGAAGATGGATGTTCCAATAGTACAAAAAGAAAGAAAAAATGAGTGACTGTCCAAGCAGTAAAATATCTCTATCAATTCTAGAGTTTTGGAAGTTGCTTACAATGTACTTCCTGTTTACTTAGGTAATATTATATCCTTCTAAAGTCTTTGATGGAGTTGAAGAATTTATAGTTATAGTTTCCCTTAGTTGTGATAAAAGATAAAGTAGATATAAATATTGCAACTGTAATTCTTGCCTGATAACTGTATTGTTGTATGTAATTTTACTACGTTAAAGCCTTCTTTTTTTGTTTAAACAGAGAAGGGAGGTGATGTGGGAGCTGGTGGTTACCATTATTGAATAAAGAAACTGATTTGTACCTATAGCAAGACATAAGCTAGGTAGGCAGAGGAAACTAAGCTGAATATTGGGAGGAAGAAGAGCAGAGAGAAGCTATGGAGCCACCAGAGATAGACGTGCATAAAATTTTCTAGTAGGCTATGACTTCATGGTAATGCACAGATTACTAGAAATAGGTAAATATGTTAAATTAAGATGTAAGAGCCAATAAGAAGTTAGAGCTAATGGGCCAAGCAGTGTTTTGATTAATATAGGTTCTTTGTGATTATTTCTGGGCTGAACAGCCAGAAATGAAACAAGTGGCCTCCTCCTACAATATGAAAACTCATCTCAAATCCTGGTTTTAGTATTCTGTGAAACTGGACCATCTCAGAGAATCACCTTTATATTGTTCTCAGCAGTTTGTAGTCCAAAGCCAATCTTTGGGTGGTATTTGGCAGCTTAAAGGTATCATCAAACTCCTGGTGAAATCATTATTGTGGTGCCCCATAATTCTGTTGGAGCCATCAAAGATAGCTGTTAGACATGGTCTTGGTTCACAGAAGAATACTTAAAAATTTTGAATGTTATATACAGCAGATCCAGAAGAGTTTAAAGACCATAATTTGTTACATACATCAAGAGTACAGACACTTAACTTCTAGTTACCTAATAGAGACACAAACCAAGCCGGGCGGTGGTGGCGCACGCCTTTAATCCCAGCACTCAGGAGGCAGAGGCAGGCGGATCTCTGTGAGTTCGAGACCAGCCTGGTCTACGAAAGCTAGTTCCAGGACAGGCTCCAAAACCACAGAGAATCCCTATCTCGAAAAACAAACAAACAAACAAACAAACAAACAAAAAAAGAGAGAGACACAAACCAGAAATTATGTACAGGAAGCTAGATGAATCCGTTTTCTAGAATTACTTAGTATTCTATATAACCATTAATATCATGACAAGAAGTTTATGTGTATATACATATATATAGCATTATATAATAAGACTAATCTATATATATATATATGTTAATATATTAAGTTTAATATATCTTATGAATTTTCATTTAATTCTTATGCATTAAGAAAAAATTTTGATTCAAAATAAAACAAAGATTATGGGATTAGTGGCAATATAATAGTCCCTAATTTTGTTCTTTCTTCTGTCCCACAACAGGTGACTCTTCTGACATAAGACAAAGATTTTGGATTTTATTTTAACAAACATGCTTGGATTTAGAGGAAAAGAGAGACATACTCCAACTCCAAAGCCAGCTTTAATTTTTAATTGGACAGGGACTACAAAAAAAGACCATTTTAGCCGGCGATGGTGGCGCACGCCTTTAATCCCAGCACTCGGGAGGCAGAGGCAGGTGGATCTCTGTGAGTTCGAGACCAGCCTGGTCTACAGAGCTAGTGCCAGGACAGGCTCCAAAGCCACAGAGAAACCCTGTCTCGAAAAA
>NW_026067937.1:9464576-9498478 GCF_014885135.2 Alexandromys fortis | reverse complement strand
GAAGTTGGTAATAGCATGGTAATTTTTCCCAGGAAAGAGCACACCAATTAATTGTATAGCGCCTTACAATTCTGATAAGATATGATAAGTATCCTTAATAAGTGAGCAAGTTATATGTATATATTATATACATAAACATATTAATACAATATGAGAAAAAGAGAAAAAGAACCTGAATGGGGGTTGGTAAGAGGACACAGAAAAGTTTTGAGGAAGGAAACATAATAGAGAAATTTTATAATTGCATTATAATCCTAGAGGGGGGAACAGAAGAGTGAAGATAAAATGTTTTACTTTAGGCCAGTTACAGCTAATCCAGATGTCTGCTCTCCAAAACCATAAAATGTTATTTTCATCATTTTAAGTTGTTTGTGTTATTAACGGAAGAGAGAGATAAACAGAGACTTATGCACTATTTAGACAGTGCACAACAAGAAGAGCCTAATATGTTTAGCAAATTTTTGCTCTTGAGAACACTAACCTTAACCCCAAGTGTATTCTCAAAGAATCAGAAGCCATGGTATCTGATCTTGAAAAAAAAAGTTTACAAACTAGTGCAATTTTCCAATGGGAAAACATGACCATATGGCAAAGATGTTAGAAGCATGAAATCGTGCCAACAGGATAATCAACCATCATTTACATGGCCAGCAATCCCGGATAACTGGCAAGCAAAGAGCATATCTGCAGCAGCTGTTACCATGGCCCCAAATCCTACAAAAGAGCCTGAAAAAGAAACAAAACAAATCAGAAAAAGGAACCCCTCAGAGATATTGAATTCATAAATTTGGGATTTAGCTTGGTGTAATCAAACAGTGCAGTGTTCCCTCAGCTTGTCTGGGCTGTCAGCACAACTATGCTACAAAAGGTTTGTTATACTAGGCAAGTTCCATCAAGACCACCATGTCCTTATTTCTAAACAACATTATGTCTTTCTACCTATTCTTGAAACCAGCGGAAATTGCTTACAAAATGAGACATTCTTATTTTTCTTCCTCCTTTCTGCTCTTCTTCTCTTCCTTCCTGCCTCCCTTCTTTTCTTGCTTCTTTCCTTTCCTCTTTTACTTCTTCCATTTCCCTTCCCTCTTCTTTTGTAATCTTTTATTTTCTCCTTTCAATAAAACATATAAAAATCAGATAGAAAGCTAATCATATGATTTCTGTAGAACACATAGGAAGTTATCCTACACAAATAGAAAATTTATCTTTATATTGCTACTATAATAGTAAGGAGGATTAACATGAGGAATTCTATTTGTGTATGTGCATGTCTATGTGTACAAGCAGATTTGCAGATTTTAATTTATTTAGATTTGTTTTATATAATTATTGAAGACTGAAGTTTCTAAAGTTTTGTACTTGGTTAGGTAAATGTACATCGAGTCATTACAATATGAATCTAAGAACCTGAGACCAAAAAAAAAAAAAAAAGATATTACCTGTTCATTCTGAAAGCTAGCAGGCTCAGAATCACAAAAGAGTTTGTCTTTCCATTTATGCACAAAAAGAAAACATGTTCTGTGTCAATGTATTCAGGAAGGAATTATTCCCTAAAAGAAAAGTTTTGATCCTATTTTTCCCTTAATTGAGCAGCAGTATTCACCAATGTTAGGGGGTAAAATTTCTTTCATATACTCTTAATTCTCATATCAATCTTCTTTAGAAATACTGAGATATATTCCAAACAATGCTTGACCTCATATCAGGGTATCCCTTGACTGAGACAAATAAGAAAAAAAATAACCAACTTATCAACAATTCATTCTAAAATCATTTTGGACATTAATTAGGTTTTTATATAATTTAAAATAAATACTTTTACCCTAAGAGAATAAAACTCATTACAAATATTCAATATACCATGAAAACATCATCAATTAAAAAAATGTGGGCAAACTTTAGGATATGCTTCAAAGTAATCTTCTTTTTGCATTCTTCTGCCTTAGCCCCATTCTAGAAACCATCTATTTGTGTGAATAGATTTCTTAGCAAAGAAGACAATTGTGGCTGTAGACTAGTGAGCCAAGGCAAATCCCCCATAATCTTGATATTTGAAGACTGAGATAAGAGGCCAACAAGTTTGAAGCCAGCCTAGGTTTTAATGTTAGACCTTGACACAAGCAAATCCAGGTATATTAATGACCTATCTTAGGAGTTAAGTCCTATACTGCTTTTATGCATGCTTTTGAAGTTCTCTGGAATTATCCCTTCAGATATAATTTTTTACATGCAAAATTGTTTTATATTAATATTCACATACTTTGGTGTTCAGCAATCACTGTGTCAAACTCTATTTTCAGGTTTATACAAAGTTTCATTGAGAGAAAGAGAAACAGATATATAAAGATGAATATAAAAATGTTCATAATAGAGCATGGGCAGTGGTGGCGCATTCCTTTTGATTTTATTTTTAAAATTTATTTATATATTAAAAAAACTATCATTTCTCATTTTACATACCTATCCGAGTTCCCACTCCCTTCTCTCCTCCAATCTTCCCACCCTCACCACCTATCCTTTCACCAGAAAGGGTAAGTTTTCCCATGGGAAGTCAAAAGTCGAGCACATTACTGTGAGGCACGATCAAGGCCCTCTCGACTTTATCTAAGCTGAGTAACATATTCCTCCAAAGAGAATGGGTTCCAAATAACCAATGTAAGCAGTAGGGATAAATCCTGGTCTCACTGCCAGTGGTCACACAGTCTGCCCCAGCCGTAGAACTATCACCATCATTCAGTGAGCCTAGTTTGGCCCTATGCTGGTTTCTTCTCTGTCAGGCTCCAGTGGTGAGCTCTCATTAGCTCCTATAAGCTATTCAGTGGGTATCCTCATCATGTTCTTGCCTTCTTTGCTCCTATTTTCACACTTTCCATTCACTGACTGGACTTTGAGAGCTCAGCCCAATGCTCTGCTGTGGTTCTCTGTGTCAGCTTCCATCAGTTGCTGGATGAAGGTTCTACAGTAATATTTAAGATAGTCAGCCACCCTCTTCACAACTGCTTAGGGTTTCAGCTGGGTCATACTTGTGTATTCCTGGAGAATCTCTACTGCCAGCTTAATGGCTCCCTCAATCAACATAGGTCCTTCCTTGCTCTTTATCTGTCCATCCCTCATTTTGACTATCCCAGTTCCTCAAGTTCCCCTAATCCTCCTCTTCTCCTGCCCTCCTGCCCATCTACCCTCCCTCCTCCATCCACCCTTATGCTCTCAATTTTTTCAAGAGATATTGTCTATTTCCTCTTCCCAGTGGGATCTATGTGTGTTTCTTTTACAGTTCCCCTAGTTACTTAGCTTTCAGGTTCCAATGCCCCAACATAAACTACTTTTCCCTCTCTAGACCATTGAGGAGGCATGGGAAAAAATTGAGACACAGTTCACACAGCAATATTGGAAGGGAGTCTCAGGCTTCATTTGTTCCTGAGGATCACCCACATTTATTATTCAAACACCTTTTATTCTCCCAGGTAAACCAAGGGGGAAGCTCATTAATATTCTCTTTCGGGAAGAGGGAGGGAGGGATAGTGGAACTGTAGTTACTTCCAACTTGGTCACTAGTTTGGAATTTACACCTCTTCCCAGGTCATCTACATAATAACAAAAGAGAAGGAGCAGTACATCCTGAGCCTTTTGTTAGGTAGCAACATCCTGTCTAGAGAGGATTGCTTTGGATACCAACAATGTCCCGAGAACTTGGCTGTTATACCATGTAGAAAATATAAACCTACATTTAGCTTCGCTGGGGTTGTGAACTATTGGCTTGCTATCCTTTGCTTAACACCTAGTATCCACTTATGAGTGAGGGCATACCATGCCCATCTTCCTGGGTCTGAGTTATTAGGATGACTATTTTCTAGTTCCTTCCATTTGACTGCAAATTTCATGATGTGATTGATTTTACCATTGTGTAAATGTGCCACATTATTCCTTTCTCTTTCTTTTCTTTTCTTTCTTTCTCTCTCTCTCTCTCTCTCTTTCTTTTTAAGAAAATCTGAATTGTGAAAGTTATGAGTAGAAAGGCCAGTTGGTATGTCTCCTGAAAGAAGTTATAATCTTATATTATTAAATATGTTTTGGAGATACAAAATTTTAAGAATTGTCTTCTTTGTTTTAAATAAAAACATTTTAAAATATAATTTAAATATAAGGTATATGAGATATATAAATATATTTTAAATATAAGGCATTTTAGTGATTGTTTCATTTGAGTTATATTTTGAAAGACCAATTATCTTAAAAATATTACATCACCAATTTCATGGTTTTACTAAGTTTTCCAAATACTGGGTTTTATCACTGAATACTTCTTACTCCTCTATTGATAACCAGCAGATAAGAATTGAATATTTGGAAGTGGCAAGGTTTAAAATCTTATAAAAGTTACTAACTAATTAGAGCATAAGCTGTTGTGGGACTTCTAACAGTAAAAGTGTATATATAGGGGATTCCTCTGACTCTTTTGCCTGTTTGTGGGACTCTGTTTCTCCTACTGAGGTACCCTGGTCAACCTTCATATGAGGGTTTGTACATTGTCTTATTGAATCTTGTTACGCCATGCTAGATTGATGTTAGTAGGAGGCTTACTCCTTTCTCAAGGGAAAGGGAGGAGAAGTGAATTTGGGGTAAATGAGACTTGAGGGCAAACTGGAAGGAGTGGAGGGACTGAAGGCTGTGGGTGGATGCAATGTATGAAAGAATAAGGAATAAAAAGAAAACAAGTAGTTAATATGGTGGTATTGGAAGGTGGTGTGTGTGTATCATATTAAGCTTTCAAGTATATAGGCTTAAAAAGGCTATTTCTTTTGCATTGTATATACTAATGTGTTATTTTAACTTTAAACAAACAAGAAGGAATATATACAAAATTATCCCAAACACTTTCTTTCTAAGAACTTAAAGTTGCATAGATAGGGGGCTGAGAATGAGAGGATACAGAAGGACTTGGTGGAGGAGAATACGACCAGAATATATATTTAAATTTAAACATTTTTCTAAATAATAAAAATATAGCAAAAAATCTAAATGAAAATGAATTGCAACCCTTTCTATCATAGAGTTTAAACACATCTATCTGCTGGTGAGGGAGTACTAAAGAATCTGCTGTTGCACAATTTGTCACTCAGCTTCTCTCACCCAGGTGTCTTCAGAAAGATGTTCTAGATTCTCACTGCCCATGATAATCTTATGAAAATTACAATATCAAGATGCATTTTAATTATTTCTTTTAAGAAATCTTTACTTCTTGTTCAAAGATATCTTGCTTCTTTACAGCATGCTTCGTAACATGCAAAACAATTACACAACCGTAAGTTTGCTTTTTATGGAATCTAAATGAAGAACTTTAATATGAAAAATATATTCCCGATCTTTAATATCTTCAGTGAAACCAATGGCAACCCCTAGGTGTTAACTGAGGTTTTCTGTTCCACCAGATCCCACAGTTGTTAAGTCCCAAAGAAATAAACAGAGATCTACAATAATTAAAAACAGATTGGCCTATTAGTTCAGGCTTCTTATTAACTCTTATATCTTATTTCTTTTCTCCCCCCTAACCCCACTCCTCTCCCCCTCTCCTCCTCCCCCCACTCCATTCCCCCTCCCTCTCTAGTCTGACAAGCAGTCGGATTCCCTGCGCTGTGGGAAGTCCAAGGCCCTCCTCCCTCCATCCAGGTCCAGGAAGGTGAGCATCCAAACAGGCTAGGCTCCCACAAAGCCAGTTCCTGAAGTAGGATGGAAACCTAGTGCCATTGTTTTTGGCTTCTCATCAGCCTTCATTGTCCGCCATGTTCAGAGAGTTCACTTTTATCACCTTAGAACCTTCATCTGGCGATGGATGGAGATAGTGACAGAGACCCACATTGGAGCACCGGACTGAGCTCCCAAGGTCCAAATGAGGAACAGAAGGAGGGAGAACATGAGCAAGAAAGTCAGGACAGCGAGGGGTGCACCCACCCACTGTGACAGTGGGGCTGATCTATTGGAAGCTCACCAAGGCCAGCTGGACTGGGACTGAATAAGCATGGGATAAAACTCTTATAACTTATATTAGCCCATAATTCTTGACTGTGTTAGCCACATGGCTTGGTACTTTTTTTGGCAAGGCAGTCACACCTTATGTCCTCTGCATCTGGGTGATGTCTTCAGACTGATTCTTATTCTTCCCAGCATTCTCCTATTCTCTTCACCTCACCTACACCTCCTATCTGGCTACTGGCCAATCAGCATTTTATTAAAATACAATTGGCAGGGTACAGACCATTGCTCCTCAGCACTTAGTGTGCTTTCATTTAGTCATATATATCTATTTTAGTATCCTGTTGGTATCAATTCCTTAGTTTCTTAATCTCAACTACAGAAGGCATATCTTCCTCAAAAAATGTGTACCAAGAGTCACCACATACTATTGATTAGTCATATCACATTTTCCTGGTCATAATACTAATACTTGATTTCTATCACTAATATAATATTGAATAAAATCATTTTCAAAGGAAGTCTAGCACAAGTCTTCACATAAAATAAGGTTTAAGTAATTTGCATTAAAAAAGAGCTTTTCAGAGTAAAGTAGATACCAAAACACATTTAAAATGCCAGAATAAAGACACAGAAGTTAAGACTGCTAAAGGGAAACAACTTTGGACACACTAATTATTTTGCAACAATGCTGAATGAAATATTTAACAGTAATTGAATAAGAAGAACCAGTTAGTGTTTCAATGAAGTTAATGATAGATCAGTACATAAAAACAGTGCACAGGCTCCTACAATCTTTTAGCAAATGATACAAGGATTTAAACACAAGAGAACAGTTGAATCTATCATGTTATGCTACCGATCACTGAAGTATATGTTCTGGTCATCAGATGACTACAAAGGCATTTAAAAACCTGTTATTTAAGAACTCTGCTTTCTTTTATTGTGGAATGTATTGATAAAAGTTATGGTCACAAATGGTAAAAGTAATAATGTCAAGAGGGAATGATTTTAAAGTTAGGAAAACAGTTTGTAAAGAAGGCTTATGTATTTTAAGTGTGGAGACAGCAAATTACACAGCTTTAAAAGGCATGCAGCCAAAACTTACAAAGGTAGCAAAAGAAGTAGCCAAAACCACATCTGGTTATTTAGACACAGTAATTTCAGTACTGAAATGAATAAAAAGAAAGATTGCATGGCATACACATAGTACTGTATAGGACAATCAAAAAAAGAATTAGTAAGAGTAACCCAATGTGATTAATATGCATATTCATATAAATTCTCATATACTGAATATAAATGTAAAACTTTGAAATTTATCTTTTCTGGTTAAAGAATAGTTACAACAGCATGTAATAATACTTATGTTACTTGTCCACCCTGAATATAACCTAATTCTATTATTTGATTTTGGAATTGAACATAAGACTACTAATCCGATCATCATTTTTCTATCCTTGTTTAAATGCTGAGTGTCGGAGTTAGGGGCAGGGTATGATATTTTTTATACCAACAGAAGGAACTGTCATTCAGGAAAATAATAAAAGTCAAGTTGGCCGAGAGAAAATATTCCTTGTAATACTGAACCACACCCGCACACCCCCCACCAAAAAAAAAAAAAAACATGAGAAATGCTGATCAAATGTCACCTCCAATAAAATGACATGACTACACAAATCTAATTACCCATCATTAACAGACTTCTGTCTGTAGAAGTGACAAACAATTGGGAAAAGGCAATGTCTACTCATCAGAAATCTTTGTAATTACCAAGGACATTGTTCATAATTTGTTTCTTACTGTTTTTCCTGGTGGTGAAGGTGGGACTAAGGAAGTCCATTGTGTCATTCAAGAAATATTATTTCAAGTGAACTTTGATAACTTGGGTGTGAATTCGGGGAGATAAGTCCCTAGTTGTGAATATATTAACATTGCTTCAGAAAACTCATTTCCTTTTTCTACTCCATATAACCTTTTTAGGTAAGTTTGAAGAAATGAATCATTACAGGTCATATCTGGCAGAAATATCCAGAGAGATGTTCTTTTATTTAATTTCATCTTCATCTAGTAAATAGCTCATTGATAATTTATTTAATCTAAAACTTATCAAGGACAGATGCCTCATTTTGTTAGTACATGCAATCATTGATTTTGGTATCTAAAATATAATTTATTTAAATATATTGAAATACAGTTGAATCATTTGCCCCTACCTCTTTTTCGTTCAACCCCTTCCTATGTACTTCTTCTTGATCTTTCTCAATTCCATGGTAAGGGTTAATTTCCCTCTCCCATTAGTCATTAATTTCTGTAGCTCTTTGTGTGGAAGAGGGAACCTGTAGATTTTTCCCATCCATACTAGCATGTCAACTAGTGGCTTCATTGCTTAGGCCTGTTTAGGCAGCCTTATTATTGGCCGATCATGGTTGTAGCTTTCCTATCTTATTAAGAGAAAGTCTTGCAGCAGACTTACCAGTCTTAGTGCTCTTACAGTCTTTCCTCACCCTCTTATGAGATGTTATGAGATTTGGGTGTTGGATTTCTGTTGTCAATTGATCATTGTGGCTGGGCATCCCAGGGTCATATCTTCTTTGTATTTTGTCCAATTATGAGTTTCTGTAGCAGTCTCCATAAGCTTCAAAATAAACTTTTTTTGAGGGCTTAGAACTAATGAGGCTACAAGGATAAGCATTTAGGATGCAGTTAGGAATTATAATAGTTTAGGGAATTGGCAATAATATGCTGTCCCCTCAGATTCATAACCCCAATAGCCACAAGTCATTTGTTGGGCTTATGGAACTCTATATGATTTTTCCACATTGAGTATGGTTTTATGTGTAATTAGGCATCTGTTGGTTGCCACTATTACACCTTTTGTGATATTTCACCATTGGGATCATTGTAGTGGTGCATAGGCATTACTGATACATAGGATTATTGAATATTTTTTCTATTTTGGGAGCTAGTATTTCACCTTTTAGTACTGTCAACACTAATATCCATGATAGAGGCTTCAAGTCAGATTTATCTTATATTCTCCTAGTCCTGTATTTGAAGTAATCCTCTCTTCAGCAATGGGGAGTCACCCTCACCCATTGGAAGGTCAACAAGAGAAGAAATAGAAATAGGCTATATAAATCTTAAAGATTTATCTTGTCTCATCTGAACAACTATATATATGTATGTATATATATAGATATCATTTATTTATATTTTGAGAAAATAAGAAAATTGCATGATTTCTCAATTCTTATCACCAAAGTTTCCCATTTACTGTTAGTACTTGCTGTCATTCAAATTTATGGTATGTTTTTTATTAATTTTCCTTATGTATAAACATTGAATGTATACATACTTTCACAAATAAAATCTNAAGAGAGAGAGAGAGAGAGCATTTTATATTGTATGTGTTTAAGGTAAACATAAAACAATATTATTGCAGTGGTTATTTCAATATCCTTGGCATTATTAATCCTTCTTTCATGTACTTCTTATAACCCTCCCTCATTCTGCCTTTCTTATGGCTTGTACCATATTTTCTTCTTTAGATCTCCTTGCCTGCCTCCATTATCTTTTTCAACTTCCTTGTTTTCTTTTGTAACTCCAGGTTATATATTAATATAGGAAGATTTGGAACTAGAAACCACAAATGAGAGAGGTCATCCATATATAACTTGTTTTTCTTTCTCTTGGGTACCTATTCAATAAAATAGTTTCTATTTATATTCATTTACCTGAAAATTCTATTTTTCTTCATGTCTGAATAATATACCAGTGAATTACAGATGATTTTAAACCATTATGTGGGTACTGGGTACTGAATAATGATCCAATGCAAAATCAAAATTGCTCAGTTCCACTGAGTTATCATTCCAGTCATAAGATTATACCTTAAACATCTGGAGAACACTGAAGTTTCTTCTATTTATTTAACAAACTTTTGACTCTTTAGTCTATGTTATGTCACAATACAGAAAAGGCAAGTTAAAACTAGAGGTCTTCTATATACATAAATTATCACTTTCTATAATAAGTTACTCTGATACACCCCTGAAGTTTAAAATATTGAATAATTTAAAATTCTCAGAGGTCACAATAATAACACAATGGGGAAATGAATTTCAAAAGGGTATATATTTGAGGCACTATGAGGAGCTGGAGGCAAATAGTGATGGATAGAGTATCAACATGCACTGTACCATGTAAAATATTTTCAAAGTATAAATACAACACAGTGAAAATGTTTTTCCAAGGAAATTAAAATTCTTCAAGAATAACACAATGGTTATTGGGGACATTTATTATTTTCAGATATATTGCATTTGTACAAAAACTAATCTTCTAGCTAGATCAGGCACAAACCTAATAATGTAACTTGAATTTGGAATATAAAACACTGAGATTAATAAAAATATTATATATTATAGAACATGATATTAAATAATAGAATAGAAAATTAATTACTTTAAAAGCATAGAAAATGTTTATAGACAATATCTTCTTTTTTGTTTAGTGTATCCTAACACCTTCTTTGAAGTTGAGCTCCAACTAGATCCTTTTGGAAAGCGTTAGTCTACTAGTCACTATACTGAGTGGGCTTTGGAAGAGCCTATTTCAGGTAACTACAATAACTCACCTGATTGAAGTGTTAACTGGTAGATTCTACTGTCATTGATTTTATCAGTGGATGAAAATGAGCTTTAAAAACTGCTACTATGCTTGTAATTGGAAATGGCACCAAAGCAACACTCTCAAATCAACAATCCACATTTAATACAAAAATACTTTTATGTTAAAATTCTCATCACCAGGATAAAAGGTTTTTATTAAATTTGCCAAATAAGCAATTCAATTATAAAGTCATAATATTGGATTAATAAAACACTTTAAAATGCTATTCAAATTAAAATAAATAAATAAATAATTCAGAAATTACCACAGATGAGAACAATATTTTTATGTTGCTCTTTGAAAGGAGAGAGTGCTTTGTAACCAAGCCACAATAATCCAGTCATTTTGAAATTAAGAGCTCTCTTGTATGAACAGAAATCATCAATGTTCATAGTATATAGCACCATGATTGCAAATTCTGAATGGAGTACGGTGCAGTATAGTGCTTGAAGAACCTTGGTCAATCCATGAAGCTTTAGATACCTTCAAAATACAATGTTGAGTATGTGAGAGGTCATAATCATTTCATAATAATGCCAAGTCAGTAATGGGTTTGTTTTCACTGTGTTACTCATATTGATATTATGTGGGTTCTTCTACCCCTCCCCTGTCCCCTTCTCTTCCCTTTCCATCTTCCCTTCTCTCCCAATTCTCTCAGGAGATCTTGTCTATTTTTCCTTTCCAGGGGAATCTATATACATTTCTCTTAGGGTTCTCCTTGTTATTCAGCTTTTTTGGATTCATGGACTATAGGCTCCTTATCATTTGTTTTACAGCTCGTATTCACCTAAGTGAGTACATACCGTGTTCATCTTTCTTGGTCTGGGTTACCTCATTTAGGATGGATTTTTCTTGTATTCATTTGCATGCAAATTTAAAAGTGTCATTGTTAAAACCACTGAGTAGTACTCCATTATGTAAATGTACCACATTTTCTTTTCCATTCTTCATTCTAGGTCATCTAGAATAATTCCAGGTTCTGGAAATTAAAACTAATGTTGCTGTGAACATAGTTCAACACATGTCCTTGCAATATAGTTGAGTATCCTTTGGGTATATGCCCAAGAGTGGAATTGCTGGATCTTGAAGTAGATTTATCTTTAATTTTCTCAGAAATCACCATACTGATTTTCATAGTGATTGTACAAGACTGCATTCCCACCAGCAATGGATGGGTATTCCCCTTATTCTACATTCTCTCCAGCATTAACTATTATTGGTGTTTCAAATTTAGCCATTCTGACTAGTGTAAGATGGTATCTTAGAGTCATTTTTATTTACATTCCCCTGATGGCTAAGAATGCTGAACATTTCCTAAAGTACCTTTCAGACATATGAAATTCTTTTGAGAAATCTCTGTTTAGAACTGTACCCCATTTTTAATTAAATTGTTTGATATTTTGATACCTAAGTTCTTGAGTTATTCATATAATTTGAAGATCAGTTGTCTGTCTGATGTCAACATATAACCTTCATCCAGCAACTGATGGAAGCAGATGCAGAAACTATAGCATAGCATGGGACCAAGCTTCCAAAGTCGAGTTGAAGAGAGGGAGGAGTGAGAAAACTAGCAGAAAGGTCAAGATCATGATGGAGATATCCACTGAAAGAGCTTACCTGAGCTAATGGAAACGTACCAACTCCTACCTGACAATGAGGGAGCCAGCATAGTACCAAACTAGGCCCTCTGAGTGTAGGTGACAGTTGTATGGCTGGTGCAGACTGTGGTCACTGGCAGTGAGACCAGGATTTATCCCTACTGCTTTTTGATTCCCCATGTGTGTATTTTCAGCAATCATACTTCTCTTTTATTCAAGAAAAGTCTAATTGAGGTACTGCTAGAGAGACATTAAGATGTAACAGGAATATAAAAATGAATGGTTTTAAGTTAGGGTTTATACTCATTTAACATTGATTTAGTTTCAGTGTGCTAAAACAGGATTTAGGCCTCCTCAAGGGAAGAGAAGTCTCTAGCTGGCTAGTAGTTTGCACACACACACACACACACACACACACACACACACACACAAAAAAAAAAAAAAACACAGGGGGGGAATTCTCCATTTGAACATTGACAAATGCAATATGTTCCATGTGTCAATACAGTCTAGTATAACAGGTAAAATTATTATTCTAAATGATTAGTATTACTCACATTCTTATTTAAGAAATAAGATGTGGTATCTTCAAGGAACATACTCCTTAATGCTGACAGACCTATTCCAGTCTGATGCTTCTAGATACAGTGTCAACCTACTTATCCCTCCAAAGGAAATCTGCCAACCTCAGAATTACATCTTTAAATCTCTACATGAGCCTCGGTGTCTGCTCTTCTCAAAGTGCCTGTCTGACCAGTAGATCTTAAAATAGGCAATGAAAAAATTATAATTTTGTTTCTATTTTGTTTTATGATTAAAGTACTGTTTCATGCTCATGTCATAGTGAATTTTGGTATTGTTTTATTCCCTAGGTAACTTTTCTAAAATTTTGTTTTCTTACAATATAAACAAATCTATGTTTACCCATCAATATTTGCTTTATTTTTAACATACTTCTTGGAGTTTTAAATTTATTTAATTTATTTATTTGTTTTAAATATGTGATTCAAAATGGATTAAACTTTTCATTATATGGAACTGTCATTAAACATGTTGCTGTCCTTACTTCCATATCTAGCCACTTCAAAACAGTATTCTTGGTAGGAAGACCTGGGGAATCATGAAAGCGTCTATTTCGAATTGATTGATGAAATGTGAAAAAGAACTGAATTATCCAGGAAAGATGACTAAAAACTGCCAATGAGTGGAAGCACTGATGCTGTTACTGGGGGTAATGTCCACAGTGCAATTCCCTCTAGCAGCAACAAGCTGAAAATTAAACAAACAAACAAAAACAAAACACCACTTTTTATAAATGAATGCCTGCTTCTTATTTCAAAATCTTCAAATTTCTACAACTCCAACTGGAACTTTCAGCAGTGGCCATGAGGCAGAACCATCGACTTATACCAGAAAGGAGAATGTAAAATGGGGAACACACTTACAAAATCACTTCAAAATTCTAGTAGGTCATTTCACAATAACTGCACAGACTATAATTACACTTAAGAATAAAATTTGAAAAAAAGCAAAGTGTTTCAATTAAGGCTTATTTATATTCTATCTGAATTCAGTAGTCAACAACCACTTTGTTAGGCATTAGTTAACGTTTAGTGTTTCTGAATATGTTAAAATAGGCCTTCAAATGACATTAAAGTGAAGAACTAATCTCAGCATCTGATGGAAGATGGAAAAAAATGATCAGTTAAATGATGATTATTAAGAATTTTAATGTCTTTTCTTCAGTCAGCATACTTACCAAATCACATAAAATCATAAAAAACATGAATAATGAAACTGGGTTCCCACTTATCCATTCCCCCTAAACCATTGACATCATCTGATCCTATTCAGAATACCCTACATCATCGAGGAAAATGTTATTTGCAAATAAATAACATGTCCTCTAGACGTCTATTGTTGTGTACCTTTGGATAAGGGAGTAAAGAATGTTATCTTAAAAAAATATTAATGGGCTTCTTCTAGATCTTATTTCAGATAAATCCCTAATGCCTGTGAGGCATTTTCTGATTTCTGTTAGGATAGCTTTTAGAAAAACTATTATCTTGTTCTTTTACTGACAAATTCATCTGTCAAGCTGTATCCCCAGTGATGGATATATATATATANGTATATATATCCATCAAAAGTAAAAAACATGTAATGTCCTCTTTGCAGACTGGATTCCACTTACTGACTCTCCTATTTCCCTTTAATACTATAGCTTATAAGGAGCTTTATAAAAGTAAAGAATTGATGTTATGTTTTTGACATTTCTTGAAAACATTAATATGTTCTTATTTCATACCCTGTTGCATCTTTTTACTGAATAGAAGGAAAGTTCACCAATAGATAAACATCAAATCTACCATACCCCATTTGTCCTAAATATAAAAAAAATATGTAACCACACTGTGATTTAAATATCCATGATATCATTAAAATTCTTACTTTTATTTACATTTATGCATACACAGACATCCAAATGAAAAAGATGTACATATGAAAAGTCTGGCTTACATTTCGTTTAAAATGATAAACATATCCTAGTTATCAAAAAGTGCAAATTAAAACAATATGATAAAATACATACCTGCAAGAATTGTTAAAATTTAGAATTCTGTCAACATCCAATCAGGTGAGGTTGTAAAGCCAGTAGAACTTTCACTCAATGATGATGAGAGCGAAAATATAAGAGGCCTCCTGTTTTATAAGGGTCCCTGATGGTCCAATCATTGGCAGAAGTGTTGGCAGAGGATGCTTATTCTTTTCCAGCTGCCCAGAATGGAAATAATAACACAAATACTATACTATTTGCAACACTGTTTGACCAATAGCTTAAGCATATTTCTGGCTAACTCATATCATAAATTAACCAATTTCTTTTTTTTTTTTTCCTTTTTTTTTTTATTGCCCTGCAGCCAGGCTGGAAATATAGGAATGGTGACCAGGCAGGAAGTTGTTGTTTTTAATTGAAAATTTCCACCTACTCCCCTCCTCCCACTTCCCTCCCCTCCCCCGCTCCAGTCCAAGGAGCAGTCAGGGTTCCCTACCCTAAGGGAAGTCCAAAGTCCTCCCTGCTCCACCCAGGTCCAGGAAGGTGAGCATCCAAACAGACTAGGCTCCCACAAAGCCCGTCCATGCAGTAGAATCAAAACCCAGTGCCATTGTCCTTGGCTTTTCAGTCATCCTTCAACTGATGGAGCATGTGATCAAACCGGAGTAATTTCTTTTAATATGTGTTTCACCATGAGTCTGGGACATACTGGCAAGGTTCTGGTGGACTCTGACTGAGGTAATATCTGTCTCTTGTGGGCAGCTACATGGTCTCCCTGACTCTGTCTACTCTCTCTATACATCTCTTTAAGCCTGGCTTTACTCTGTTAAGCCATTGGCCAGAAACAGCTTCTTTATGAGCTAATGGCAATAAGACATATTCACAGCATACATCAGTTCCCACATCATTAGAGTGTTTGATTTTCATGGTGAAAGATGTCATTTGCCATTTGTTTTCAATGTGAGAGGTTTTTTTTTTTTTTTGGTATTTTTTCAGTCTATAAAAGACTCTTGCATTTTCTTACTGTTTTAATAAGCAATTGACTTTATGAAATCTGCCTTTAAGTGCAATGTTAACAAAATGGAAAACAATGAAAACTTAACCAATAGAACAAAAGGCATCTTCATTATAGAGATCAATGTAGTTAAGAGGTCGAACAAGGTATAATTGTTCATCTTCATTGTCAACTGAGAATTTGTTAGTAAAATCTATTTCGAATTTGTCTGTAAAGTGGAGGTAGTATCACATTAAATATTGTTTGTACAATTCAATAGATTGAGGCCCATAATTAAACAAGAATAAAGACACAATCCTTCTTAGCATACAGAAAAATTGGTTCCTCAGAAGAAGTTTCTGTGTTTTTGTTTATTTTGATTTATTTTTCTTCTTTCCACTTGATCATGAATAATATCTCATGCCAGGGAGTTTCCACATGGCTTCAAAGCCTTCACTCTCCCTCTTTTAATTCACTATTTGTGCTTCCTATTCAAAGAGTTCTAGCTTCTCTCCTGCTCTCCAGGTTGCAGGACACTGAGTTTTTGACCTTAACCAGTCTAAGACATCCTCATTGACCATGTATGCTGAATAGAAGCCAGGGAAATTTTATAATTTCAGTTTATGAGGATTGAGTATTATAGATACTTCACACTAAAAATATACATTGGTGGATTTTCTGTTGTTATGCACAAAATCCTCAAATATTATGCTAAAAGGAAGAAGACAGATTTGGGCTCATGATTTAGCAAAATTTATTGAGGTTGGACACTGTGGACTTTGTCATCATGATGGGCGCCAGTAGTAAAGACAACCATTCATCAGAGATGTGTATGTTGAGGTGGTAGCTCTAAGTACACACATTTCTGTCTAGGTGTTCCTTCTTAATGTTACTAGAACTCTCAAAAAAGGATCAAATGGGGCCAAGTGGTCAGTACATATAGCTGAAATGTATTTCATAGTCTGGCTATGATACCCTTTCTTAAAAAGTGCCCACTGGTGGCTGGAGAGATGGCTCAGAGTTTAAGAGCATTGCCTGCTCTTCCAAAGGTCCTGAGTTCAATTCCCAGCAACCACATGTTGGCTCACAACCATCTGTAATGGGGTCTGGTGCCCTCTTCTGGCCTGCAGGCATGGACACAGACAGAATATTGTATAAATAATAAATAAATATTTTTTTAAAGTGCCCACTGATCTCTGAAAGATTAATTATTGCAGTCTCATCTCTTAATAAGGTTATCTATGAATGATAACTGATGGTTTTCAGTCTGAGAATGAGAGCTTCTGGAAAGAAGCTAAACCTTACTTGGAAATTTCTATAGTGCAGCTTAACTGATGAAAACATCAGGGACAATAAGTGGTTGGGATGTTCCAGGTTCAGAATCTAATGACAATTTACCTTAGACTGTCTTACAACTCCTCAAAACCTCCCTTGCCCAAATCTACATCAGGTATAACAGTCTTGTGACTGTCAAATGAAGTCTCAATTCAACAGAACATGTGATTTCATCAATAACTGAGTTAAGACTATTCAGAGTTTTGTGCCCCACCTAACTCCTGAGTCCAATGAAGAATTTGAAAAGTTTACTCATTTATGAGTACCTTTATTCTTTTCCAAAAAAACATCTATGAAAGCTGCTGCAACTGTGAAATATGAAGTTTCTGATAACTGAAATCAGTGTTCACAGGTCAAGGCAATACATTTATGTTAATGTATCTCCTCCCCCTGTTGAGGTGAGAGCTATGATTCAAAGACTGACAGAGACAGTTGCAGTGGAGAGTGACTGACTTGATGACACTTCATGCAGTTAGTAAGAGAACAGATATCAGCTTGTGAAATAAATAACAGCATAGGTGACTGTTTGTCTAATATAATGCCTAGCTCCTAAAATTCATAAAAACATGCACAGGCAAGAAAGAAAGTATGCCCTTTGTTTAGGGAGCAATATGTAGGGTGGAATTCTAGCTTAAATACACTAATGGGTTTTGTATCATGAATCCTATTTTGTCTTAATAAAAACCCGTATAGGGGTTAAAGTTGAACAGCAGAGCAGCAGAGAGGCCACACACTAGAGAGTTCTTTTACTTCCACTAAGGCTCAGAACTAAGGGCCAGTCCTGTCCTCAAACTGCATCTCCAGATTTCATCTGTCTCCAACAAACATCAGAGTGCAACTGTCTCCACCAAACCTCATTTATCCTTAAACTCCTGTCTCCTTCCACCTTATATTCCTCTCTCTACCCAATCATATCACCCCCTTCTCCACCTCCCTAAGCTCAGATTAAAGGCTTGCGATCCTCAGTGCTGGGATCACTTTTATGTGAGCTCTCTTACTCTTTTAGACAAATTCGGTCTTGTGTAGTCCAAGGTGGCCTTGAAATGTCAGAAATCCCTCTGCCTCTGTCTCCCAAACTCTGGGATTAAAGGTCCGTGCCACCACTCCCTGGCCTCTAGTGGCTTAGCTCAGCACTCTGATCTTTAGGCAAGCATTATTTGTTAAAACAGAAACAAAATTCCATTACAGGGTGTCTTTTTTTAAATATTCAAAATTGTATTTAATAATATAGATAGTATTGTGTTACTTGAGATAATATTAACAATCTAAATAAATTCTTACTTTTATAAGGAATATAATAAGAATTGACTTCTTGAAATGCAACCTTTAATCCTTTGAAATTGATCTTTTATTTTGCATGAGTTGAAGTAGGTTTGGATGTTTGTTTTGTCTGTACTCAACCACATATTCATGGTTACAAAAGTACCAGTTAGAAATTGAATTCCCAATTTTAGGCTATTAGGAAACACAAAAGGAAGTAGAATAAATGATGAAGGCTTGCCTGGTCCTAAACTGAAGAATACCCTGCACAGGAGATGAAATGATTCTATTCAATTCCGATGCAGAATGAAGTGAGAATGGAACTGATAGGATAGCAAATGGAAACAGCTGTGTTTTACTGCAGCACAGACAGTTGGCACATTCTGCTGCTGATTTGTAATGAAAACGGAAATTGTAAGTGACAGGCTGATGGTCGTTTATAAAGCAAACATTTGGAAGCTGTGGAGGTGCCTGTGCTTCATGAAAGGCAGCTATATGACCTACCTTTTTCTTTATGCACAGATATTGCATTCTCTACCCACCCAAGAGAGGCAACTCTTCCAATGGGGCAATTTGTAATGGGATTAGGTTAAAACAGTGTTTCACATAATCCTGGGCAAACATGGCGATTTTCTAAATTTTAATCCAAAAGTAGTAATTAATAAAACACTGCTAGTTCTAGCATAAATGAACCCTTGGAAGACATCCTTAGGCTTGTCTATCTGTATGACAAGAAGTCATCATAGCAGGTGGCACAAAATATCAGTGATCCAGAAACCTGTCCTTTTTTTCCCTTCTTTTTGAATTTTATCTTATGTCCCTCACTGTTTAGCTCTCAGGTCTGAAGGCCTTGTGACTCAGTGACAGCATGTGGATAAAGATGGCTGAGGAGAAAGATTTATACTTTTGTTGATCCAGCAATCAAAAAAGGGATGGAGTTCATCACAAGTAACAATATTTTCTGCATTTTCAGGGGTGCTATAAATGTCTCAGAATAACTTTGGTCCATAAATGTGCTTGGACTCAGATGACATAACATTATTTCAATCTGGTAAAAGTAGTTTCCATTTGCTGTAACCTTCTTATTCCTAAGGACAGAGGCAATTTGGCTCAGAGGTTGGTCGAATACATATTACCTTGTGCAGTAAATGCCAACCATTTTCTCTAATATTCAGGCTTGCAGCTGAATCTGGATACATTGCCCACATTTTTATTACCTTCTATGATATTTTTTACAGAAGCTTCTTTATTTCCTACAATGTTAAGACAAGTAAAATGATTTTTGTAACACCAACACCAGCATGCTCTCATACTTAACAAACTGTATAATTGGGATGCAGCAATGTATGTATGGTGCCATTCAGACATTGTGAAACTTTCTAATAAATCTAGGTTTGTCTTCTTGAGTAAAGATCTTTTATGATGGTTTATGTTAATATCAACCTGGACCATTACCAATATCTTCCAAAGACTTCCCTTTAATACTTAAAAGTTGATTTCCTAGATTCTGAAGTACAATCAACTGGAAAAGATAATATACATTAAGAAATCTGAATTAGAGTAGATGCTATGAGAGATTAGTAATGGATATTTCAAACTTTTAAGGAAAATATAAACAAGATGACATTAGTATCATGAACAAATTGAAGAAAACTTAGAGGTATTAACTTCATAAAGGTAAAACCAGGAAGGGATAATTTATAACGGATAGAGCATTAGAAATCGAACTTGGGGAAAAATCAGACTAAAAAAACCGGGAAAAAGTATAGTTATGTCAGCAATAAAAAACAATATATTCAGGGGTATGAAAAATTGAAAGTTGAGGAGATTCCTTGGTGATTTGAAATAGTACTTTTAGCTTTTGATTGTGAACTGGTACTGAAGAGAGGTCAGGGTAAGGGATTTGAGGGTTTTGAATGAAGACTGGAAAGAAAGGTCATAGGTGTAGATGAAAACATAATTTTAAGTCCAAGGCACTATAGCATAAAATTTAGCAAGAATCACTTTTGTGCTTCAAGCATAAGAGACTGTGTTAAACCAAGGCCTGTTAAAAAATAAATACAAAGTATCATGGTTGTATTAAATACCTTTTAAAGCTTTTTAAGATCATGTTGCATGTAAGGCTTTGCTGTTTTATTGGCCATTTATTTTTAAAATATTGTTCATTAATGAAGTTACTCCCTACTTCCCTCCATACCTCCATTCCGTGTTTCCTTTCTCTCTTTGTCTCTTTTATTCTATCTTGTTTTTCATTCTCCTATGTTTTGATGGCAGCCCATGAATTTATCTCTTTGAATGGGAGTGGAGTCATTTACTGTTTCAAGAGAAAGTTATATGGTGCTACATAACAGCAGACAGAAAAGGTTTCTTAAACTTCTCCTATTCATGCCTCCTTTTGCCCCAGATACTGTGTAGGTAAAGTGAGTGCAAAGGTGTATAATTATATATACAAATAAAATATTTACAGATAACAAATCCTAACTTTATTTTATATCATAAAATTTTGCTTTTTATTAAGATAAACCAGTATATTTGCAGAATGGTCCTGCTTTTTAATTTTTAGTTGTTTTTTTATATATTTTGATCACATTCTCACCTCTTCTTCAACTCCTTCTAGATCCTCCCCACTTCCCTCTCTATCCTACTTAATGTTTTTTCCACCATACTTTCTCACTGAAAAGTGTAAAAGTCACAAAAAAGTTAAAACAAACAGACATTATCACCAACAATAAACAATAAGACAAAAACATCCAAACAAAACAAAAGAAAAAAGTACCCACAGAAAAAGAATCACTGAGTCCATGGAGTCCATTGTGTGTTGGCCAACTACTTATGAGCTTGGCAAAGGATGTGATATACCCTGTGACACTGAATTGTAGAAAACTGATTTTCCTGTACCCATAACGTATCAATTGCAAAGAACTTCTTGGTTAGGGAGTGAAATTTGTATCTATTTCCTTTTCTCTGTGCTGGAATATGGTCTGGTTTTCTCTTGTGCAGGTCTTGTGCATCACAATCACAATGTGTAAAAATGTTTAATAGACCTGCTGTGTTGATAAGATTCTGTTTCCTTGGGGTCATCTACCACCTGTAGCTTTTACATTCTTTTGGCCTCCTCTTCCACACATATCCCCAAGTCAGGAGGGACGAGGTTTGACATTGACAATTCATTTAAGTATGAGTGTTTCAAGGTCTTACCAGCACCCTTGCCCCCAGTCTGTCTGTCTCTGACTCTCTCTCTCCACATTATTCATTATCCAGTCTTAAAATATCTGTGTTAATTAGCATTTATTGCAAGAAGAAGATTCTCTGATGAGATTCGAGTGTGTAATTGCTCTATTGGTGTACCTATTGTCAGAACACAGTCCAGGATTAGAGTCCTATGAGGAGAATTTTTACAGCTTTTAAGACACTCCTTGAAAACAGGACAAGTCTTGTGACTTACTCAGTTTCTTCAAAACTCAGAAATGGTTTTGGAATGTGTTTACATATCCCCTCTAGGAGTAGCAGAAAGGAGTGGGTTTATTTCAGATTAATTTCTGCTTACAATTGGTTACCAGATATTGTTTAAACTATCTTCTGTGTGTTTCAATGGAAAAAAAAAAAAAAAAAACCATGTTTTATCCCATCCAAGTCTTTGTTACTGTATATAGCTTGAATTAACACAAATTTTAATCACATGAACTTTCTTAACCCTCGAAGAATAAATTGTCTGTTGCTATGAATAAAGTTGGCTACTGCATGAGACTTTAGTCCTCCTCATGTATCAGCTCCATTCTCCTGGGTCCCACCACCTCTAGAGCATAGACAGTATATGTAATTAGTAGGCATTTTGTTGTTACATTCCTTTATCAGATTAGTAATAATAATAGATTTTCCCCTAGAGCACATGACCTATCTATCCTCAGGTCTTTTGCCACTTCAACAGTGTCAGGTAAGGGTTCTATCTCATGGAGTATGTCTTATAACTCCCATGATGTTTGTGTCAGTATTACACCAGTATACCTTACACGTAACTGGGTGAAAGTGACAATTCCTTTCCTTCTCCACTCTTATGAAAAGTGCTTTCCAGCATCATGAACTCTAGTCAGTATAGTGAAACCTACACTTGGGCACCAACTCAGTTTCTCTATTTTTGATTACATGGTAAGTGATATCATAAGCAATATTTTACATAAAAATTAAATCCCGATGAATATTTAATATTCCAGAGTATAGCAAATCCTCAATGTTTGTAAGAGCTACCAATGTTCTGATTTTATAATTTTGCAAACAAAATTGTAAAATTATTTTAAGGCTATCTATGTCCTAATTTCAAGCTTAATTTTATTTAAATTTTTTAAATTAAAATTAAATAAGCAATTCAAATATCATTATTTAAAATCAAACATTGCAATCCAAAGCAATCCAAAATATACTAATTTAACATTTATATTATGAGTAATAATGTTATAAAAAAAACCTGTCATTCTTTTCCAGAATTAAGATACCATGTGTCAGTTAAAGTCTAAGACATTGTAACTACAAAAAAAAAAAAAAAAATCACTGCATTTTGCAATAGACAATAATAATCTTATCTTTGAGCCAACATGTTTCAGGAAACAATCATTGCTGTTGCATGCCATGGTGGTATGTGCACTGCAAAATGTTCATGTTATATGTTCAGAAACCAGGGCTACAGAGAAGTTATTCAAGACATACTGAAAAACATTGCTTAAATCACTTTGTATTCATTATTTTATTCATTTCCACTAAAATTTTAGTTGCATGATCAGAATAATTTTTACTCTGTCATATTTTCATGACCTCTGGGTACTTATCTAATTTTTAGATTATGATCAGATTACCAAAGTTTACGTCTTTCTAATAGTTCAAAAATGTGGACAGGGCTAGGTAAGACTCCTTAGGATGAAAGTATGGGTATAGTATAAATCAGCATAGTATAATAATTTAAACAATTTAAACAGTAATGATGAAACAAACAATGGTGGTAGAAAATGGGGGGGGTAAAATCTGAAAGCTGTGGGAAGTATTTTGAAGAACCTTTATTTTCTTAATGATAAAAGAAGATGGAGAGTCAGAAGGTTTTAGTTAGAGATACAATATAAACTCATTTTGTTTTTTTGAATGGCATAATTGAATGTGATGAGTTTAATGGCTTTAACTAATTTGATATTTAAATTTGGAATAACAATAAGATGATATAGTATATCTCAGTAGATATAGGTATAGATATGTATATACATATAGATACACATATACATATAGCATATAATTTCTAATATAAATATTTCCTGGAAGATTGTTCTACATAACATCATTTTTAATAAGGGCTCTCATTACATTGGTATATAGATGTATTTGAGTATCAACTATAATTTATTTCTTCTAGCTGGTTGTGGATCCCAAACCTGTACCCCTGTCACTCAATAATTCAGGGCAGAAGGATATATATTTGAAGGTAGCATGAACTACCCAGTGAAATCAAGGGCACTCTCAATACAAAGTAAGACCTGGAATCAACCAAAGAAAACCAAAACCAATATAATAAGGTTTTATTATTTAAATAATATATTATTACCTGCCTATTTTTAGGAGAATTTTCTCCTCGAAGTACAGGAACAAACTCTTGTGGTTTAATGTATTTACTACACTCATAATTCTGGCTTTCTACCTTAGTTAGTATGTTTTGAACCAAGGTGTATCATGATAAAGATACCATTCAAGATGGTTGCATGTCTCCAGCTTTGATAATGAGAAGATTAAGTTCCTCACTATAAGATATTTTCAACACCTTTCTCTGATAATCCTTCTGATAAGGCTGATGGCTTTTCTGTAGTAAGCAGATTGAAGGAGAACTAGGAGGAAACCATAGTTTTTACTTTAGTCTTGAAAAGAATAAGAGGCATAGGCCATTACTTCTTAGAAGGAGAGAAGTCCAACCAGCATTCAAAGAAAGAAAAACATTATTTTAAATTTTTAACAAAAAAGCAATAATTAATATATAAACTTTGAAACTCATCAAAATCAAGTTTTTGTTGTGGGAAGGCTGTTTGTTATTTCCTAGCCGTTTAAGTCCTGTAATTATCAAACAGAAACTGTATTAGTTAAATCACTGCTTGGCCCATAAGCTCTAGTATCTTATGGGTTTACTTTTATATCTTAATTTAACCCATTTCTAGTTTCTGTGTATTGTCATGAGACTGTGGCTTACTGGATAAAGTTCCATCTGGCTCTGGCAGGGCTACATGGCTTCTCTCTGACTCTGCCTCCTTTCTCCCAGCATTTAGTTTAGTTTTGTCCATCCAGCTCTGTTCCCCTATAGCTCTGTTATATGCCCAAAGCAGTTCCTTTATTAACCAATGGTAATCACAGCATACAGAGGGAAATCCCACATTACCACCCCTTTTTTGTTTAAATGAAAAGGAAGGTTTTAACTTTAACATAGTAAAATTACATATAACAAAACAGGTATGAAGCAAAAATTTTAGTTACAATATTTAAATCTACTTTATCTTTTATCATGACTAAGGAAAACTATAACTATAAATTCTTCAACTCCTTAACGACTTTAGAAGGATATAATATTACCTAAGTAAACAATCAGTTTATTATAAGCAACTTTCAAAACTCTAGAATTGACAAAGATATCTCGCTACCTCGACAGTCATCCAAAGTTTTTCTGTATCATTGGGACATCCTTCTTCAGTCTACTGGCTCATAATATCCAGCAGACTTTTTAATTTTTTTTAATCCATCAGACTTTTCAGTGAAGTAGGAAATTTCAGACAGTTTCATCTATGTTGTAGTTTGTCAGTCACTTTCTTCTGTGTCCTACAGAATGTCTAGCAGACTCTTTATATTCTTTCATAAAGCAGGAACCATGAAGGAAAGTCTCACCTTTAGTCAAGTTTAGCAGTCATTTCTCTGCAGGTCCTACATGTCCTGCATGTCCAGTTCATCAAGCAGTCCAGGGAAGAGCAAACTTGCCCAGTTGTCTAACCAACTCTTTAAGGAGCCTCTTTTATGCTGACTTCCTCTTGAAGTAATTAATGCTGCCAGGAGCAGATGTGTCCCGCCGTCATGAAAAGTCCTAAATTCTTTTTTTTTTAATTTATTAGATTTATTTTTTAAAAAATAAAGTTTCCACATCCTCTCTTCCTCTAATCCCCTCTACACAACCTCCCACCACACCCCCATCTAATCCTCAGGGAGGGTGAGCCACATTGCCTTGTGGAAGGTCCAAGGCCCTCATCTTAGGCTGAGTGAGGTAAACATCCAAAAAGAATAGAATCACAAAAATCCAGTACATATAGTAGAGGTAAATTCTGGTGCCACTGCCAGTGGCTCCTCTGTTTGCCCCAGCCATGCAACTGTCACTCACATTCAGAGGGACTGCTTCTTCCTTCCCAGTCCAGCTCGAGGTGGTGAGCTCCCATTAGCTCAGGCAAACTGTTTAAGTGGGTGAACTTATCATGGCCTTAACCTCTTTGTTCATATTCCCATTTCTTCCACTCTTCAGTTGGACTTTGGGAGTTCAGTCCAGTGCTCCGATTTGGGTCTCTGCCTCTACCTCCATCAGTTGCTGGTGGTATTTAAGATAATAATCAATTTCAACACAAGGGAACTTAAGATCATGATGCCTCTCATTTATTGCCCAGGGACCTAGGTGGGATTATCCTTTTGGATTCCTGGGAATTTCTCTAGAGCCAGGTTTCTGCTAACCGTATAATGGTTCCCTGAATCAAGACATTTCTCTCCTTGCTCTCATTTCTGGTCTTTCTACATATCGACCATCCTGTTCCCTCAAGTTCTCATTTACTCTCTCCCTGTCCTCTCCTCTTCTCCTCCTGCCCTCTCCTCTGACCCCACCCCCAATGTTCCCAACCCTGACAGTCAATCCTGTCTGTTTCAGATTTCCAGGTGGGTCTATATGTATATTGTTCTATACTTATATTGTTCTATAAGTATAAGGTTAACCTTATTACTTAGCTTCTCTAGTGTCATGAATTATAAACTCAACATCCATTGTTTATAGTATTTATAAATGAGTACATACCATATTGATTTTTTTGGGTCTCAGAATAGTGTTTTCTATTTCCATCCATTTGCACGCAAAATGCAAGATGTCTTTTTTCCCCCCGCTGAGTAGTACTTTAATGTATAATGTGTATACACATTATACATTTCCTAGGTTGTTTCCAGGTTCTGCCTATTACAAATAATCCTACTAATAAACATAGTTGAACAAATAAATGCTTTTGTAGTATGATTGAGCATCTTTTGGGTATATTCCCATGGAGGAGGAGGGTGCTTGTTCATTCCAGCCTATCCCTGCTGTACCAAGGCTGAGTACAATATCCCACAACAGGGTATGTGCTCCAAAAATCCAGCTCATGAACAAGGGATAGATCCTTGTTTCAATGCCAGGGGCCCCTCAAGCAGACCAAGCTACACAACTGCCATCCACATAGAGGGGGCCCAGTTAAGTCCCATACAAGCTCCCCAGGTGTTGATCTAGAGTCTGAAAACTCTTAAAGCCTTTACAAGTAAATGACAGAGATATTAGTTGCTGAAGTAGCTAACATGACAAAGACATGATTAATGAATAAATTAGTCTTAATATATCATATACCATATTAACAAAAAGCCAGCCTAATATTCTGGTGGGTTTTATTTTTATGTTGCCTATCCTTCCTATATTTATAAAGGAATTAACAATACTATTGTGCTAGTCACTGATCTAATCTGTACATACTCTGCCCACAGTGAATGCAACTGTTTGATAAGAGCAGCTATGGCAAGCCACTATAAACTTCATTCTTTTTAAAAATTTTCTGAATCAGCCAATAGCACTATATGATTAAAAAAGAAGAAAACTATGATTGGTCTAAGAGTGCTAAATAAACAACAAAGAAATTGCAAACATGCTTTACTATCTGTTTTATATCAGCCTCTGCCAAGAATATGTAGGGGACAGATTTAATAAATTACGGTACAATCTTAAACTGAGAAAAATGGGAAAATCTGTTTACCTTAATACTGAGCAAAGCACATTGGATCTATTGTGTCTGTTTGAAACATTATTTTATTGAGACTAGTTTATTTTAGTTATGTTAATTTGCTTTTCATGATAATTTTAAAAGTATTTTTATTTCCCAAGCCTTCATGGGTACGTATGTATTTATCTCTAACAAGGAATGAAAAATACTTACTTAATAGCACTGAAATGTTCAGAAGAAGAAAGGGGTAATTCAAGGATAGAGTAATAACTGAGTTGATGTAACTTCTAAGAACTAAAATAATGGGCCTACTTATCAACACACTAAGTTGTTTGATTTCATGCAGATATAACAATGGAATTGCAATTACAACTTCTTATACAAACTATAATATTTGGAAAGCAGTATTCTAGTGAAATATGAAAGTTGCTCTGAACACATCATAGAATAGTATGTTAGTCAAGATTCTCTATACTCATACTCAGAACTTACAAAAGAATTTCTATCTCTATCTATCATCTATCTATCTGTCTGTCTGTCTGTCTGTCTGTCTGTCTGTCTGTCTGTCTATTTATCATCTATCTGTCTGTCTGTCTGTGTCTATCTGTGTAAATACACATAGAGGAATTTATTGGAAGGATTTACAGACTGCAGTCCAACAATTGCTAGTTCTGAATAAAAAGACCAAGAATCTAGTAGTTTCTCAGTCCCAGCAGGCCGGGTGTCTCAGCTGGTCTTCTGTATAGAGCCAGAAGGAAAATAAGTATGTACCAATGACTGTGAAAGGATGAACAGGTTGACAAGAGGAAGGCAAGAAGACAAAAGTCCCTTCCTTCTTCCATTATCCTTATATGGACGTCCCACTAGAAGGTGTGATCCAGATCTGGATTAATCCAGCTTCATGTGTCATCCAGCTTCATGATCGTGAACAAAGGTACATTGTCTTCCTGCCTCAAAATCTGAATCACAGGTTTGCCCTCCATTTCCGGATTATAGTTCACTGCAAATATAGTCAGGTTGACAACCAAGAATATATATATATATATATATATATATATATATATATATATATATATATATATATATATCAAAATGTGTCAGTTTCCAAATCAATTCATCACTTGTTGAATGCTTAACTGCCTACTATTTGCTAAGGAGCATGCAGTCCTGAGATATAATAATAAGCAATAGAATAAATTCTCAAATGGCGTTTTTTCATCTTACTCTTTAATAAGCCACACAAATATTAATTTCCTAATCACAAATATGTAGAAATATAAATGGTAAACAATTATTCATTAGTGCAATTTTTGTTACTGAAGCTATATCACTATATTTCAGAAATATGAAATATGAAAGTAAGGATAAGGGGATAGAGATATGGCTTATGGTTTAAGAATGTTTATTGTTTCTATAAAGGACTATAGTTGGGCTCCCAGCACCTATATCTTGCTCCTTAAAGCCATTTACAACTCCAGCTTCAGTGAATTTGAAACTCTCACCTGTCTTCTGCAGGTATAAGCACACCAATGTGTGTGTACCTCACTAAGACACATACACAAATACATGAATACAAATGAAAGAATCTTAAAATTGTGAAAGCTTCTATAATAACTTTCAAGTAAAGAAACACCTGGATATAGATAAAATAATAAATAAGTTTTTTTCCAAATATTTTAGATACATGGAGTAAATATAGACTATTTTCCAGAAGATTAAAATAACATTTTATCTTACCCATAAATCTAGAACTTCCTTAATGTTAAAACAAATTTAAAAGATTAAAATAAGAAATTCCACAGTCCATATATATCATAGAGATAAATTAGACAACTTTGGTAAATTTAGCAAAATGATGTGCAAAATTAATTCTAATTCATGACTAATGTGGTTTTATTTGAGATGTGCATGACTAATGAACACTTAAGAAATAAGATAGGTCTCAGTATCAGCGGCTTAAGAAGTTATATAACCATGATTAAAATGCAAAACAAAACTGTTTGACAATTGTAGCACATGTTTATGACAAAATATCTCAACAATAACAACAGTAACAAAACCCAATAGATTATGTTTTCAACTTGATAGATAATATTCATTTAAAAATAAATCAAGCCAGCATGATAGCTACTGGAAAGATAACTGAGAAGATGTCGTTTCAAGAGGCAAATTGTCATGGGTCATGAGAAGCAGATGCCAAGCAGTGTTCAGATGTCAACCCATCAGAGGCATGGGTTATCTGATAGAGGATATCCTGTTCAGACAAGGATCAAAGGATCATCAACTCTGGGCTCTTGCACACATTTGCTGAAGCAACATGGTGTCTCCCCAATACCTGCACTGTAGTATATAATCTCATGTGCTTTGTATATATAATCTCGAGATTTTATCTCAATCTCATGGGCATATATATCTGTATGTGGTCAGGTAGATGACTTTTCATTTAGCTATATAATTCTGATTTATAAAATATATACTGGGGCATGCTTCATAACTGGATCTATTTGTCACACAACGACTGTGGATATTTAAAAGTCTCCCTTCTTCTTTTCCTTAATAGATGACTTCCCCCACCCCGTGAGACCTCCAATGGAAGAATTTAGTCACATAGCCAGAATCCTTGGTTCCCATAGCCATATCTCCATTCTGTTCCCTGAGATATATTAGAAATCACTCCTTGAAATTATCTTCCATTTAACAGGACATACAGTCAGGAAAGGAGCCATTCATATAAATCACATTTGGAACTTTCAAAGATAAAGGGGCATCCAAGTTCAGAGAATTGCCTTTGTTTTGCATGTGTATATAAACAGAACACTTTACAGAACAGGAGAAGAGAACGGCAGGAGAAGAATAAAGAAACTGACTCAGAAAAGTACATAGTGGAGAGTTCATTTCACCATCTGGTCCTTCTAAGTCCTGCAATTGCTGTGAGACATCCGTCTGAACTCTGAGGGGATGCTGTGGCTGGTGCTCAGAGGTCCCTGATAGTGCATGTTGGAAATTGGTATTTTCCTGTATTCTTATTCAACATTTCTACTTGAAAGCATAGATAAATAAGTAAGACATGAAAATTAAAAAGTAGATTTATTAAGAAGGAAGAAATGCACCTACTTCACTTACAGGTAGTATGGTAATACATGTAGAAAATGTTATGTTAATGCTCTTATAACTATAACAGAAAATTATCACAATAACAAAACATAAAATTTATGTGTAAAAACAATTCCACTTTAGGTATCCTTAATGGATAGTTGGAATAAAAATAAAAACTCAGTGAGCTATGAAACCACTCAGTATGCTTCAAAAAGTGAAAGAAAAACAAAATTGATCAGTTGGTAGTACATGAGTAAAAGTACAAAGAATGACAAAGGAAGTTGACATAGAGTGGTGAGGACACAAGACCCCTCACTGGTCACACATGAACAGTAGGAATAAAAATTCATTCTTATTTTGATGCACAGGATAATCTCTGCTGTAGTTAGTAGAAAGAATCTAACATGACTTTACATTTTAGATAAAGAAATTACTGCTAGAAAGTTGTAAGTGAATTGGAAAGATCTTTCTTTCTAAGAAATATTCAACAACAAAAATTGGCGCTTTATATTTTGGTAGAGTTAAGAAAACAGATCTCTTTCTAACACCACATTGGAAATTGAATCATCATGGTTTATTGATGGACTTCATGCATAAATGAGAAAAACACTTTAAATGTTATGGCATGCATTCAGGTGCATATAAGACTTTTTCAGTCTATATGTTTGTTCAGTAGTCTTTAGTTTAATTTTATTTTCTATGACTGTTGGAATGCTACAGCCATTGAACTAAACTTCAACTAATTTTTCTTTAAGAACAAAAATCATTTCTGTTTTTATAAAATCTCGAAGTTGTCCAGAATTTTCTATTTGACATTTGTATTTTTACTGAATAATTGTACATCATTTAGTTTCCTTTGGGTAGTGGAGGCCAAAACAAATTGAGATTTTAAAAGCTTGGACACACAAGAGGAAAGGTATTATTTTTTCCAACAAAATATGCACAAATCTAATTTTGCTTTTGCAATTTCTATTTGCCTCTGCCAAAGGCACACTTCTCAGGAATAATGCTGTATATAAATCCCTTTATATTGCTGGTGCTTGAGGTAAGGATGTTCCAGCAAGATAAGTAGCATGAGCTGGCCTTGTTAGGGGATCAATGTGTTATAACAGATTTGGACTGAATATGCAGTTGTGTTTTGAGAAAAAATATCATCAGTGTGTTTTTAGAGATAAAAAGAACTTTCAGACCTATCTACTATCAATTTTGCAGAAAAAGAAACTGAAGTTCACAAAGGGTGAGTCAATTTCTCAAGGTCACTCAGCTAATTAGTGGCAGATGTGGAACTTGAACTCAAGCTTTCTGGTTTGGGCCACTACACTTGTTCAACCTTGCCTGACCCAGCATGTATATGCAACTGACAGACATGCCAATGAATCAGTGAGACCCTACTGAGAGTATTCAACTTCTGGCAAGATATTTTTTAATTAGAGTTATAAACCTGACTGTAAAGCAAAAATATATCTTCAAGTCTACAGGAGGTCTCTTCAGAGTTTAAGAATATAAGATCAATTCTGCTAAAAAGGGCAGATCCAAAGGCATTTTCACTTTCTTCTTCTGAACTAGTTGAAATTCCCTCCAGAGTTTGAGGTACTGCCTCTTTGACATTGTAACTTTGAGATTAAGAATGACTACATGCCGAAAAATGACAAAAACACATCATTACTAACTCATGTATTGCCACAGGTTTTAAAAGTGAAAGATACTAAAACAACTTTTGATAAGATCAGACATACTACATGAATTTAGTGTTTAAAGCAATCATTTTTTCTGTTTCTATAGTTGATTGTAAGCTTTTTGTTTTTATCTATCTATCTATCTATCTATCTATCTATCTATCTATCTATCTATCTTCTACTAATCCATCCATTCATCTATTGATTCATCCATTCATCTCTATCTATTTATCATCTATTTATCTATATCCCTTTCCAGACAGGGTTTCTCTGTGTAACCCAAGTTGCTCTGGAACTAGTTCTAAAGACCAGACTGGCCTTGAATTCAAGGAGAATCACTTTTTTCTATCTCCCAAATGCTGGGATAAAATGTGTGGGCTACTAATGCCCAGGTGTAGGAACTTTTTTTTTTACAATTTCCCTTCTGAAATTGTAAAAACTTAGCCTACACTTATTGAATAACCCTGATCATTCCACAAATTAAGCCCACTTTGAAGGAATATATGAATGAAATTAATTAATTAAATAAAATCCATTGACAATGAGTACTTCAGGGACAGAATTTGATAGTGAATGTGTAGCATGTTGAAATAAGGAGAAAACTCCAACAACAAAGATCTTTTTGCTTTGATGATTCCTTGCCTACTTCAGAATTATCATCTTCACCCTGCACCATTCATACAAGAAGCACATGCATTGCACTAATGATTGTAACAAATCTAGGTTTCTTGTTGATAATTGTGGTGTACTACTTCAACACTCTATAAAGACTTCATTAATACCACGAGACACCTTTTCCTACTATAATAGTATATGACTATTCTAGATTCTCACACAGGCTTGTGCATTGGTCCATCATTCTTCTATTCTCAAATTCTCAAATCAGTTCATGTTTCCTTCTCCCCATCAACATTGGCATCATTAAAGATAAAGGCATATGAAAATCTGTCAACATAATCCACCATAGAAAAAAACTGAAAAATAAAAAAAAAAACACATGACCATCTCATTAGATGCTGAAAAACTTTTTAAGACAATACAACATCTCTTCATGATAAAAATTTTGGAGATAACAAGAATACAAGGACCTAAATATAATAAAGGCAATATATAGCAAGTCAACAGCCAACGTCAAACTAAATGATGAGAAACTCACAGCAATCCCACTAAAATTAGGAACAAGGCAAGGTTGTCCACTATCTCTATATCTATTCAATACAGTTCTTGAGATCCTAACTAAAGCAATAAGACAACAAAAAGAGATCAAGGGGATACAAATTAAAAAAAATCCCTATTTGCTGATGATAGGATAGCTTACATAAGTGAGCTCAAAAGTTCTACCATGAAGCCTCTATAACTCATAAACACTTTCAGTAATGTAGCAGAATACAAGGAAAATAAAAAAAAATCAAAAGCCCTCCTTTACATAGAAGATAAATATGGGTCCTTGGTTTATGAGACACCCAAGCAGCAAGGAGTTCCGATCCAGGAACCAGGAGAGACATCACTGGGGTGAGTGAGTTTCTGACCACTGCAGCAGCCCGGGACAGGGAACTCAGACACCCCTCCTACACTTCCTGGTCATCCTCAGGGGCTACTCTGCCCGATACCCCCTCTCTCTTCCTATCCCACCCAGCTTGCATCCACATCCCTCCCCCCCTCCATCTGACTCCCTTCCCTCGTTGACCACATAACATCTCCCAGCCCAGCCTGCCCGGGCTCTAGGACCGAATCCGAATC
>NW_026067937.1:9387042-9458715 GCF_014885135.2 Alexandromys fortis | reverse complement strand
GGGGGAGGGGGAGGGAAATGGGAGGCTGGGAGGAGGCGGAAACTTTTTTTTCTTAGTCTCAATAAAAAATATATAAAAAAGATAAATATGCTGAGAAAAATAATCAGAGAGTCTACAGGTTCAGCTATCCATTGTTAGCGGTAGTCCAAAAATATTAGCAAATGGAAAATTTTGTATTAATTACTGTTTTAAGTAACATTTATTACCCTACATTGTTGTAATTAATTCACCAGTAGTTGTTAATTTCTTACTGAGCCTAATGATATTAAACAAATTCCAGTGCTTACTATCACATAGATGACATTGCAAGTGATTTATCAATTTAAATCATTTGATGCTCATGAGACCCCTATGAGAGATGAACTTTGAAAAGCTCCATTGTACTTTTTGTTGCTAATTACCCAAGGTCATCCAGATAGTACCTAGGCCCAGGTCTCAAATCCCCTTGCTACATTTTACTGAACAGAAACATCTTGCTAGCCCTATACCTGCATGGTCAACTGGATACTTGTAAAGAAGACAAACCAGTTTTATTTCATTTTAGCAGTGGATTAATTGCTGCCTCCCAGTATGTCCAACTTGGATGTTATGACATGACTGTCATAAGTTTAAGTTCTTGTTCAGAACTTCAAAGTTGAGTTCCAAAACCAAACCAAAACCAAACCAAAAAACCATTTGTTAAATCACCTCATAAGATTTTAAGTGAGCTAATGGTTTTTCATTGGTTTGTGTTCATAGCTAGCTGTGGCCCAGAGTTCATGGTTTGGGCACACCTTAGCATCTCTCTCTATTTACTTTGCAACTCAATAGTTTTGGGATTTATTTATTTATTTATGGAAGTAGATAGTAAGATCACAAATATTTTGTTTTTGTATCTAGGACCAAAAAAGATGTGTATTGGGGGACTTTATGGCTATGCAATTGTTTACTTTTTACAGATATGCATTTAACTAAAACAATACAAGATATTATTCATTGAACCCTTTTAATCATTTGTTTACAATTCATGTCTGTTGCTTGATAGATGAACGCTAGCCCCTTTTAGCTCCTCACCTCTTGCCCTTATCCAAAGAGCCGTGACTCCTAAGCAGGGGAGTGTCAGCTCACATCTTCTGGTTCCCTAAGAAGTCTCACAGAAGCAGCAGGATGGAGGGCAGTGGGGAGATGATGGTGCTACCAAAACAAAAGAAGAGAACTGTTAGGTGTTTTGGCAGCAGGCTGGTGACTCATTCACTCATGGTTAAGGGTGTTTGATAGCTAGAACAGGAGACAGAGCTTGACAGAACAAGATAAAACCATGCTCATTCATGTATGGCCACTGAGTTTCTAGAGAACATTTTCAGCTTGAGGAATAAAGTAAACAACATTTCTTGAAAGGACTTTCAACATGACAAACATACACACAAACAGAGAGAGAGAGAGAGAGAGAGAGAGAGAGAGAGAGAGAGAGAGAGAGAGATGCAAATTGTTTTAAATGTGTTGCTGAGTGTTTGTGTGTGGTAGTTTGAATGTAACTGACCCCCATAAGCTCATAGGGAGTGGTGCTATTAGGAGGTGTGGCCTTCTCACTATGAGGGTGAATTTTGAGATCTCATATATGCTCAAGCCATGCTCAGAGTCTCAGATCACTTCCTGTTGCTTTCAGGTCAAGATGTAGAACTCTCCAGCACTGTCTGCCTGCACGCTGCCATGTCTCTCCCTGAGGATAATGGGTTTAACCTCTGAAACTGTAAGGCACCCCATTAAATGCTTTTTCTTTATAAGAAAAAAAAAACAGAGAAACATCACCCTTCACGATAACCACAAATAGCATAAAATATCTCAGAGTAACTCTAACCAAACAAGTGGAAGACTTATATGACAAGAATTTTAAGTCTTTGAAGAAAGAAATCGAAGAAGGCACCAGATAGTGGAAAGGTCTCTCATTCTCTTGGGTAGGTAAAATTAACATAGCAAAATGACAATCTTACCAAAAGCAATCTACAGATTCAATGCAATGCCCATCCAAATCCTAGCAAAATTCTTCACAGACCTTGAAATGATGGTACTCAACTTCATATGAAAAAGCAAAAAAAAAAAAAAAAAAAAAAAAAAAAAAACAGGATAGCCAAAGCAATCCTTTACAATAAAGAACTTCTGGAGACATCACAATCCCTGACTTCAAACTCTACTACAGACAACAACTGAAAACAGTCTGGTATTGGCATAAAAACAGACAGGAGGACAAATGGAACCAAACGAAAGACCAGAATATTAATTCACACACCTTGAACACCTGATTTTTGACAAAGAAACAAAAAGTATCAAATGGAAAAAAAAGCATATTCAACAAATGGTGCTGGCATAACTGGATATCAATATGTATAAGAGTGAAATGTATCCATATCTATCATCAAGCACAAAACTCACATCCAAATGAATCAAAGATCTCAACATAAAGCTAGCCGTAATGAACCACATAGAAGAGAAAATGGGAAGTACACTTGAATACATTAACAAAGGAGACCACTTCCTAAATATAACCCCAGTAACACAGACACTGAGAGAAACAATTAATAAATGTGACCTCCTAAATCTGAGAAGCTTCTGTAAAGCAAAGGACACGGTAAACAAGACAAAATGGCAGCCTACAGAATGGGAAAATATCTTCACCAACCCCACATCAGACAGATGTCTACTCTCCAAAATATCCAAAAAAAAAAAAACCCTCAAGTTATTGGTCATCAAAAGAACAAATAATTCATAAAAATGGGTACAGGCCTAAACAGAGAACTCTGAACTGAGGAATCTAAAACACTTAAGGAAATGCTCATTCCTTAAATATTCTGATGAATCTTTATTTATCAAAGGAATGTAAATCAAAACAACTATGAGATTCCATCTTATACCTGCAAGAATGGCCAAGATAAAAAACATTGATGACAACATATGCTGGAAAGGTTTGGGGGAAAGAGGAGCACTCCTGCATTGCTGGGGGAGCGCAAGCTGGTACAACCCCTTTGGATATCAGTATAGAAATTTCTCTGAAAATTAGGAAATAACCTTCTTCAAGACCCAGGAATACCACTTTTGATATGTATCCAAAGGATGCTCAATCATGCCACTAGGACATATACTCAGCTATAGTCAGAGCAGCATTGTTTGACATAACCAGAACCTGGAAACAACCTAAATGCCCCTCAACCAAAGAATGGATAAGGAAAATGTAGTTCATTTACATAATGGAGTATTATACAACAGAAAAAAATTATATATTGAAATTTTCAGGCAAATCAATGGAGCTAGAAAACATCATATTGAGTGAGGTAACCCAGACACAGAAAAAAATTATCATATGTACTCACCTATATGTGGTTTTTAAACATAAAGCAAAGAAAAAGTAGCTTACAAATCACCATCCCAGAGAACCTAAACAACAATGAGGATCCTAAAAGCAGCATACATGGATCCAATCTACATGGGAAGTAGAAAAAGAAAAGATCTTCTGAGTAAATTGGGAGCAATGGGACCTTGGGAGATGATAGAAGGGGAGAGGAGCAGAGCCTCCTCCCATTCCCTCCATCTTACCCCCCCACCTTATCTCCATCCACTCCTCAGACTATGTAAGACTTCCCAAAAGGAGTCAACAAAGTCTAGCACATTGCTTTGAAGAAGGGCCAAGGTCCTCCCTACTATATCTAGGCTGAGCAAGTTATCCATCCAGAGAGAATGGGTTCCAAAATGCCAGTACAAACTGTAGAGATAAATCCTGGTCCCATTGCCATCATCTCTGCTATCAACCCTAGACATAAAACTGTCACCCACATTCAGAGGGCCTAGAATTGTCCCATGCTGGTTACTTCCCTGTCAGGCTGGTGTTGGTGGCCTCCCATTAGTTCAAGTAAGCTGTTTCAGTGGGTATCCTTTCCCATCATGGTCTTGACCACTTTGCTCACATTCTCACTCCTCCCACTATTCAACTGGATTTTTTGAGCTCAGCCCAGTGCTCCACAGTGGATTTCTGCTTCTACTTCCATCAGTTTCTGTATGAAGGTTCTAAGTTGAAACTTAAGATAGTCATCAATCTGACTACAGGGCAAGGCCAGTTCAGGCACACTCCCCACTATTGCTTAACCAGGGTTATTCTTCTGGATTCCTGGGAATTTCTCTAGTGCCAGGTTTCTTGTTAGCCCCATAATAGCTCCATTACCTCGTTCTCCATCTCTGTCCTTCCACATCTTGACTATTGCATTACATCAAGTTCTCCTTCCCTTTCCCTTTCTCCAGTCCTCTTCCCCTTCTGCCCTCCCCTTTTCCCCCAACCCCATGCTTGCAATTTTCTCAGCAGATCTTTCCTACTTCCCCTTTCCAGGAGCATCTCTATATGTTTCTATTAGGGTTCTCCTTGTTACCTAGTTTCTTTAGGTTTGTGGACTATAGGGTCATTATCATTTGCTTTACAGCTAATATCCACTTATGAGTGAGTACACACCATGCTCATCCTTCTGGTTCTGGGTTACCTCACTCAGGATATCTTTTTCTTAGTGTCATCCATTTACATGCAAATTTCACGATGTCCCCTTTTTTTTTAACTGAATAACGCTCAATTGATCAAAAGTACAAAATTTTCTTTATTGATTCTTTGGTTGAGGGATATCTAGGTTGTTTCCACATTTTGTTTATTAAAAATAATGCTTCTATGAATAATCTTAATCAAATGTCCTTGTAGTATGATTGAGCATTCTTTGGGAATATGTCCAAGAGTGTTATTTCTGTGTTTTGAGGTAAGATGATTCCCAATTTTCTGAGAAACCATTATACTGATTTCCAGAGTAGTTAGAAAATTTTGTATTCCTACTAACAATTGAGGAGTGTTCCCCTTACTCCACATTCTCTCCAACATAAGTTATAATTAGTGTTGTTTTTGATTTTAGCCATTCTGACATGTGTAAGATGGTATCTCAGAGTCATTTTGATTTGTATTTCCATGTTGCCTACAGATGTAGAACATTTTCTTATGTAACTTTAGGCTAATTGAGATTTTTTCTGTTGAAAATTCTCTGTTTATAATTGTATTTCATTATTCATTGGAATATTTGGTATTTTGATGTCTAATTTTTTTTTTGATTTTTTATATGTATTGGAGGTCAGTCCTCTGTTTGTTGTGTGGTTACATGTATACATATAGCATATCAATAGACTTCCTTTTTGTCTTATTGACTGTGTCCTTTGCTTTACAGAAGCTTATCAGTATCAGGTGGTCCCATTTATGATTATTGCACTCAGTGTCTTTGCTACTTTTGTTATATTTAGGAAGTGGTCTCCTGTGCCCATGTATAGAAGGCTACTTCCCACTTTCTCCTCTATCAGATTCAGTGTGGTCAGATTTCTGTTGAGGTCCTTAATCCATTTGGACTTGAGTTTTGTGAATAGGGAGAAATATGGATCTATTTGGATGGTTTCTTCTACATGTTTTCATCCAGTTATGCCAGCACCATGTTTTGAATATACTATCTTTTTCCATGGTACACTTTTAGCCTCTTTGTCAAAAATCAGGTGTTCATAGGCATGTGGTTTAATATCATGGTCTTCAATTCAATTCTATCGGTCAACCTGTCAGTTTTTATGCCAATATCAGGCCGTTTTCATTAATGTGTCTTTTTAATAGAGCTTGATGTAAGGGATGGTAATGCCTCTGGAAGTTCCATTATTGTACAGGTTTGTTTTGGTTATCCTGGGTTTTTTGTTTTTACATATGAAGTTGATTATTATTCTTTCAAGGTCTGTGAAGAACTGTGTTGAGATTTTAATGGAGATTGCATTTAATCTATAAATTGATTTTTGTACAATTGCCATTTTCATTATATTTATTCTTACCTGTCCAAGAGCATGGGAGATCTTTCCATTTTCTGGTACATTCTTTAATTTCTTTCTTCAAAGACTTAATGCTCTTGTCAAGTAGGTCTTTCACTTCTTTGTTCAGTGTTATCCCCAAGATATTTTATGTTATTTGTGGCTATTTTGAAAGGTGATATTTCTTTCATTTCTATTTCAGCTTCTTTATATTTGGTTTATAGAAGATCTACTGATTTTTTTGAGTTGACCTTTTATCCTGCCACATTACTGAAGGTATTTATCAACTATAGGAAGTCCCTGATAGAGCTTTTGGGCTCTCTTAAGTATACTATTATATCATTTGCAAATAACAAAAGTTCAACTTCTTCCTTTCCAATTTGTATTCCCTGGATCTCCTTTTGTTGTCTTATTGTTACAGTCAGAATTTCAAGAACTATCTTGATATAGATATGGAGAAAGTGGACAGCCTTGTCTTGTTTTAGTGGAATTGCTTTAAGTATCTCTCTGTTTGATTTGTTGTTGGCTGATGGCTTGCTTTATATTGTTTTAATTATGTTTAGATATGTTTTTTTTGTATTCTTGATCTCTCCAAGAACTTTCTCATGAAGGGGTTTTGAATTTTGTTTAGTGTTTTTTTCAGAATCTAAAGAGATGATTGTATGGATTTTTTTACTTTCATTTCATTGATATGGTGTATTATATTGACAGACTTTTTTATGTTGAACAATTCCTGCATCTCTGGGATGGAAGTGACTTGATCAAGGTGGATGATATTTTTGAGTGGGTCTTGGATTCAGTTTGACAGTATTTTACTGAGAAATTTTTAATCAATGTTCATGAGAGAGATTAGCCTTAAATTTTCTTTCTTGTTTGAGTCTTTGTGTTGTGAGTTGTTTCAGTATCAGCGTAACTGTGGCCTCCAAAAAAAAAGTTTGGCAATGTTCCTTCTGTCCCTATCATGTAGAAATATTTGAGGAGTATAGGTGTTAATTCTTCTTTGAAGTTATGGTAGAATTCTGCATTGTAACCAACCAGTCCTGGGTTTTTTTGTTGTTGTTGTTTTGTTTTTTGATTTTGTTTTTAACCATTTGATAACTGCTTCTATTTTCCTACAGGTTCCAAGTCTATTTAAATTGTTTCCTGTCCTTGATTTAATTTTGGTATGTGGTACTTATCCAAAAAATTATCCATTTATTTTGCATTTTCCAATTTTTTGGAGTACAGGTTTTTGTAGTATGACATAATGACGTTCTGGATTTCCTCAGTGTCTATGGCTATGACCCCTCTACATTTCTGATTTTGTTTATTTGGATGTGCTCTCTTTGCCTTTTGATTAGTTTGGATAAATATTTGTCTATCGTGTTGAATTTCTCAAAGAAACATCCTTTTGTCTCATTGTTTCTTTGTTGCTGTTTTGCTGATTTCAGCCCTCAAATTGATTATTTCCGGACGTCTGCTCTTCCTGGGTGAGTCACTTATTTTTGTTCAAGAGCTTTTATATGTACTCTTAAGTTGCTATTATGAGATTTCTCCACTTTTTTAATGTAGGCAATTTGTGCTTTGAACTTTTTTCTAAACATGACTTTCATAATGTACCATAGATTTTGGTATGTTGTGCCTTCATTTTTGTTAATTTCTAGGAAGTCTTTAATTTATTATTTCTTCCTTGAAGCAGAGGTGAATCAACTCAGCACCTCAATTTCCATGAAGTTTTAGGCTTTCTGCAATTAGTGTTGTTGTTGAATTCTAACTTTAAACCTTGATAATCCAATAAGATCCAGGGGGTTAGTCTATTTTTTTTTAATTTTTATCTTTTTAAGTTTGCTTTGTAACTGAGTATGTGATCAGTTTTAGAGAACTTTCCATGAGTTGCTGACTTTCCATGATTTGCTGACAAGGTATATTCTTCTGCATTTGAGTGGAATGTTAAAAGATGTCTTTTAAGTTCATTTGAGACATGGCATCGTTAGTTCTCTTATTTCTCTGTTAAGTTCTCTCTGGTGTACCTGTCTATTGAAAAGGATAGGGTGTTGAAATCTCTTACTATTACTGAGTGGGGTTGAACATGTGATTTCAGCTTTATTAATGATTCTTTTACATATGTGGTACTCTTGTATTTGGGGAATAGATGTCCAGAATTGAAACGTCGTCTTGATGGATTTTTACTCTGGTGAGTATGAAGTGTCCTTCTCTATCACTTCTGATTGATTTTAGTTTGAAGTCTATTTTGTTAGATATTTGAAGAGTTATATCTGCTTCTTTTTTTAAGTCCATTTGATTGGAAAGGTTTTTCCAAGCCTTTGATCTGAGGTAATATCTGTTTTTGAGGTTGAGGTGTGTTTCTTGTATACAGCAGTCTGGATCCTACTTTTATAGTCATTCTCTTAGCCTATATATTTCTTATAGGTGAATTGTGTCCATTGATATTAAGAGATATTAATGACTATCCTACAACGTCAGTGGAACTCCAAAACACAGTTTGCTCCAATACAGAGGGGTCTTAAGAGGTAAGTGAACAGCCAACATGTCAGAGCACCCCACTCTCTAGGACCTCCCCAATGGAACAAAAACCTGGGCCCCCTCCTCAACTCTTTTGGCTTTTCTAGCCAGCCAGCAGGGAGTTTCCTGCTGCTAGGATGCCTCCAAACCCAAACCCATCTAGCAGCCATCCAAACTACTAGCCACGGCTATCCTAGTGCAACCTTAGTGGAAGTCTGAAATACAGCTTGTTCCAAAACAGAAGGGATTTAAGAGGGACCAAGAGCTTGCTACAACACTGAGGGGATTAAGAGAGAGCATTAAGAGAGCAGACAAGGAGAAAAGGCAAAGAGAGCAGGCATATAGAGACCCTAGAGGCTTTCCGAAACAGACATTGACAGTACAGAGCAGACCAAGAAAAACTTCCAAACCACGCAGATTGTCACAGCAAGGATTGGACCAAGACACAAAGACACTGTCAGCCTCATTTAAAGGAAGAAATGGTTCGGTGCCAATGCAAGAATTCTTCCAACAACCTAAAAAACATGATAACACCAGCAGTCACACAACAGGAACACTTGATCTTCCTAACCTGGAAAAAGTAGAAGAAAACAACTTTAAATATAATTTTATGAAAATTACAGACACCTTTAGAGAGGAAATGAAATTTTTCCTTAAAGAAATAGAGGAAAAGACAAACAAAAATAGAAAGAAATTAATAAATCCCTCAAAAACACCCAAAACAACCTAGAAAGATCAACCAAACAGGTGAAGGAAACAGTTCAAGACTTAGAAATAAAGGTAATAAAGAAAACACAAACTGAGGTAATTCTGGATATGAAAAATCTGGGTCAATGAACAAGCACTACAGAGACAAGTGTAGCCAACAAAATGCAAGAGATAGAAGAAAGGATCTCAGGCACTGAAGATACTATAGTGGAAATAGTCTCATTGGTCAAAGAAAATATTAAATCCAACAAATTCTTAATATCTAAGATATCTTGAACATTATGAAAATACATAACCTAAGAATAATAGGCACAGAAGAGGGAGAAGGCACAGAAAATATATTCAACAAAATCATAGAAGAAAACTTTCTGAACCTAAAGGAGGATATTACTATGATATTACAAGAAACTTACAGAACACCAAATAGACTGGATCAAAACACTAAACATACAGAATAAAGAAAGAATATTAACAGTTGCGAAGGAAAAGGGTCAAGTAACATATAAAAGAAGTGTTTAGAGGAAAGTTCAAAGCACTCAGTGCCTAAATTAAAAGAGTAGAGAAATCTCACAATAGTGACTTAAGAGTACACATAAAAGCTCTTGAACAAAAATAAGCAGACTCCCCCAGGAAGAGTAGATAACTGGAAATATTCAAATTGAGGCCTAAATCAACAAAACAGAAACTACGAAAACAATACAAAGAATAATTAAACAAAAAGCTGGTTCTTTGAAAACATCAACAAAATAGGAAACCCTTATCTAAACCTATCCAAAGGCAGAGATAAAATATCCAAATTAACAAAAGCAAAAATGAAAAGGGGGACTTAACAACAGACACTGAGGAAATTTAGAGAATCATTAGGTCAAAATCCTGTACTCCACAAAATTGTAATATGTAAAAGAAATGAACAATTTTTTAGATTGCAACCAGATACCAAAATTAAATCATGACCAGATGAGCAATTTAAATAGAACTCTAAATTGCAAGAAAATAGAAGCTGTCATCCAAAACCTTCCAACCCCCAAATGGTAAATATATTTAGTGATGTGGCAGGGTAGCATATCAACTCAAAAAATATTCAGTAGCCCTCCTATAAATATGATAAAGAAGCTGAGAGGGAAATTAGAGAAACATAACCTTTCAAATTAGCCACAAATAACATAAAATATCTTGGGGTAACACTAACTAGCAGATTGGTATTTGCATAAAAACAGAGAGGTTGGCTAAAGGAATCAAATCAAATACCTGGATATTAATCCAAACACCTAGGAACACCCGATTTTTGACAAAGAAGCTAAAATTATACATTGGAAAAAAGAAAGTATCTTCAGCAAATGGTGCTTTCATAACTGGATGTTAACATGTAGAAGAATGAAAATAGATCCATATCTATTACCATACACAAAATTCAATCTAAATTAATTAAAGACCTCAATATAAACCTGACCACACTGAACCTGATAGAAGTGAAACTGGGAAGTAGTCTTAAATGCATGGGCAAAGGAGAGCTCTTCCTAAATATAACCCCAGTAGCACAGACATTGAGAGAAACAACTAATAAATGAGACCTCCTGAAACTGAGAATATGAACAAGGAGGTCAAGACCATGATGGATTTACCCACTGAAAGAGTATGCCTGAGCTAATGGAAGCTCACCAACTCCAACCAGACTAGAAAGAAACAAGTATAAGACAAAACTAGTTTCTCTGAATGTGGTTTACAGTTGCATGGCTGGGACAGACTGAGGGGCCACTGGCAGTAGTACCAGAATTTATCCCTACTGTATATACTGGCTTTTTGTGATTCTATTCTCTTTGGATGTTTACCTCACTCAGCCTAGATATAGTAATGAGGGTCTTGGACCTTCCACAAGACAGTGTGCCTTACCCTCTTTGAGGATTAGATGGGGGTGGGGTTGGAGGGTGTGTGGAGGGAACTGGATGGGGAGGAAGTGGGAACTTGGATTGGTATTTTTAAAAAATAATCGAACAAATAAAAGAGATATTAATGAGCAATGATTGCTAGTTACTGTCTTTTTTCTTCTATGATTTTGCTGAATCTGTTTCCTGTGTCTTTGAGTTAGTATTCTTCTTCTATCCCTATTATTCTTATATTCAGTCTTTCATTAGTGTCCCAAAATTCCTGGATGTTTTGTTTTAAAAATGTGTTTTTATTTAACATTTTCTTTTTTCAATGAATCTATTTCCTCTATTCTTTTCAAAACCTAAGATTCCTCCTTCCATCTCTTGTACTGTGTTGGTTATGCTTGCATCTGAAATTGCTGTTCATTTACCCAGATTTTCCATTTCCAGAATTACCTCAGTTTGTGTGTGTGTTTTTTTTTATTGCCTCTATTTCAATTTTCATGTCTTGAGCTGTTTGAACTGTTTGCATCACTTGTTTGATTGTTCTTTTTTCTTAATAGTATTGGGTGTCTTTAAGAGATTTAAAGATTTTTTTTCAATTTTTGTTTGTCTTTTCTTCCATTCCTTTAAGGGAATTTTTCATTTTCTCTTTAATGTTCTCCATCATCCCTATAAGGTTACATTTATAATAATTTTTTTTTTTAATCTGCTTCTTCTGGGTTAGGATGACCAGCCTTCTTGTAAGATCACTGGTTTCTGGTGTTACCAAATTGCTTATTAGGTTGTTGAATGAATTTTTGCTTTGTTGCTTACCCATCTTTTCCTCCAATTGGTATCAGCAGTGTCTTTGCCTCTTAGTTCAATTCTTACAATTGCTGTTGGTGTATTAGGAAGTTGTTCTTGGTCTGCTCTGTACTGTCACTATCTGTTCTCTGGGAGCCACTGAGGTCTCTCTTGGCCTGTTCTTTTGGTCCACTCTCTTGGTCAGCTTTCTTGGTCTGCTCTTTGCAGCCACAGATTTTTCTTCATAGTTCCTCTTATGCCACAAGGGATAGGTAGTTTTGTGGGCAGAGTGGAACTTGTAGCTTACATGGTCTGATTGATTGAGGGAAGCTGTTGGAGAATCCTACCTGCAGGAAGCTTCTCTGCTGGCTGACTAGAGAAGCTGATGCAGATGGAGAGTAGCCCAGATACTGAGGACCTTGAGAGTCTGGTGTCCAGCTGGATGGGAGATTTTTGACCTCTTGGTCCACTCTGTGTAGTTGCAGCCTGTACTTCAGAGTTTCTCTCACAAATTCATTTCTTTTTGTCATCCTTTTACCATATAAAACAAAACATTCGATGGGCAAGAATCAGGGCTAATAAACCCTGAAGTTTTAATATTGTCTTCATGTATAAAAATATCATACACTACAAAAATTGAATATTTCCATATGTGCTACTAGCATTTTAATTTATGCAATGATTCTCCTAAAATAACTCTCAGGTCCCCATACAATACTGCTGAATATTTTTGATAAACTTCATTCTAGAACTCTAGCAGGGACAATCCTGAGGTGTTTTATATACATGGCATCTATGGAATCAGTTAGTATCTTAAATCCTTACAGCAAATGTGTCCCAATTACAGAAACAATCTCGATAATGTTTCACTAAACCTGATATGTGATTTTATTTAATATTGATTTTATTTCTGGATACCATATTAGTTATTAGTCATTTCATTTCCTTACATGACATTTAACTATGACAATTTCTCAGACTTCCTTTGATAATTATAAAAAATCTTAGAGAGCTACTCTGTACAATGCCTATCAATTCAGAAGTGACATATGCATTTCAGCTAATTGCATTCAGCCATGACTTGTGTCATGGGCATGTGTTTATAGGCAAATGGCCATGACAGTCAAGTGCCATTCTTAACACATGACAGAAAGATGAAAATAAATTGATGGTGAATTTCTTCATCAATTGGCTTATAACGGATGATGTTAAAATTGAGTACTTGAGAAGCACTATGTATGAGCTTTCTGTACTCTAAATGATAAATTTTGCCTTTGCTACTCTATATATATTGAAGGAAGGTACTTTGTGTCACTGTCACTCTAATAAGACTGAATGTTGTGCTCAGTGTTCAAATGAATACTGCATTAGCATTAATAGTGGGAAAGTTTTTGTCATGGAAAATTTCAGTAATTAACTTATCTCCCATTTATATATCATCTTATTTTTTTGTATATGTGCATCAGTATCTCATTGCAAACCCATGTGCATGGGCATATATGTGTAAGGCAGACATCTGAGTCTGAGTTTAGCCTAGCTTACATAGGTATACGAAGGCGAGTAATGACTACATATTGAGACCCCATCTAAAAATTCAAACAACAAACAAACTACATCCTTCTCTTGTCTACTAGCTATATGATGTCCAATTTGTAAAATGTAAATATTTCTTTTCAAAAAATATTGTTCATTTTATCGGTGATTGATAAAAAATTCCATGCTCCTGATGCCAGCTGTGCTAGCATTGAAACGGTTGCATTGTTTCCAGAAGCATTCTTGTTCTAGAGCAAGGAGAGACATATGTACNATATGGCACCAAGGTTTCTGTTGTCATAACTAGGGAGTATCTAATAATAAAGGAAAAATATTTTGGGGTAACAAACTTGTAGAACAGTGTTAGTCCACAGTTGTGGTGAAGTTTATTCAAATTGTATTCTATTTACTCACATTAAACTTTTATAAGTTAACAATAATATTCTTATTCTGTTCCTTTGTTCCATAATTTCTGCCTGTTATTATTCATATAGTCTCTTCTTCACTTTTTACATATGATATGCAATCTTATATCTTGGAGAACTGCCCACTTTATTTCTATATATAATCTCTCTTTATCTCTTACACTCTACTTTCTGAACTATACTTTATCTGGATTTTATATAGCTAATGGTACTTTATTTATATTAATATGTCCAGGGCATTTTGACAATGTCTTTGAAGTTAATTGGTGAATCATTTATTTTGTGTGTTTATGTAAATACATGAAATAATGAGTGACAAATTATTGTTGAATTGAACAGTGTTTAGACTATTATCAAAGTCTTTTTTCTGTCTTCAGTGTAACACTTAAGCATATCATATGATCCTAATTTAGGTTTGGAAATTTGGTGGTCATTATTCCATGTTCCATTTGTCTGTTCACCATTTTGGCTTGGAAAATTTTCTTTATTTTTGCTCATAGTTTCTTTTATTTACTGGACTTAAATTTAGTGTATTAGAGCATTTTATTATATTGGATAGTTTTTGTGAATTCTTGTATTTCCATTTGATTATTCCATATGTTTTCCTATTTATTCTCTCGAGACATAATTTATATGTTTGTCTATTGTCTTTTTATTAATCTTAAATATATTTATTATCATCAATTTGAATTTTCTCTCCATGTTTTTGAATGACACTTCAAAATTTTGAAACTGCAAAAAAAAAAAAAAAAAGGTGACTTGTAAAAGACAATACATGAACCATTGGGATACTGCAGCCTAAAAGAACAGCTTTGCTCAATGACACAAGTCTATAGATGTGTTGTCTGGGACTACTTTTTTAGCATTTTAAGACTCCTTTTATTTATTACTTAACAATTTGATGTATCATATAGTTTCAAATTTAATTTTATTTAAGGCAAGATTATATGTTAATAATGAGGTAAGTTAAGATTCCTTTCATTATTTTCAGGCAGTTAAATGACTATTGCCAATTCTCCAAATGAGATTGAGGAAATGACTTCATCAATAAAATTCTTGCTACAAAATCATGAGTATCTGAATTTGGTCTCCAGGCACTCATATAAAAGGAGGAGCTTCACACAAAAGAATTACAGCTCTGGGTAGGCAGAGATCCTTAGGATTCACTCACTAGCTAGGCAACCCAGCCAAAAGGATGACTGAGATACTTTTGTCTCCAAATTAAGAAGAAAAACATGAAACTTGAACCTCCTGTCTTCACATATATGCATGAACACACACACACACACATGTTCACGCAGATTTTTTTTTTCCAAAATGAGATCGTCTCAGGGTCTATCATTTATCAAATGTCTCCCGTACTTCAAGCTTCTGTATGTAGAGACTTAGTGTTTACTGTCTGCTATTACTATGTCAGAGCTCTGTGTGCTGTTAAAATGTAAACTGGGTGAATCAACTTATGCTTTTTCCAGATTTAGGCAATATTTCAATAGAAGTATAAGTGGTTTGGGGCATTCATTAAGTTTATTTCCTTAACCAACTCCAATGCGAGCCAGGAATCCTCAAGAGGGATAAGAGAAACCAGAGTTCTGCCAAGTCATGAGAAATCATTTGGTGAAGTGTTTTTCATGAAACGTGTGCCCAATTTACCATGAAATCTCTGCCAGAGTTTTTACCTACATTCTGTATGGACAACCACTGAGGCTTTTTCTGCCTTTTGTACTGAGAACTGAGTGGTGGACAGCAGGAAATCTATAAAGTAGCCAACAAGACTTCACTCAGTTTTTTTCTCTTTGGCACTAATGTACATCCCACCACCAGTTACTCATAATATTTCCAAGAAGTACTCATAAAAGATATAACATCAGTGATTTAGGTAAACAGTTGTCAGTTGTGTTTCTCTTGATTTTCTCGCATTTCCAGATTTTTAAGTATATATGAGAGTACAAGAAAAGTCATTGATTTTTAAGTTGCCTAGATTCATCTTGTTAAAAGGGGATGTATGCATGCTATGATCATTATTTGATGTAGCTCTAATCAGAAGTCTTTAGACTACTAACAAAATTAAGTATTTGATTTAATTTATTTATATACACAGACACACATATGCACATGTGAAAACATACACACAATTCCACTCATGTACTCACACACACAAATATATGCTCAGCTGAAGCAGAAGCCATGGAACCATCGCCTAAGACAGACGCACTGAAACTTTGATGGAGTCTGGGCGGCCAGGAAACAAACAAGTGGGGGGTGACAGAAAAGCAAACAAAGAGCTTCCTACAACAAAAATTGGTGCTCCAATATTGTCAACTATATCCACATTAAACCTGAGAATGTTTGGGAGGGAACTCCAGACACACACACAAAGTTTATCCACTTTTTTTCAGCTGGTAGCTTGCCCTTTAAATAGGTCTTCGTGATTCAGCAGTAGGAAACAACAGCAACAACAAAAGTGCCATTTCAAAATGGCACCTTCCTGGTTTGCCAGAACTAATGGCTCTGGTTCTTTTGTAAGGTCCAACTGTAAAGAGAGTGCTGCAATTTGCTTAATAACAAAATAGACTGGTCATGTGCCTAAATGTAGGACTGTGAACATGGCTTGTGCATTAAACAGACCTCCGTCCTACCCTGTTGGACTGGGCAGAGCCAAAAGGCAAACCAGCCTTAGAAGCACTTAGCATGTTAAGAAATGCTCCTGGACAGGAAAGAATTACAGATATGCAATAAGGACAGATTCAGACATAAAAGACCTCTAAATGAGACAGAGTGTTTTTAAAAAGTGTACACAGGCAGAGAGAGAGAGAGAGAGAGAGAGAGAGAGAGAGAGAGAGAAGAAAAAGAGTATAGAGAGTCATAAAAGGAAGTAAATATTTTAGAAAAAACAGTCTTCAAAGATACGGAGTACAGACAGTCATAGATAAAAGGAGTAAAGATAATAAAATAAATATTAAAAAATAATTGAATAAAAACAAGCCACCTAAAAGTGAAATATAAATAGAAAGTCTGTATTATGTATATTATTGTGTTTTCCTCGAATTTTTTGACTGTGAAAGAGCTAAGTAACCAACATGTATACGTTAAAGGTATCTTGACTTCAAGATCTTGAATTCAGAATTTGTTATTTTGGAAAAGAGGTTCTTCTTTGATTTCCACAGAGGAAGAGAACCTGTGGAATCCTTCCAGACTAATGTGGTTTGATGCACCAGGACCTCCTGAAAGGTCCCCTTAATAGCCCTCAAAAATTACTTTGTTCAGTAAACAGCAGGAAGTAGTTTGGAGAACTATGCCTCTATTCCTAAATATTATTTATAAATGTTTCTTTCCATTTAAAGGGGGATAAATAATAGAGATTTGCACTGGTATTGATCTTGGTTTATTGATACAAATTTAAGGTCAATTTTTAAAATACTGTGTATATGTATTTCTGCTTTTGATTAAGGTATTGTGTTTGTGCAGTTTATTTAAAAATGTAATGTATAATTAAGAAATATAGGTTAATAGAGAGTCATCTATAACAGTCAAGTTTGTAATCATGTTAGGTTTTGTAGATGTACCGAGATATATTTTAGTTGGATAGGTATTCTTCAAATCTTTCAGAGAACTTCAGAATCTGACATTTAAAATTTAATTTTAAAATCTTAGAACTTTTCATAACAATGAGACACATCTGCTCCTGGTAGCACCAATTACTTCAAGAGGTAAATGGACATTGAAGAGGCACTTTATGGAGTTTGCTAGCCATTTGTACAAGAAACTGCTCCTGCCTAGACTGCTTGATGTTATGCTGTGTGAGCTGGATATGTGGGACCCACAGAGAAAAAGTGACTGACAAACTGCCAATATAGACAGAACTGTCTTTGAAATTTTCTGTTTTGTGGAAAAGTCTGCTAGATACTATGTGCCTGTAGGCTGAAGACAGATGCACCAATAGTACAGATGAACTTTGGGTGACTGTCCATGCAGTAAGATGTCTGTCAATTCTAGAGTTTTGGAATTTGCTTACAATTCCCTTCCTTTTTACTTAGGTAATATCATATCCTTCTGGAGACTTTGATGGAGTTAAAGAATATATAATTATCGTTATAGTTATCTTAACAAAAGATAAAGTAGATATAAATATTGTAACTGTAATTCTTACTTGACATCTGTTTTATTATGTGTAATTTTACTATGTTAAATTTAAACTTTTCCTTTTTATTTAAACAGAAAAGGGGAGGTAATGTGGGATTCCCCCTCTGTATGCTGTGAATAGTATTGGATAATAAAGGACTGCTTTGGACCTATAGTAGGGCAGAACATAGTTTGGTAGGGAAAATCTAAACTGAATGCTTGGAGGAAGAAGGCAGAGTAAAGGAGAGGCTATGGAGTTGTCACCGGAGACAGACTTGCTGAAACTTTGCTGGAGTCTGGGCAGCTGGGAAACAAACAAGCAGAGGGCAGCCAGAAAACAAACAAGCAGCTTTCTACAACACTCACCATTAGCTTTCAATTTCTTTATCAAAACACCTAGTAACAAAGTAAAAATTACAGTGAAGAGCAAATTAATAGGTGCTATAATGTTGTAGAATTAAAATATAAGCAGTTATTTAAAAGTTTATATATATATGTATATGTACATATACAATACACATATTCACACATACATATGCATATACATACACATATACATAACACACTTTTTTTGAGACAGCCTTTCTCTGTAGCTTGGAGCATATCCTGGAACTAGCTCTTATAGACCAAAGTAGTTTCAAACTCATAAAGACCTGTGTGGCTCTGCCTCCTGAGTACTGGAATTAAAAGCATGTGCCACCAACACCCAGTGAAAGGTTTTATATTTTTATAACCAACTATGTTTATGTATAATATACATGCATATTCAAAATTTAAAATAAATCAGAATATTAAGCACATATTATTATATTTTTGCAGTCTGATTAAAGGGTAACTATAAGATCTGTTAAGGAAATGCTTCAAGTCAAAATATTTTACTGCAAAGAAATAAAGCAATTGGAAGTGTCACACTGTTAAAATTGAACTCTAAATGTAAGTATTTGTTGAAAATTAAAACAATGTAAGTGAGAATTAAGAAGTATATATACTCTTGAGAAAATGTCTGTGATTCAGGAAGCAATTCCAAAATGTTTAAGATTGTAGAATGTTCTTTACTCCTCTTTTTAAGCCTTTATAGGAAGATATGATTGGTACTTGAGAAATCTGCAATTTTAAGGCCCAACTTATGAGATATAGCTCGCAAAGCTGGGAACCACGATCATACTGCACAGTCTGCATGCAGCCACTCAGCAGGTTGTAGAGTCTCCTTTCCAGGTGCCTCAACTGATCTAAACGTCTTCTCAGCAGGGCCAATGGTTTCTGTTTCTTCCAGGAATCTGGTCTGTTTTAAGAGCTTCCTTTTAATCTCTCCTTTTCTAAGAAAAGTTTTGACAAGTTGACTTCACTAGTGTCAGAAAAACTCTCATTGTTATTGCTAACTTTGGAAGGGAGGAGCTTAGTGGATCTGGTCAGTTGGTCAGTTTTAGTGATTTCTTGAAGCTTTTTTTTTTATCTAAATATTTATTTATTTATTAAAGATTTCTGACTCTTCCCCACCACCGCCTCCCATTTCCCTCCCCTCCCCCAATCAAGTCCCCCTCCCTCGTTAGCCCAAAGAGCAATCAAATTTCCCTGCCCTGTGGGAAGTCCAAGGACCACCCACCTCCAAGTCTAGTAAGGTGAGCATCCAAACTGCCTAGGCTCCCACAAAGCCAGTACGTGCAGTAGGATCAAAAACCCATTGCCAATGTTCTTGAGTTCTCAGTAGTCCTCATTGTCCACTATGTTCAGCGAGTCCGGTTTTATCCCAGGCTTTTTCAGATCCAGGCCAGCTGGCCTTGGTGAGATCCCGATAGAACATCCCCATTGTCTCAGTTGAAGCTTTTTTTTGTTGTTGTTGAGAAAAATTTCTGCCTCCTCCCCACCTCCCATTCCACACATTTCCCTCCTCCTCCTCCCACTTCTCTCCCCCTCCCCCCACTCCTCTCCCCCTCCACCTACTCCATTCCCCCTCCCTCTCGAGTCTTAAGAGCAGTCCAGATTCCCTGCCCTGTGGAAAGTCCAAGCCCCCCCCCCATCCAGGTCCAGGAAGGTGAGCATCCAAATAGGCTAGGCTCCCACAAAGCCAGTTCATGCAGTAGGATCGAAACTTAGTGCCATTGTCCTTGGCTTCTCATCAGCCTTCATTGTCCACCATGTTCAGAATGTTCGGTTTCATCCCATGCTTATTCAGTCCCAGTCCTGCTGGCCTTGGTGAGCTCCCAACAGATCAGCCCCACTGTCATAGTGGGTGAGTGCACCCCTTGCGGTCCTGGCTTCCTTGCTCATGTTCTTCCTCCTTCTGTTCCTCATTTGGACCTTCCCAGACCCAGAAAGATGAACATGGGATGTACTCACTCATAATTGGTTTCTAGCCATAAATAAAGGACATTGAGCCTATAATTTGTGATCCTAGAGAAGCTAAATAAGAAAGTGAACCCAAAGAAAAACATATAGTCCTCCACCTGGATATGGGAAGTAGACAAGATTCCCGGGCAAAAACTGGGAACTTGGGGGTGAAGTGGGATGGGGGTAATTGGAAATGGGGTGAGAAAAGTGAGAAGGGGAGGATGGGGGGAACTTGAGGGTGGAGTGGGATGGGGGAAAGGGGAGATGGGGAAAGAAAAGTGAGAAGGGGAGGATGGGGAGAGCTTGGTGGAATGCTATGGTTGGGATAAAGAAAGGGTGGATATGGGAGCAGGGAAGTATATATCCTAATTAAGGGAGCCATCTTAGGGTTGGCAAGAGACTTGACTCCAGAGGGGCTGGCAGGTGTCAAGAGAGATGTGCCCAGCTAGTACCTTGGGCAACTGAGGAGAGGGAACCGGAAATGACCCTATCTTATACCCATACTTAAGAATATCTTGCGTATCACCTTAGAACCTTCATCTGGCGATGGATGGAGATAGAGACAGAGACCCACATTCGAGCACCGGATTGAGCTTCCTGAAGCTCTTTAGAAGAGTTTACCTTCCCGCCTAAGGAGCTCTTTTGTGGGAAGAAAAGTTTCAATCTCAGACTAAACTGTCACACAATACCATAGCCAGACAGAAAAAAACTTGTCTTTAAAAAAAATCAAGTATTATACAAAAAATGTAGTATCAGTTGTTTCTTTAGTTAGCACAAGATTTATCATCTTTTAAAGAGAATTTGATGATTGAATCAGTTTTTCTGACTTACTGAGTAAATGGAAAGGAATTACACATTCTATAGAGTTGAGATCGTGTTTACTTTTCTATGCCTGTATCCAAGACCTGGAAACTCCATTGTTTTCTGTCTTTACATAACTGACTGCACATTATATTGACATAGAAGAGTGACCATGCAGCATTCATCATTTTATGTCATTACTTTTTCATGTCTGTTTATCTATGGACAAACATTTATGTTCAGTCTGCATCTTGGCTATTGTGATTCTTTTTGTCCTAGAAAGCTGTTGTAATTGAGTTCACATACAAAGAAATCATTATTATTTATTTGCTGGCTTTATAAAAGAAAGTTCATCACAAGTGATATTTGGTAAAAATTTTAGAACTCAGAGGTCATTGGCTCTTTTGGAGAAGCATATGTTAAGATTAATAGTCTTCTCTCATTTCCATAAAGCCATGTGAGCTTTACCTAATATAGCTTATGTTTCCTAAGAGAATATGCTTAAATCATCAAGGTAATGTGATCTTTTCAAAATCCACAAATTCAAGTGGGTCACTAATATCCTGACTGCCTGCTCTATATTTACAGAGAAAGTGGAGACATGTTATGATGAAAATGAAGTTTGTAAAATCTCAAATCCTAAGCTTTCCATGACAAGAATTTTACAAACTGAGACATTTCTCAACACTTATTGTTGTATTTTAAATATTTGTCATATGGAAGATAATTTCTGAATAGAACTCTTTCAGAAAATTACCAATGAATCAAAATACATTTGCTAGTTATGTGTAAAAATGATATATGTGTTTTCATTGATTTATATTTTAATCCACAAAACACGTTCTTTTGATAATAAATTGTAGTATTACTCTAAGTATTCAAGTTCATGATCTCTTCTATAATTATTTGTGCTACAGACATACACATGTACACACACACACACATATATATATATAAACTACTTAATCAATTTAATATTAATGCTCTGTGTTTGTGTGTGTGTGTGTGTGTGTGTATTTAGTATTAACTAATTTAGACTGGACAACCTAACATAGGGATCTTTCCTGGAAATAACCTGATTCTCCCTCTTTCAGCATCATTGAAAACCATTAGCTTCTCAACTACGGACTACACTTCACATTTCTACCATACACTTTTTCTTTTGTATAGGCATGGTCATTATTTAGGTCATATTTGGACAAATCTTGCTGAGATTTTATGCGCCCAGCAACCTTGTGATGTCTAAAAATAACTACCAAAAATCCTGGCCCTTTGTCTCTTATAATAACTCTGCCTTTAATCTATGATGAACCTTGGGTCTCAGGTGTAGGCATTATGTTATAGATGTGTCAATCATGGCTGAGTGCTCATGGTCCTTTCTATTGAGCACAGCTGATGTCCAAACAGATCTTCTTTTGTTGTTGACAAGATAAGCTTGTTACTATTGTACCGAGTTGGTTATTTTTCAGGCTGGTCATTTTTTTGTTTTTTAGGCTTTACTGGATAGTATTATTAATCAATTTTTCCCTTGAAAGTTTTACAGCATCATAAAACATTATAATATATAGTTCATAAGAAGGAGGTTTCTTCTATGTCAGTTCTATCTCGATGTATCCAGTTTCTTTTCCAACAGAGAGTTATCTTCAAGTTTCCATAATCTACCAGGAAAAATTACAATAGTTTGTATTCTTTGAGGAGTTTCTTGTATCTTGGTGAACAGAAATTCAAAGGGTAGTTTTTCTGTGCTTTTTGTTTGATAGTCAGTAACTCTAGTGGGGGAATATTAACTCTGTCACAATAATCAATTTAAATTCTGTGTGTTCACACATATACAAAGTACTATCTTTATCTATGGCTTTTCAAACATTATTGTTGTTACTTATTTCTCTTTCTCCCTGTACTTCTCTTTGTAGTTTATTTCTTCTCTGTTACTCAGAAAAAAATTTCTGTTCCTTGTTTTTATCCTTTCTCCTGTTATAGCACCTCTTCCTGTTGAATTAGGGACGGCGGGGCTGCGTCCCCGGCACCCAGCCGCCCGCATGGCTAGTTTATACCCAGAAATAATTACACAGAAACTGTATTCTTTCAAACACTGTCTGGCCCGGCTAGCTCAGTCGGTAGAGCATGGGACTCTTAATCCCAGGGTCGTGGGTTCGAGCCCCACGTTGGGCGCCATCTGTTGAAATTAGGAGCGGCGGGGCTGCGTCCCCGGCACCCAGCCGCCCGCATGGCTAGTTTATACCCAGAAATAATTACACAGAAACTGTATTCTTTCAAACACTGCCTGGCCCGGCTAGGTCCAGTTTCTTATTGGCTAGCTCTTACATATTGTTCTAACCCATTTCTAATATTCTGTGTAGCCCATGAGCTGGCTTACCAGAGAGGATCTTAACCTGCGTCTGTCTGGAGTGAGAGCATCATGGCGACTCACTCTCAGCTTCTTTTTCCCAGCATTCTCTTCTGTCTACTCCGCCTACCTAATTTTCTGTCCTATGAGGGCCGAGGCAGTTTCTTTATTAGTAAGAAATCACTCCCACATCATCTTCCCCATTATCCTTCTTTTGAACTTCTCTTATCTCATCACTTGTTACATTCCTGGGTACTGTGACTACTTCTGATTATATCATAAAATCAAAAAATCTTAAGCTAGGATGAGCAATTAAAGAAGATATAAATCATTTATTTTCTGAGCCTGTATTACCCCACTGAATATATTTTCCAGTTTCAAAGATTTACCTGACATTTTAGCAATTTCATTGCTTTTTTATTTTATTTTTATTTCTTTTATTTTCCAATAATTTTCATTAAAAATTTCTGCCTCCTCCTCACCTCCCATTTCCCTCCTCCTCCCCCACCCCCCACTTCCCACCTCCCACTCTTCTCCCCCTCCCTCTCCAGTCCAAAGAGCAGTCAGGGTTCCCTGCCCTGTGGGAAGTCCAAGGTCCTCCACCATCCATCTAGGTCTAGGAAGGTGAACATCCAGATAGGCTAGGCTCCCACATGCAGCAGGATCAAAACTCAGTGCCATGGTCCTTGGCTTCTCAGCAGCCCTCATTGTTTGCCATGTTCAGAGAGTCTGGTTTGATCACATGCTCTATCAGTCCTAGTCCAGCTGGCCTTAGTGAGCTCCCATTAGATTAGCGCCACTGTCTCAGTGGGTGGGTGCACCCCTTGTGGTCCTGACTTCCTTGCTCATGTTCTCCCTCCTTCTGCTCCTCATTTGGACCTTGGGAGCTCAGTCCAGTGCTCCAATGTGGGTCTCTGTCTCTATCTCCATCCATCGCCAGATGAAGGTTCTATGGTGATATGCAAGATATTCATTAGTATGGCTATAGGATTGGGCCATTTCAGGCTTTCTCTCCTCAGCTGCCCAAGCGTCTAGCTGGGGACATCTCTCTGGACCCCTGGGAACCTCTCTAGAGTCAAGATTCTTGCCAACCCTAAAATGGCTCCCTTACAACCATATAGAATTTAATTATGTATTTATATCACATTTTAATTATCCATTCATCAATTGAAGGAAGTTTAATTAGGGACATAACACCCCAATGAGTGTTATAGTTAGGCAATATAGTATATTTATTTTTATTTTTTTGTTTTTAGTGACATATTAATACAGATTTTTATAATACACTACATCATTTTATAAAAACAGACAGCAAATATACAAATTTTAAATATACAAAATTAAACTGGAACAAATTTTGCGACTACAACAATATAAAGAGTTAAATGTTCAACAAGACTAATTGTTTTCAATGTCTATTCTTCAACATTCTTACCCTGGTATTATTTTTCATAACAAACAAGAAAAGCTATAATGTCTTTTCAATATGACTTTGAAAAAAATAAATTGAAATTATGCGTATTTGTATAAATTTACATAATACGTACTATAAAAATAAATGTTATTAATGTGCCAATAATTTAAATAAAAATTTAAACAAACTTATTAAGAATAGGAGCATCTATAAAATGTAATTTTCCAGCTTTATTTAACTAATATTTAACAGCTATTAAATAAACAGAAAATTTATATACAAAGTAACAAAGTAATTAGATACAAAGATTAAAAATATCAGATTAATTATCTAAATTAGTTCCTACAATAATGTTTTTAAGTTATAGTTTTATATGCTCATCACTATAAAACTAAATTGTATATATTTACAGCACTGTGTGGGTGCAACGTTATCTGATATTTTGGGCTAATATTGATTATTTTACTCATTTTTATTAAAAGCTAACTGAAATATAAAATGTGCAAATATATGTAGATATCTTAATGGGTTTGCATGTGTGAGAATGTATAGCATTACTACAAATAATTACTCATCAAAGCAAGATAAAATTAAAAGTTAGATGCAACATAGCCATTTATGGTGTCGTGGACCTCATTAGGAAGAGCTGCACACCAGAATGTTTTTCTGAATGTGGAAGGTTGATAAAAGTTGTAGTTTTAGCCTTTGCCTCATCTGTATCAACTCCACCATTCCAACACAAGAAATCAGCACAGTAACACATTCTGTAGGAAAAGCAGCAGATGTGACTTGAAGATGAATAGGGAACAGATGTGGTGAGCTGTGTAGTTTACTTTCACATAGACAAATCTGGCTATAACTGTCATAATGTGCAAGTGCTTTCTCTGCAGAATTCACTTTGTCTCTTAAGTGCCAACCTTGTGTTTTGTACTCTCTTGTAGTTTCTAAGAAAAATCACAGGGAAGACTTCCAAGTCTAAGGTCTTCTTCAGCAATATTTACCATTAATTTAAATGAGATTAGTAGGAAGTGACTAAAAAGACAGACATTAACTTTACTATAATAAAATTTTCAACACTTTACTATTACAATAATAGAATATAAGAAATAAGATAAGGATGCTTTTCTCAGAACTGAAATGGAAAAGTGCCAAGAAAGCAGTGATAGTGTTTAGAGTACTGTAGAGAAGGCGTGTTGAACAAAACACTTTTTGGAGAAAGAAAATGTAAAAATTTTCTTTCTCCAAAAAGAATAATATATTTAGCTTTTGGACCTCTACCCCTGTATCCCAAATATGCTGGAAAAGGTAAGAATCTTGTGCTTTGGCTACATAAATGCATCTTTTAAAGGAAAATTAATTAGAAAACATGCCCCATTTTATTTGGTTAAATCTCTACTGATATCACAGAGTCTGAGAAACAATGATCAGTTCTGAAACAGTTCTTAAATTACCCCTCATACCAATCCTTTATTTGGCCTGAGTGATGTTCCAGGCAGGTAGTACAACTAGGAACAACACTGAATTGTTTTTAATCTATTCTGTCACTCTTGGGAATATACCCAAGAGAGGCCCTATCATACAACAAAAGTATATGCTCTACTATGTTCATAGCAGCATTGTTTGTAATAGCCAGAACCTGGAAACAACCTAGATGCCCTTCAATTGAAGAATGGATGAAGAAAGTATGGAATATATACATATTAGAGTACTACTCAGCAGTAAAAAAACAAGGACTATTCCTTGTTTATTAAGGATAATAGTATGGAAGACTAAATCTCTTAAAAGTGTTGATGCTTTTGTATACTTAGCAGGTATGTGTGTGTGTGTGTGTGTGTGTGTGTGTGTGTGTGTGTGTCTGGTATGTGCTTCTGGATGGATAAAATAGGTTACCTACTGCTGGTCAGTCAATATTCTGTCAGTCCTCTCGGCTTTAGTATTCCCATACTCAAAAATTCTTTCAAGTCATTTTCCTGAGAACAGCTTCTCTAGATACTGTCAACAGGTAAGCAGGTAAAGGCATCCTAAAATCTGTCCAGCAACTTCTCTGGGACTCCTGATTGTCCTTTTTGCCTACTGCATTGCACAAAGGCATAATGCAGTAGAACAGTCTCCTGAGATAGGAAAATGTTTCCTTCCTGTGAATGAAGACAAAGTGCAGTGAATCCTGGCATCTTATAATTCACAACACAAGGAGATAAACTGTTTTCTGTTGAGTCTGAATTTTTATTCAACCTGCTGTAAATTTGTAGCATTCCATTTGTCCACGTATATCATGAAGACTGTAACAAGTGGTTTGAAGGAAGGGTTAAGAATCTCATATTTGTATAACTTGTCTTTAGGAAAAGGAAACCAACACAGTAGTACACACACAGTGTTGAATGTATTTAATCTAAATCTTCCTTATAATTTAGGAACAGGAATCTTCATTACAATATAAGAAATTAGTTTCCTCAACTATAATATAAGAACTGCATTTAATAGTGCATAGAAATAAAAAGAATAAAAATGTCAAAGAAATAAAAGTAGTACCCAGCATACCTGAATTTTTCAAAAATATTAACATTTATTACTGAACATTAATTTATTTACTGTATGTGGTCTAGGTGTTGGTGAGTATGCATTAGTAGTGTCTCAGGATACATATAAAGATTAGATAGAAGCTGTCCTCCATCACATGGATCCTGGGAACAGAATTCAGGTCATCAGGCTAGGTGGCCTGTGACTTTATCTGATACATATGAACCAGCCCAATTATGATTTTTATGGTTATTGCCATTATTTTATGTTTTTGTCTTTATTTCTACCTATATCCTACAGAATTTTAGAAACTTTTGGACATCTACTTAATGATATCTAAAATTTGATGACTGTCCCAAAATTTCTGCCATGGGAAATTTTGCATTTATACTGCATTTGATAAACTCTTTCTGGCCTCAATTTTTCCTACAAAGCAGGTAGGACATGTTCAATGTATTGACCTAGCCTCCTGTCCTTTAGACTCTTCATTTTTCTTTGAGAATTATACATGTTTTGTTAATATTACTTTTTTTTTAAAAAAAAAAATCTTTTCTCATTGTCAACCCTGTTCCCACTCCCTCCCCTCCCCTTCCACCCACCCAATCCCCCATCCACTCCTCAGAGAGGGTAAGACCTTCAATGTGGAGTCAGCAGAGTTTGGCATATCACTTTGGCGCAGGATCCAAAGCCTTCCCCCCATATATCTAGGCAGAACAAGATATACCTCCAAGGGGGCTAGGCTTCAAAAAGCCAGTTCAAGCAGTAGGGATAAATCCTGGTCCCATGTTCAGTGGCCCAGCAATCTTCACCAGTCACATAACTATCACCCATATTTACAGGAACTTGTTTGGGCCTGTGCAGCTTCCCTTATTGTCTGTCTGGAGTGAGTGAGCTTCCAATATCTCAGGTCAAGTGGTTCTATAGGTCATCCCATCATGGTCTTGACATTTTGCTTATATTATTGGTTCACCCTCTCTTCAACTGGACACTTGGAGCTTGGTTCAGTGTTAACTGTGAATCTCTGTATCTGCTTCCATCAGTTGCTAGATGAATGTTCTATATTGACAATTAAGATTATCATCAATCTTATTACAAGGGAAGGCCCATTCAGGTACTCTCTCCACTATTGCTTAGGGGCTTAGCGTGTGTCACAATCATTGTTTCATATCAGTTCTTAAATATCATGTAGAACAAGGTGCAAGTGAATCCAAAGTTAGGAGAATATATCATAATTAATTTTAATCTAATCTATTGAAATATAATATGTGAGTGACTGATCTTTGTAGTTTACAAAGATGATGCACATTTTATACATAAAACTTTACACAATTTTTTAATTTATTTATTTCTTTATTAATTAATTAAAGATTTCTGTCTCTTCCCCACCGCCGCCTCCCCTTTCCCTCCCCCTCTCCCAGTCAAGTCCCCCTCCCTCGTCAGCCCAAAGAGCAATCAGGGTTCCCTGCCCTGTGGGAAGTCCAAGGACCACCCACCTCCATCCAGGTCTAGTAAGGTGAGCATCCAAACTGCCTAGGCTCCTACAAAACCAATAGGTGCAGTAGGATCAAAAACCTATTGCCATTGTTCTTGAGGTCTCAGTAGTCCTCACTGTCCATTATGTTCATCGAGACCGGTTTTAACCCAGGCTTTTTCAGACCCAGGCCAGCTGGCCTTGGTGAGTTCCCCATAGAACATCCCCATTGTCTCAGTGTGTGGGTGCACCCCTCGCGGTCCTGAGTTCCTTGCTCGTGCTCTCTCTCCTGGTGCTCCTGATTTGGACCTTGAGATTTCAGTCCTGTGCTCCAATGTGGGTCTCTGTCTCTGCCTCCTTTCATCGCCTGATGAAGGTTAATATTCAGGAGGATGCCTATATGTTTTTCTTTGGGTTCTCCTTCTTATTTAGCTTCTCTAAGAACCTGAATTATAGGCTCAATGTCCTTTATTTATGGCTAGAAACCAAATATGAGTGAGTACATCCCATGTTCCTCTTTTTGGGTCTGGCTTACCTCACTCAGGATAGTGTTTTCTATTTCTATCCATTTGCCTGCAAAATTAAAGAAGTCCTTGTTTTTTACTGCTGAGTAGTACTCTAATATGTATATATTCCATACTTTCTTCATCCATTCTTCAATTGAAGGGCATCTAGGTTGTTTCCAGGTTCTGGCTATTACAAACAATGCTGCTATGAACATAGTAGAGCATATACTTTTGTTGTATGATAAGGCCTCTCTTGGGTATATTCCCAAGAGTGGTATTGCTGGGTCCATAGGTAGGTTGATCCCGAATTTCCTGAGAAACCTCCACCCTGCTTTCCAGAGTGGTTGCACAAGTTTGCATTCCCACCAGCAATGGATGAGTGTATCCCTTTCTCCACAACCTCTCCAGCAAAGGCTATCATTGGTGTTTTTGATTTTAGCCGTTCTGACAGGTGTAAGATGGTATCTTAAAGTTGTCTTGATTTGCATTTCCCTGATTGCTAAGGAAGTTGAGCATGACCTTAGGTGTCTTTTGGCCATTTGAACTTCTTCTGTTGAGAGATCTCTGTTCAGCTCAGTGCCCCATTTTATAATTGGGTTGATTAGCCTTTTACGGTCTAGTTTCTTGAGATCTTTATATATTTTGGAGATCAGACCTTTGTCAGTTGCGGGGTTGGTGAAGATTTTCTCCCAGTCAGTGGGTTGCCTTTCTGTCTTAGCGACAGTGTCCTTTGCTTTACAGAAGCTTCTCAGTCTCAGTAGGTCCCATTTATTCAATGAGGCCCTTACTGTCTGTGCTGCTGGGGTTATACGTAGGAAGTGGTCTCCTGTGCCCACGTGTTGTAGAGTACTTCCCACTTTCTCTTCAATCAGGTTCAGTGTGTTCAGACTGATATTGAGGTCTTTAATCCACTTGGACTTGAGTTTTGTGCATGGTAATAGATATGGATCTATTTTCATTCTTCTACAGATTGACATCCAGTTTTGCCAGCACAATTTGTTGAAGATGCTCTCTTTTTTCCATTGTATATTTTTAGCTCCTTTATCGAAAATCAGGTGTTCATAGGTTTGTGGGTTAAAGTCAGGGTCTTCTATTCGATTCCATTGGTCGACTTTTCTGTTTTTATGCCAATCCCCATCAAAATCCCATCAAAATTCTTCACAGATCTGGAGAAGACAATAATCAACTTTATATGGAAAAACAAAAAACCCAGGATAGCCAAAACAATCTTATACAATAAAAGAACTTCTGGAGGCATTACCATTCCTGACTTCAAACTCTATTACAGAGCTACAGTATTGAAAACTTTACACAATTTTACTGCCAATATAAGACAATATCAACTCTAAGTCATCAGGGTATAAGAATACATTTGAAGTAAGAAAGTGAGTGCTAGGTAGAAGTTAGAAGATAAGACCCGACCCAAGTCACTTAAATTAAATTATATAGCCTTTTTGTATATCTACTTGCTTATGTGAAAATAAAAGTGCTAAAGATAATTTCCTCCACTTGCTCACCATACCATCGTCAGCACCTGTTCAGTTGTGTTTTTCTTCCATTGTTCTCCTCCTCCAAGATATTTTGTCATGTAACATGGATGCCGCATGGCATTCTGACTTCTTAGTCTGTCATATCCTGCCCTTGCCTCCTTTTGTTGTTCTGACAAATAACATTTTATTTCAATCATTTGGTAATTCTTTTTTTTGTAATAAGTTGTTTTTATTTTATGTGCAATGGTGTCTTGTCTGCATGTCTGTGTTAGAGTCTCAGATCTTGAAGTTACAGACAGTTGTGAGCTATCATGTAGGTTAGGAGATGCAGCCTTGTTGGAAGAGATGTGTCATTTCATAATTCTTATCAGCTTTTTTTTTTTTGAGAATTCAGAGCCATTGATTAAGTCACAGAAGCTTCATACCATCTATTCCACAATATTTTAACTAGTTATTGAGGGCTACCAAAATCATCACTTGTCAAAATTCTTCTTTGTGTTTCATAATCCTTCAGCATTCCTTGGTCTCTTACTTTTTATATAAGATATTATATCTTATAATTATTTTTAAAGTCTCATCAGTTCCAAATTCATCTTGAAATTTTTATTTATGTTATGTTCATCCAAAAAAATATAAAATTATTTACTTATTCTGAAGTCTTTATATATTTCAGCAGGTGATACTACTGGGGATCACAAATAATCTTGCTTTAGTGATTTGTAATCAGTAATTTGTTTGTATGTGCATGAATGCATATTTGACAGGGTGAATATGTTGTTTAGGTATGTATGTGTTTTGTGTGTACCTGTGTTCTGTGTGTTCACACAAGTGTATATGTGTGTGACAAATGTGTAGAGGCAAGAATCCAGTCTACATGTGATTTCTAGGCAAAGGTCATTTGTATTTTTGAAATATGGTCTTTCACTAATCTGGGATTCACTAAGTAAGCTAATTTTTTGATCTTATCCTTTGATCTACCCCTTTAGACATACTACAATGGAAGAAAGAAACTCTGAGCATTTCAAGCTCAGGTAACAAACTAAAGCAACTAAGGAATCATTAGATATAGCGAAATGTTCCTCTCCTGGGAAGATTTATATAATTGGTTACCAAATATCAAATAGTCAACCCTTACCATGCAAACATATACATACAAATAACAATATACGAACACAGCAAGTTGTGTTTATTTATTTAGAAATATACATGCATACACACACACACACAAACACACACCACACACCATGACAACAACAATTAAAGTATTGCAAGAGAGCAAGGTAGATTTAGGAAAGTCATGGAGGGAAGAAAGGGAAAAGGAAAATTATGCTATTATATTATATTCTTCCCAAATTTAATACTAAGTTTGTGCAGGTATGTTTGAAATCCAATATTGAAGAGGTAGAAGCAGGTAGGTGGCTTGAACTTGTAGTCAGGCAACCAGCTGTATCACTGAGTACCAAGACCTAGGGAAGTACTGTATGTCAAAACAAGGTGGACAGGAACTGGGATTTGATCTATAATAAACACTGCCATTTGTACACATTTGAATATCAAATCCCAAAGCATAAAAAATAAAATAATATTAGTTGGAAATTATCTCAATACATAGTTGTGATATAATTTGGTAATTAATTCATATCTATGGAAACATTCATATATATATTTATATTGATAAAAGAAAAATCATTGTAGAAAACTAAATTCATTCTCTATATCACATTTTAGAACCTGCAGTTTAAGTATGTATGAATTAATCAATAATAAAGGAGACATAATTTCAAATTAGATATTAGGGTCTAATAATTTTTTAAATATACATTCATCATGAATTTATTTTTATTTTTATTGATTTTTATTGAGCTCTACATTTTTCTCTGCTCTACTCCCTGTCTCTCCCCTCCCCTTCAACCCTTTCCCAAGGTCCTCATGCTCCTATTTACTCAGGAGATCTTATCTTTCTACTTCCCATGTAGATTAGATCTATGTAAGTCTTTCTTAGGGTCCTCATTGCTATCTAGGTTCTCTGGAATTGTGATTTGTTGCCTAGTTTTCTTTGCTTTATGTTTAAAAACCACTTGTGAGTGAGTATATGTGATGATTATCTTTCTGGATCTGGGTTACCTCACTCAAAATGATGTTTTCTAGCTCCGTATATTTGCCTGCAAAATTCGAGATGTTATTTTTTTCTGCTGTTATATATTTTTTTCTCCATTGTATAAATGTACCACATTTTCCTTATCCATTCTTCAGTCGAGGAGCATTTACATTGTTTCCAGATTCATCATGAACTTTGAAATCTAGATTTTACCTCTAGATATTAACCAAAACTTGAGAAATTACTTTATCTCTCCAAATACCTATTTCTTTCCAACAAAATGGGTTTGCTGTATTTTTCTTCTTAGAATTAACTCTGCAGTGCCTTAATTTAATTTTTATTTACATTGATTTACAAAATACATTTACAGGAAAAATGTCATGTGCTGCAAATACATCAAAGAGTTTTACATAGACGAAACATGATTTCAATGTGTGTTCAATACTGTTCAGTAGGGATGAGTGTATTTTGTTTGCTTGTTTCTTTTTTTTTTTTTCTGATTGATGCTTTCATATATCTGATAGCTTGGCTATTCATGTGCTTCTTCTCTAATTTTCTTCAGCAATGGGTTTTTTTTTTTTACTTGTTTTATGGTTGAAGTTAGTGTGTAGGAGTGATATAATATTCTTATTATCATATTTTTAACAACTTCATTCGTTACTCATCATGTTATTTATACTTGTAATCTGGAATTTTGGTTTATCATTGCATAAAAAAATTCTATGTTCTCTGATCAGTTGCTAGAGATTCAAATTAAACTTTAGCATATGAGGAAATCTCATAATTATTTATTGAATGTGAGAATAGATGGGTGGAATGAATAAATTAGTATAACGAAACAAACGACTGGTTTTAGTTCAATACCTGAATCATTTTTTGAAATATTCATGCATTTGCTTCATGAAGATTAAGGAAAAATAAATGCAATTCAGATGTTTCATAGCGAGGAACATCAAATAGTTTTGATTAGAATTCCAATGATTGTTGGTTAAGAATGACCCCCCTCCTTTTTTGTGGCTTGGATCCATATTTATTGGGTAAATGACCTTTAACAACTAAGTTTCTTCATTTGCAAATGAAAAACAATACTTATAAATTTTATTTTTGTTTAAACTAATGTTTTATCTTCAAAGACTTATTTAAAATTTTTAATAAATTTATTTATCCATTATTTTACATTCTAGCTGCAGTTTCTCCTCCCTTCTTTTCTCCCTGCCCTACCTTTATTTCCCTCTTTTCCTACTCCCTCCCCAACCACTCCCCCTCCATCTCTGCAAATAAAAGGCAGATCTCCCATATATACCAACAAAACATGGCATATCAAGTTGCAGCAAGACTAAGCACCTCCCCATGCATTAAGGTTGGGAAAGGCAATCAAGCACAAGGAGTAGAGTTCCATAGACCTATAAAAGATTTGGAGACAACCCTTCTTCCTATTGCTAGAAGTACCACAAGAGGACCAACCTCTTGTGTAACAAACTGTAACACACCCACAGAGTGTCATTCCCATGCAGGATCCTTGGTTGTTGATTCAGTCTCTTTGAGAACCTATGAGCCCAGGACAGCTGATTCTGTAAGCCTTTTGTGGTGTTCTCGATCCCTCTGACTCCCACAATCCTCTCTCCTCATCTGCAGGATTCCCCAAACTCTGCCCAATGTTGGGCAGTTGGTCTGTATCTATTTCGATCAGTTGCTGTATGATGCCTCTCTGATGACAATCAGATAAGGCACCAATCTGGTCACAGAACATGATCAGATCAGGCTAAGAATCTGCTATTGCTAGGAATCTAAGCTAAGGTCTTCCTTGTAGATTTCTGGGAGATATCTTTGCATCAAGTTTTTACCTAAACCCTAAATGCCCTACCTTTTCAGTATTCTCCTTCAGCACTCTCCCCTCCGCCCGTACAACATGATTGACCATACTCCTCTTCCAACCCACCCTCAGTCTACTCACAAAATATCTTCTATTTCCCCTTCCCAGGGAAGTCGGGGAGTCCTTCCATGAACTCTCCCCAATACCTATCCTCTCTGGGACTGTGGATTGTAATATGCCTATCCTTTGTTTTATAGCTAATATTCATGAATGAGTGAGTATTTACCATGTTTGTCTTTCTCTGTCTGAGTTACCTCACTCAGGATGTTTTTCTTCTTATTCCAAAAATTTGCCTTCAGTTTTTCTGGTGTTATTGATTTTATGAGCTGAATAGCACTCCATTGTGCAAATGTCCCACGTTTCTTTAAACATTCTTTGGTCTGGGATACCTAGGTGGTTTTGAGGTTCTGACTATTATAAATGAAGCATCCATGAACATAGTTGAGCCAAGGTCCTTGTGAGCATCTTTGGGGTATATATTCCAGAGTGGTATAGCTGGTTTTTGAGGTAGATTGAGTCCCATTTTCTTAGGAACCCCAAGTAACTGTTCAAATTTGCTCTCCTACAAGCAATGAACAAGTGTTCCACTTACTCTACATTCTCTCCAACACAAGCCATTGCTTGTGTTTTTAATCTTGGTCGTTCTGACTGGGGTAAGGTTGAATCTCAGAGTCATTTTGATTTGCATTTTGCTGTTTGCTATGGATGATTAACAATTCTTTAAGTGTATCTTGATCATTTGAGATTCTTCTGTTGAGAAATGTATTTAAATCTATTCTCAATTTTAATTGGATTATTTGGTTTGTTGATATCTAGTTTCATGAGTTATTTATATATTTTGGAAATCGGCCCTCTGTCAGATATGGGATGATATGATACTATACATAAGCAACCTCAAAACTCTACCAGGGGATTTCTACAGCTGATAAGTCCTTTTTGTCAAGTGGTTCAATACAATATTAGCTTAAAAAAACAGTAGGCCACCCATATACAAATGATAAACAGCCTGAGAAAGAAAACGGAGAATCAGTACCCATTTCAATTGCATCAGATAATATAAAATATCTTGGTGTAACTCTAACCAAGCAAGAAAATGACATGTTTGACAATAACTTCAAGCCTTTAAAGAAAGAAAAGTAAGATAACTGAATATTAAAAAACCTATTCTAATGGATCTGTAGGATTAATACAGTAAAAATGGCCATCTTACCAAATGCAATCTAGAGATTCAATGCAATCCTCATTAAAATCTCAAACAATTCTCCCAGACTTTAAAAAAAATATTTAACTTCATAAGGAAAATGACAACAACAAATAAAACAGAATAATTAAAACAGTCCTGCACAATAAAAAAAAACCCTGCTGGTAGTATCACCATTTCTGATTTCAAATTCTACCACAGAGAAATAATAATAAAAGCTGCATGGTATTGGTATAGACAGGTGAATTAATGGAATGAAATTGAAACCCTAACATGAATCCACAGGACTGTGGACACTTGAATTTTGACAAAGATGCCAATATTATACAATGGAAAATGAAAGAATCTTCAACAGATGTTTCTGATCTAACTGGATTTTGTCATGAAGAAAAGTGTAAACCAATCCATATCTGGCATAAAACTCAAGTTTAGGTGATCAAAGACTGTTGCATTAGGAGCGGCTGGGCTACGTCCCCGGCACCCGCCTGCCCGCATGGCTAGCTTATGCCCCAAAATAATTACACGGAAACTGTATTCTTTCAAACACTGCCTGACCCATTAGTTCCAGCCTCTTATTGGTTAGCTCTTACATATTGTTTTAACCCATTTCTAATATTCTGTGTAGCCCACGAGGTGGCTTACCAGGGAGGATCTTAACCTGCGTCTGTCTGGAGTGGGAGAATCATGGCGACTCCTCTACTCAGCTTCTTTTTCCCAGCATTCTCTTCTGTTTACTCCACCTACCTAATTTTCTGTCCTATGAGGGCTGAGGCAGTTTCTTTATTATTAACCAATGAAAGCAACAGATAAGATACAAGACCCACCTCCATCAAAAGACCTCAATATAAATCCAGATACATTAAACCTGATAGAAGAGGAAGTGGGAAATAATCTCAGATGTTTTGATACAGGAGACAACTTCCTGAACAGAGCATCAATATCACAGTTATTAAAAATGACAAATAATAAGTGGGAATAATGAAACTGAAAATTTTCTGTAAGACCATTTTGTCAATGGTCACTATGGAGTGAGAAAAGATGACCCTTTTAATGAATGTTATGTTAGAATATTTAGAGTCAAGTAAGACTGCATAATTTCCTTCTAAATTTTTAGAAACTTCACAAAACTGTAGGAAAGTTTGGATACGGTGAGGAATAACTTAGATACTCCAGATGATGGAACAAGTCTCATGTCTAAAACCATTTATATGTATTCCTGATTTTCCAATAGCTACTAACATGAATACTGACACATGACTGATGATTTTTCCTACCCAGTTGTGAGAAACCATACTTAGAATTTCAGGAGTAGTTGGAACTTGTTCTTAAGTCACAGATTTAAGTCTAAACCCCTTCCATAAACCCACTGAGAGCAAAACTCCGGAACTTATGTTCTTTAATGGCACTTGCACCTTTCTGTTGCATTATGTTATGAGTTAAAAAAATTTACAGACATCTTTTTTACAAAAAAAAAAGGCACAAAGTTACCTCCATTTCATGAGTGAAGTCACTGAAGCTAAAAATAGCTTTATGTCCTTAAACAGAGAAAGACATAATATAAATATAAAAAAATAATCAGATTTATACTCATCCTCTGACTACATGTCACCTCTTCCAATTTTATGAAATTAATCTTCCAGTTTTCAAGTCAGTGACTCCATTATCAAAACTATAAGATCACTTACACAAGTGATAGCTGTCCCTGAGTATATAAAAAAAATGGTATGGTTGTACCAATTACCACATAGAACACTAATACATTCCTTAAAATGCTATATTGGCATCCCAAATAAAAATTAGGGGATTTAATTATAAGCATGCACAAATAAAGAGAAAATGATTGCATTGTAAGTAATCAATTACATATTTTGGAATCGTGTATTTTATTGGCAAATATCTATGTGAAGCATAGATATTATATTCCAGATGATTTAAGTACTAACAGTAATAATAATTTTGAATATTAATTTTGATCCTACTCTATTAGTGTCAATACCAAGAGACATCTAAACTCCTCGAGATTTATATCAGACAGTTACTGTAATTATATGTATATTTAGCAATAAAATATTTTACAATGGTATTTTTTTTTACTACAATAGGACTTCTAAGACTACCCTGGTAGTATACTTTTTGTGTAAACATATTTGAAGCTAAATTATTTTGTTCTTGGACATATTTCACTTGAAATTGAGCAAAGCAACAGGGTTAATGACACACTGAAAAGTGAGCTCCCGAGCTGCCCTTATGTTTCGTTTAATACCCTGGAAAAGGAGAAGTAAAACAAATTGATCCAATTAAGAAGAGGGGTAACTCAACAAATTCAGATACTTAATATATTAAAGTCTTTTAATGGTAACTTGTGATTCCTGATTTTCCTGGTACACCTACACTTTAATTCTGTGCCAATAGGCACAGGTGAGTTCCCAACGTGGTAAATCCAGGTTGTGACCGCAGTGTTTGTGAATCTCACTGCTTTTATCATTTTTTTTCTTATATATTAAGAATGAATCAGTAAAGCCTGAAACTGAAGATTTTTTTTTTTCACCAGAGTCAGCAGCAGGTGGAATGACTCCAATAGAGAGCAGAGAGAGACATCCATGACAACAACTTCATCAGAGTTCATTTCTCATTCTTTCCACGGTGCTGCTGCTGAAATACGGTCTGGATACTTTGCTATATCATGGGGGAAAGTAACAATAGAGTATGATTCAAAGCAAACAGCTTCACAGACTCACAGAGATAAAGAACAAAAAAGGAATGTTGTCTTTTGGGGTTTTTACTATTCTGAATAACAATCACTTCTCTACATTTGCTGATAAAAGTTGTCTGTAAATATATCCATGGATATGTTCTCTGCCAACATTTATTTGTATGGGGGAAAATACATTCTGCATTCAGGCTTATGGTCTAAAAGTTTTACTGAAATCACTGTCTTTATTTTTGCTGAAAATATCAGTATAGGGATCCAGTCTCTAGGTTTCCTTCCAATTGTAATGCTTTAATTTTGTATAGACAATTTTAACTTAGTCCATATTAAGTCCTAATTTGGAATCTTACAGAGCTTGTCAGTATATTCTCTCTCTCTCTCTCTCTCTCTCTCTGGTTTTTTGAAACAGGGTTTCTCTGTAGCTTTGGAGCCTGTCCTGGAACTAGCTTTGGAGCCTGTCCTGGAACTAGCTCTTGTAGACAGGCTGACCTGGAACTCACAGAGATCTGCCTGACTCTGCCTCCGGAGTATTGGGATTAAAGGCGTGCACCACCACCGACCAGCTTCTCAGGATATTCTTATATATGCACATAGAAACACACTAACATATTCCTTGCTGAAGTAATATTGAAACCATCTTTCAAAATTATTAGTCATTTTAAAATATACATGATTTATTTTTTTTTTTTTTTTACAAAGAGGAGACAGGTTTTGTAGAAATGGTACAGCTATTAAGAATTCTTTTTGATCTTACAGGAGATGCACATTTGATTACCAGCAACAACAGAGTACCTCATTACCATCCATGAATACAGTTCTAATGGTTCTGACCTCCACATCTGACCTTCCCAGGTAGTAGTAATACATATACACATACATATATGTAGGCAAAGCATACACATAAAATAAATTTTAAAAATTGCCGTGTCAGTCGTGTGTAAGCGTACAATTAAGCAAGATACTTACACGCTGTTTAGGCATATTCTTGTGAAACTACTCTCTAAAATATTTTACAATAAGAAATGAAGATCAGTACACATTGGAAAAGTCAGTCTCTCAGTAAGTTCTTCCTAAGTCCATGAAAAGCAATGCAATTTATATTTCTATGACCTTAATGACTTGAAATAGTTCATAAAAACTTTATAAAAGTACAATATTATATAATTTTGGAGACATATTTATTTCACTTAGAATTTGATATACATCCTGCATTTTATATTCAATTAACACTGAATTAGATTAGCAGCTAATGAATGTAAAGCATTCATTAATGCTGAGCAACAACATTGTATGACTACATGAATTTGAAATTCCATATCATTGCAATGGCAATGTTGTATGCTAACTAGAAGCTTACCATCCACAGCTTCTAAAGGTTGTAGAAAAGACAGCCATAACCAAGGGGAGAGAATTGTAAAATAACTTTTAAAAATATCAGATGAATAAACACTTGCAATCATAATTTCAGTTCATATACAAGTCACATTTGTTTTGACCAAGTTAGTTTCTTTCCCAGAATGCTGACAAGATTTAATATACATAAATCAAGGGGATAGAGACTTGACTCAGAGGGTCTGAGCTATCAATTGACATTCTCTTTGAAGACTGGAGTTTGATGAACTGCATCCTTATCAGGCCATTCACAATCTCCACTACACCAGTTTCAGGAGATCCAGAACCTCTGTCCTTCCTGGACACCTACTTCCAACTGCACATATCTACACACATACCAAGAAATACATTTTTAAAGTAGGAAAAAATATACAAATATAAATTAATAAATTTCAGTAAGCACATTAATAGGCTTAAAGATAGAAGTCACACTATCATTTCAAAGAAAAAAAGTCTTTGATGAAATGCATCATCTCTTCATGATAAAATCATGGAGAGACTAAGCTTGGAGGAGACATTCTTCAACATAATAAGTACTATAGGTATGACAAACATCATTGTAAATGAAGAAAAACCTTGGAGCATTCTCACTGTCAGGCTCAGGAACGAGACAAGGACATTCACTCTCTCCGATACTATTTAATGAAGTGAAATATTAACTAGAGCAATGGGATAAAGGACAAAAAATAAAAGAGATACAAGCAGAAAAAGTTGTCAATGCAGATTAAATGATATATCATATAAGGTGATAAAGTTTCAGAGACTTTAAACTGAAAACTTTCAGAGCTGTCAAAGAAGTTTATCAAAGTGGAAGGTTACAAAATTGACAAAAACTGTAACCTTCCTAAAACCAATATCACGTAAGCTCGAAAAGAAATCACACAAACCAATTCAATATTGTCACTACAAATTTACAAACAAAAAAAAATCATTGATCAGTAACAGAGGAATGCACTTTACCAAGGAAGTTAAAGATCCCTACAAGGAAAATTATGCATGTAAGCTTTGGAGAACAGGCAAAGATGGAAAATATTCTCATGTTCCTTTGCCATTAAAATAAATATTGAAAAAATGGTATTCCTACCCAAAATGATATTTTGAGAGCCAAAGAGATATTGAAGATAACAATACTGAGAGATGTATCTCTGTACACGATTTGAAGTTATACTACAAATCTATGATGATAGAAACAGCCAGGCACCAGCACAAGCATGGTCTTACAGATCAGTCCAGAAGATTGTCGACTTTGGTATTTCCATATATATTTTAAGACTTCTTTTTATATAGTTATGAATATTTCTCTGTAATTTGAGAGGGACTATGCTTAATGTGTAGATTGTTTTTGGTAAGAAAGTTTTCAGTTGACTATTTTTTGGTGGCACAAACATGTTTTGGTGTTCACTTCCATTTAGTATGAAAAATGTTTTTCACCATAATGTTGTCATGTATTCACGTCATATCTGCTCTTTGTCAAAGCCCAAACACTCCTTTTTCTCCCTATTAAGTCCCTAGTCCTGTTTCTACCACAAAACGTCACCAATGTGCTTTAATGTCATATATGCACAGAATTTCCAATTTTGCACACAAAGTAATCAATAACCAGTAGATAGCTAACACAAGTAACTCTGATTAAAGACAATTTTTAAGTGGTCAAAAAAAAAAAAACCCTCTATGGCATAGTATGCAAATTTAGAAAATAATCAACTCATGAAGTAAGAAGACTTGGATTTGTGAAAATAAGCATTAAACGTTTTAAACAGTATTTGTAATGTGGGTAAATTCTGGAAATTACTGTAGGAGACAGTATTCAAAGTTTTGAGAGGACATCAAAGTACAAAACAGGTAAATTCTTGTGTTTAAGCAAAGTGTCAAAAGACATTCAATATAGTATAGAAATAACTTGTAGAATAGAGGTGGCTCCATGAAGGACAGAGAACTTGATTTAAAATAAAATCTAAGAAAAACAATCTGTGGGATGGAAGTAAAATCTACATCATACTCTAACAGATGTGAGACAGTGAAGAAAAGGAGTTGTCTTAGAAATAAGTTGAAATGGGTGGATGTAATAGAGCTCCAAAAATTTACACAGAATTTTTTAGATATATTTTTACTTTAAAAAAAATCCCATACTAGTCCAACAGGAGTGCTCAGTGTACAGAGGTAGTTCTCATACAGGGCAGGAAGTTCCAGATTCCCAAAGAGGGCAGTAGAGAATTGCCTCCCAAATTTGTCCTTTTACTTAAATACTGCCGCCAACCACAATAAATAAGTAGTATTAAGATAAGAATCTCTTAATTTTTTTCTTCCCTTTCCTTCCTTCATTTATTCTCATTCTCAATCCATTTGATTTTTCTATATTTTTGGTTTACAATAGTAAGGTAAAAGTAACTTTTTTGAATTAGAAGCAAATTCAAATCCAAACTAAACATGCATGTACCTCTTTGATTAGGGCAGTAAAATTTTATGAATTGTTGCATAATACTTCTAAAGAGTTTTAAAACATTACCTTTGTGATTTACCATAATTTTCTTTCATTACACAACTCTTTATATATGAATACTTATCTATTGACCCATATTTGCTTAAGAGATTATTCAATACACTTGCAATTTTGAGTGTATCAGCAGAAATAATTTTAGATAAATCAGGGTTTTTATCTCTGGCTGAATATGTTTCATATTTTAAAATGTATTTGAGAAAGTTTTTTTCCTATGTCATGAATAATATCGTATTTTATTTTTATTGAAATATTTTTCTTATTCTTTTCATGGCCTGATATAACCACATTGTTTTCTAGTCTCCATTAGTGCTTGTTATTTTGATCCACTTACAGCTATGCACCATCATTTTATATTATCTTTCACTTCATTTTTGTATTTATGGTTTATATTTTCATAATTCTGAAACCAATTCAAATCAGTTTGCAACAATCTCTTGTCATTTTGTATCCAATTGTAATTATTTTTTCTTGTTTCCTATTGTCTCAAATTTGATTAGTCTTGTTACTCATTTCCTATCTATTTCTTTCAATTTGATTTTCTTGTTTCTGGCTCTAATATGACTTTACAATGTAGTTTTCTCCCTGATTTGGGTATTTGATATTCATTTATGTTTGTTCAGTTACCACTCATATGTATAGCTGTGTGTTCAGGTAATGCTATTTTTTTCTAGAGAAAGTTGGTTAGCTTCATTTATGCCTTCTCGTATGTATTTACTTGTAACTGGTTTTGACTGAAATGATATTTTAAGGGCTTTATTTGTACCGTCTCTAATTTTTCACAGTCTTATGAGTGAGTTAACCTTGTTAAATTTGTGAAGTGTCTTTTTAGCCAGTTTCATATATGATTTACAAAATCTTTTCATCCTCTTTTTTGAGTTGGTTCTACACTTTTCCCACTCTGTTCGAACAAATATACCTGGCATAGTGTCATATTTTTTTTGCTTTAGTTTTTGTCTGTGTGTAAAGTATGTATCTTTATACATTTAACATAATTCTATGTTTGTCTTTCCAAAAGAGAGAGCAAATATTAAACTTACATTCAAATAAGTTGTCAATTTAAATCATACTTAATCAATTGATAAGCTTTCACTTTACTATTCACTGCAGGTATTTTAATTACACATGCTTTTCAATGTGCATGTTGGATATTAATACATCAAATACTCAACATGCCTAGATTAGAGTTATTAACATAGTCTAATTTCTTAAGTATTGATGCTGTAAATTTTAATTAGTGCCATATCAGCATATCATCTTTAGCTCATGTTATTTTAGTGTGCTCAAATTTTCTGTAGAATCTTCTAAATATTTTTATGCTATTAATATTTTTATTATTTTTAGGTTTTTGATGTTGTAATATAATTACATATTTTCCTTCTCCGTCTTATTCCTTCAAACTTCTCCTACCCATATATCTTTTCTTGTTTACACTGAAGTTCCTAGCCTTTGATTTCCTTAATTAAATCCTCAACCTTACACAAAGAACTACAGGCAACTTAGGAAAGCTAATAAAGACAGAAATAATCTTCCCCAGGGAAGAACTCACAACCTGGTTATCCAATAATAATATATTATGCTATGTGACATCATACCACTCTTGCATGATTCTATGTAATTACAGCTTTTATGACAGATGCATGTGACATTTTGTCCCTCTTTGTGTGGCCCATGTCTGTCAATATGTGCCTGGCTACATGCATGCCAGTGTCTGCCTTCTCAGAAGGCAGTGAGCTGGTAAATAATGTTTGTTCTGTCTGCTTTTAACTCCTGATGGTCTCTTTATGTTCCCAGGCTCCCCTCTGTCCTATTTCAGCATTAAAGCTTAGCCTTCACATCGTGACTTTATTTGGGGCAAACAGCGAACTCAGGTTTCACGAAGACTGCCACTGCAAAATATGGAACTCAGAGACACAGACAGGACCTGCCTAGCTAGAGCAAAAGTTAGGGCAACCAGAAAGTGATGCAAAATATATAGCAATTGATCCCATTTCTGGAGGTTGAAAACAAGCCAGTCTGAGACCTAGAACTGTAGGGAAAACTATAGCATTCCGACATTTCCGTGAACTTTGTGTCAAGGAATATCACCAACTTCTCCATGAGAAGGTCAGAGAACAGTTGATAGTGTTGGATGGTACAAGAAGTTAATTTTGAGTTATATGGCCCTGTAGGAAGATAACACTTATCAGACCAAAAGGAGCCAAGCTGGAGTCTGCCTGGAGCTGACAAAAGTCCTGTCTGTGACTAGCCAGTAAGAAGCTACCAAGCAGCGTTCCTTGACTGCCTAGAGACAGGTACTGTCAGAGGTCCTCATTGAGACTTCAATGAGAAGCAAGCATGAGCTGTCAGCTGTCAACTGTCACCCAGCCTGTGTGCTGGGAGGGTGTATAAGTTTTGCTCACTGTTAAGCGAGTCTGCTAAAAGCCTTTTACCTGACTCCTGGCGTCTGTGTTTGACAACTTCGTACCTTTTCTCCCCCTTCCCCGAGGAATGCATTAAGATCCAGCAATATCTGGCTTCCAGAACAGGGACGTCTGTTTTGAGCTTGCCTGGTCAGAGCCCCCCCCCTTTTTTTTTTTTTTTCATTGTGTCTGTAATTATTTTCTTTTGCCTGCCACAGGTTCTAGTCATCTTCCTCTCCTCATTCACAGTGCTGCACAGTGCCCTCAAATGGTGTGTTTTCGGTGAAAAGTCCCTTTGGCAAGTAAGGGTTGGGATCCCCATCCTTTTCTTCTTTGGAAAGGCCCCTTGGTCGCTTCGGCAGGTAATCGTTGGGACTCCCATTCTTTCCTTCATGTTGTCTGTCATGGTTGTCTAGGTGTTTGGTTAGGAAGGCACTTTTTTTTCTTTTTTTTTTTTTTTTTTTTCTCTTTCGGTTCATCCAGCTTCTCCACACAAGGAGGTGGAACCAAGAACCAAGGCTTGACTTCTGAATGCTGACATCGTCTGGAAACACAGTGTGTGCATAAGGCCGTGGCGTCAAGAACCACAGAAGTTCCCCACTAATCACTAGACAAGGGGCAGATAAAATTTCCCACCCTGGATAACTGTTGATCTCCTGCTGTCCACCTCAGAAAGGTGCTGACAGGCAGGGTGTGGAGTTACCTGTCATCTATAGAAGTGCTGCCTTCGCCTCAGTAGAGAAAAGTGAACTCATGGAGGCATGGGAGATGAGTGCCCGCAGGCAAGTGCTGGCCAGGCCTGAGGTGTGAACTGTGACTGGTGTGAGTTTCCTGCTCCACTGAGGTCTCATGCTGTTCATGTCTGGGATGTAGGTGACATTCTGAGTTGTGGGCAAAGAGGTAATAGGTTTCCTTAGTCTGGTTGCAACTAGGTTGTAGTGAAGGCTCTGGGTTCCTCTTGAACCTCCACTGGACTGGGTACCTGTCATCTAAGCCGCCTGCTTCGTCAGGAGCTTCTGTCCTTCTAGGTGGTCCCGATAGGTGTGTGGCCTGGCACAGCTGACACCGCAGACCTCACAGTAGTGAATGGAGGGTGGCCCGGGGCCCTCCTTGAGCTTCAGCGGTCTGTCCAGGAACTGCAGTGTGTCACTGTAAAGCTGGGGTCTCAGGACGCGTGGCCTGGACTGCCCCAGGTATCCAAGCCCACCAGAACCTTCCAGGATGCCTGCTATTTCTGCAGAATCAACTGGGACTTCGGTGGCTGGTCCTAGCAGTGGGAGCTTGGGCCTGGCCCATAGAGTGAGGGTGTAACTAGCTGTTCCGAGGTGTCCTCACAGCTACTGATCCCCTTTGACTCTTGATAGCTGGTGGGTGGGTGTAGCAGGGGCCACAACTTCATGCTGCTGCTGTATGCCCTCGGCTACCTGGGGCTGATGTTCATTTGGGTGCTGCTGGTGCTTGGGTTTCTCTTGCAATCTGCCTACCTGGGTTCATTTTCCAGACACTTAATGAACAGAATGGCTAAATAAGATGGCAGAGCACATGTGGCCCTTTATTTGTCAGTTTATAGAGAAACTCTTTTGAGAAACCATAGAACTAGCTGTGTGGGGACCATATGCCCACCTCAGAAACCTTGGGCTTCACAAAAGTGAACATGGGTCAGCAGTCCCTTATTGTCAATGGTGTTAAGGTTTACACTGAAAATGTAAACAGAAGACAAATTATTCTGGACCTTCAGATTAGTTTTGCAGGAAATTGTGTGATTGATTTGGAGATCAAGCAATACTTTTGGGAGCTGGTATGAAGAGTTTTCGATTCATGGGACAATGTATGTGATCCTGGAGCCCTTGATTGGTTACAAGTCTTTAACTGGAGCACTGTCGATCTTCCTCCCTAGGAAACCAGCTTTAGAGATTAACTGGACAAGACTGAATAATCTCCCAGACATCCCAGGACTGAATGGTTAATCCGATGCTATCATTTTGGGTACAATATCAAATAAATTGACAATCATTTTCAAAAATAAAAAAAAAAATTAGCAGGGCTCCCTACAACCCCAGTAAAGGTACAGTTTCTTGCAATTCCTTCCTCTACTCACATCTTTCACATCACACTGACCTTCTCAGATTCCAATAACTACTCAGAGAACTGAGCACTGGTATCTATTACATATTAGATCTGACTACCTAAACACCTATATCTCTTTAATTCTCAGAAAAAAAATGTAGTCCCAATTCAATTAAAAATCAGAGCTGGCTTTGGAATTGGACTGTGGCTCTCTCCTCTAATCCTAAGCATGTTAGAAGAAAAATTCAGAGTTTGTGTCTCAAATCAGAAGAGCCACCTGAAATGGGAGAGAAGAAGAAAAAAATCTATGGACTATTGTTGTCAAAACTCTGCCATCTCCCCAAAATTCAATTTCTCTTCTTATTTTTGACTCTTTAGTATCTTTCGTTGGTTAGGCAACTTAAGTATATATTTACAGACTGATAGTAAAATAAATAGATGATAGATAGATTAGATAGATGGATAGATGATAGATGAGAATAGATGTGACATATATAGTCAATAAAATCTTATTACATTTTACCATATTTATCTTATTTTTAATTATTTGTAAGTATATGTATGTCTCTGTGTCTGCATGTATGGTCCTGCCTATTTCTCTCACAATTCAATGACTTTCTGGGCTTTTGGGAGATTTCACATACTGTAGACCATACTCTACAATCCACAGGGTCAAGCCATTGTTGAGAGGATCAACAGAACTCTTAATGAGCTGTTGGCCATGGCTACCTTGCCAGAGGCTGGGAGAAATAATCATCTGGCCTTAACAGAGGTCCTTTCCTATATGAACTTCCTCAGTTTTAATGACAAAGGGCTCAACCCAGCTTACAAGCACTAGGCATCCCTTCCAAGGAATGTACCCCTGTCTCTGGTGATATGGAGAGATCCTATCCCCTCCAATGGCAAAGACTAGCCTCCCTGCTAACCCAAAGGAGAAGGTATGCTTGTGTTTTTCTTCAGACTGCTACAATACCAGTATGTGTATCTGGTAAGAGATGTGCATGAATCAGCCTGCTTCCACCAAGCAGAGATTAACCCAGAATGGGTATTGTAGATACTCCCCTTTCTTGCTCTCATTGCCCCACTAACAAATTTGATTTATTTATTAGGGGCAGTGGTTATGGCCTTTGACTATTCAATATTTTCCAAAAAAGTTTGGCATAATATAAAAAGGTTATTGGGTCCCTAATAAATGTCCACCTATGCATTAATTGGTGGGGTGATTTAGTTAACTCTTATTTTCCATAAATGTCTTATGCAGGAGATCAAACACAGATAGCAACTAAAGCGACTCTTCAGGTGTTAATGGCTCTTGGGCAGCCTTCTTCCACCATAAAAGGTTATGCATTCCTATTCCTAGTTATTTGCAATTTAAAACGCTGTTATTACCTCTTCCCCCACCTTGGCAACTCTCCAGGAGTGGATACTCTTCAAGGGATGGTTGTCAGAGTTGGGTACAAGCTTGTTTGGCAGGCCAACCTAAAACAAACACACTCTATTTCCTGAGCCTTCGGTGCCTGAGCCTGAGGTGCGTTCAACAGGGCCTGAGCAAAGAACTCTGGCTAACACTGAGTGCCCTATGTAATTAATAATAAAAAAAATGGATATGTAGGAAGGTAAGGCCTACCAGGAAAAAGGAGCCAAATCAGAGTCTTAGCAGAAGCTGTCAAAAGTTCTGTCTGTGCCTAGCCAATAAGGAGTTATCAAGCAGTGTTTCCTGACTACCTTCCAAGAGGCACTGTCAGAGGTTATGATTGTGCTTAACCAATGAAAGACAAGCATGAGCTGTCAACTGTCAACTGTCAGCCAGCCTGGGTGCTGGGAGGGTATATAAGTTTTTCCTCACTGTAAAATAAACAAGTTTGCTGTTAGCCTTCTCCCTGACTCCCACTGTCTGTGTTTGTTGACATTTTCACCCACTCTCCCGAGGAAAACGTTAGGACCCAGCAATATAGGCCCAAATCTTCCTTCATTCCAAATGTTTCTTTCCAGGGTAAAAGAATTTATTAGAGCCTTATTTCAAGTGGGGAAACAATATTGCTCTCAGACCATTGTAATATGCATTTAAAGAAGAGAGGACTAAGGAAATGGTCCAGTGAGTATATACTTATTTAACCATGAGATCCTGCATTGATTTGCATTACCAACATAAATAGGCATGTAACACCAGCACGGTGATCATGGAGACAGATTGGCCCCAGAACCTTGTTTATGAGCCAGTCTAACTGAATTAGTAATCTCCATTTTAGTGAGAGATACTACCGAAGAAGAGTGATCTAAGAAGATATCTAAAGTTGACTTTTGTACTGAGTATGCATGTGTAAAAGTATGCAACTTTACCCACATGGATATGTCCAAACAAAAATATCCAAGTGAAAATAAATTAATCAAAAGTAGGAGAGATAAACAATTGAACAAACATCTTTCTAGTCAAAACTTAGAAGTAAGGTCAACCGATTACATGAAATTATACACATTTTCCTTCCATAACACTGTATAAATAATTTTACTGATTTTATTCTTCATACTTGATTGCCTTGCCAACCTTATTACAATGGGAGGTGCTTAGTCTTAAAGCAACTCGATATACCATGCTCTGTTGATACCCATGGGAGGTCTGTCCCTTTCTGAATAGAATCAGAAGAGGGATGGATTGCAGGCAGGGAAGGGAGGAAAGAAAGGAAATGCAACTGAGATGTAAAATACATCAAGTTATAATCAAATTGCCATTAAAAGTACTCTAAGACACAGAATCCTTTTTATAGGAAATCCCAATTTTTTTAAGCAGGAAATAGGATAAGCAAACTATAATTTTGTAGATTCCGAGCAATAAGAAACATTTGGACAAAGCCAACTTAGATGACTGTTGATTCAAATTATATGATGTTCTACTTGTCTCAGTTTCTGTTACTAAGAAAATGTGCTCAGTTTCCAAAAAATGTAATGGAAACCTCAAATTGTTTAAAGAATAAAACCAAGATTTAGAACCAAACGTATGCCTAATGTAACCACTAGAATTATCTGACAGGGAACTTCAAATAGCAATAATGAACGTATTAGGGCTGTATGAAAATAGTAGACAACTTTCAGGAACAGATGGAGAATATAAACAGATATTTTAAAACTCACAGTGCTGAAGTCTAACATGTCTGATTATATAACTTTTACCTCTACATTAGCTATGAAAATTTTCAAACCAGTGTCTAGAAAAAATGAGCTATGTTCATACTGACATTGGTGACATTTTCATACTAGGGCAAAATATTCTTTGTCAAAAATCAGGTGTTCATAAGTGTGTGCATTAATATTCCAGTCTTCAATTTGATTCTATTCGTCAAACTATTTGCTTTAATGCCAATACCAAGCTGCTTTTATTACTGTAGCTCTATTTTGCTGGGTGCTGGTGGTGTGCAGCAGCTCCTTTAAAAGAGATATTCCTGATTCAGAGGTAGCTGATAAAAACAAAACAAACAAACCAACAAACAAAATGTTTGCTTTCAAAACTGGCAGCACAAATCGCTGAACTTGAATGGTATTTGTGAGCCTGGAAGCTAGTGTGCCCAATTGGGGTCAGGAGGAAAGTAGCTGAGACCATGTCCATGGCTCAGTATTCTTTGCCTGGGCAGGTAGCAAAATCAAATCTACTAGGCCTGCAGATGAACATGACAGATTCCTGCTACCATACACAAAGATATTTCCAAGTCTAGTAATGCACTGCTTGGCAAATTTAGCTATTACTCAAATAAAAAGGGGTTTCTGTGCTGCATGCTTCTTCTCAGAGTTAAAGTGCTCCTTTAACTTTACCTACCTGGTGGTCCCAGAGCTGGCAGATTTGATTTTGCTACCTGCACCATTTTGAAAGGAGTAGAGATACAGATCCAGCACCACGGCTGCTGTGACCAAGCTGCTTACCATTTAAAAGCCCTCTAGGACAAAAAAGGTTGACAGATACACTATAGGACAGATCAGACATAAAAGAACTTTAAATGAATCACAGTATTGGAAAAATGTATGTTTGCCATTGAATGAGTAAGGCCAAATAGTCATGACTGCTTCTCTTTCAGGACTTTTTAATCTATCCATGGTCTTGATCAGGAAGAACACAGACTAAAAAGTCATTAATATTTTTCAGATATGTCTCATGATCTCTTACTTTTTACCCGTGTTCCTGATAGATTATGCCACCTTCCCCAGAATTCCACCAATGAAGTTGAATTTAGATGAACCTCTAGAATGAAGAGTGAAAGCTAACCTACATAAGAAACGTGAATTTTGTTTTAGTGATTTCAGCCATTTAACTTATATACAACAACACAATAAGAAATCGACTGTAGGCTCTAGTCAGATATGGGATTGTCATAGAGCAGAATAGTTTAACCCACAAGTACAGTAGTGTTTATAAAAGAAGTGGAATAACATATTAAGTACAAAACTAAAAATCAGAAAACACTGAATAACAAAATTTTAGTAATTCTATCAGCACTTAATGAGAAGAGCATCGACTACATTTGAAAGGGGCACACACTATGAAAGTCACAGAAAGAATATATCAAACAGCAGCAACAAACAAACCAGCCTGTAGGGTTTGAAAGACAACACAGCAGTAAAACACACATGTCTTTTACTAATCAGTTTCTAGTACAGATACTGGGAAGCACTAAACTTCCCAAAATTTCAGTTCCAGGTTATATGACCCCATTTTCTGAGTTCTGTATTTTTAAACATTTGGTGCATATCCAAATATTCAGAATTAACTGTACACACAAAATAAATAAAACTAACAACATGTTTTTATAAAAGACCATTACATTTTTGTTTGTTTTTCGATATGTCTTAAGTTGTACAAATGGATTTATTCATAGTTAGATATTTGATGTATTTTTAAAATAAACCTAAAGTTGAAAGCAGCCATCCTTAATCTATATTATAATGAGGAGTCATTATACACATTAGAAAAAAACACTAAGCTCCCTACATACATTATGGGAAATATTAAGGAAAGGCCAGAGATTGGGTTTAGAAAAAAATATCTATACACTATTTTCTGTCATTATTTAGATAATGATTTCAAAGGCATTAGATTTCTCATCTACAAAGAGTTATAGGATTATTATATTGATTAAAAGAAGTAAGTGCTAATGCTTTCTTAGCTTCTCTCAGCAACTCTCTTCCATCTTAAGATTTGCTATACACTATTACTTCCTTCCTAGACATTCAGGCTAGAAGTGGTATGGCCAGCCTTTTGGGTTTTTCTCATTATTCACTTAAAATTGAAGTTCAGCTCCAGTGCATTCTTCTTAAATCTCCACAAATATCTTCCTTCCTTCTTCCCTCCCCTTATGAGGAGTTATCTATAATTTCTTACCTGAAGCGATTTCTTTTCTTCCATTCCTTATTCCATTCCATTAGGTTTCATTTCCTGATATTTTTCTCCTCAGAGATCAACACTAACTCTTCTTAATATTGCACATCTTGTCTTCTATCACATCCCTCACTACCTAATTGATAAAATGCCAGTTTCATTCCTGCCATTTTTATAAAGTCACCCATGCATTCATCTATGTATCCATGCATTCATCCATTTGTTTATCAATATAAAAACACTGATATAATATATATATATATATATATTATAAATATAATATAAAATATGATATTTTGAATATGAAGTTACTGAAATTTCCATATATAAATGATAGCTGTATTGGCTGGTCTTTAATTCTTTGCTTGAAATCTCCTAACTGTCCATTGACTTCCTGATCACTTTTCTCTCCACAATATTGTCGCATGAATATCATTCATAAGCTCATTGCCACCATGTATCTCTGTCATAAATTGTACTAAAAAAGACCTTGTAAAATAAAATTTTTGATATTTTATTCTAGAGGAGGTCTTCTATAGACCTCAAATTCGGCTTTATTAGAACCCGTATCCTTTTATTTTCTGTAGAATTCCTGCCAAGAAACCTGATTTACCACAACTACCTCTTTGTTTCACTAGGATATCCCAAGCTTTGGAAAATACCAACTGGCAAAGACATGTTTATATTGCTAACATCTCTATAGAGCTAAGACATATGATCATTCTATGGAAGATGCAGAATACAGCAAAGCAATAATGTTCATTCAGGATCATTAACATTTTACCAAAGGATGACAGAAGTAATAAAGCCACCACAGTTGCTTGACAAAGATCCATCAAAACTAAGCCACATGATAGCTACTGTGTCACTTTTGGTTTTGATCTTCACCTATTACATACTTGAGGGGCTTTTAATATTTGTACAATCTAGTGATATTTGGTTGATAGATATTTTTATGAATCATTTATGCTTTCTCCAAGGAGTACTGCTTCTAAGCTTCCCCAGGAGAATCCTGAACATACTATGCTTCCCACTTTAGGGAGATATCCTTATCTACTTACTGGTCTCCTTATGCATTGTTGTTTGTGACACACATAAAGTAGTAGCAATATCCTTTTTTATAAGACTATGAAATATTTTTGAGACATCTGTTTCTACACTTGCCTAGGAACAAGATAACCAAAACAAAGTAAACATTAAAAGGTCAGTGATATTCAGTGAGCTACAGTGCTTGACCACAGATCAGATTACAAGCCCCTTAGCACTATATGCTCAGACAATTACCTGATATATACAGCAACAAAGTTAGATTAGCTGAAGTTACCTCTGCCTTACACAGACACTTATATTGATGGGCAAAGAACCCGCAGAAAGATGATAAAAGAATGAGATATCAAGACCTCTTTTTCTCAGGAAATTTATCCCAATGCAGAACCGCTTTGTGCAGAAAATGTCATATGTCCAAAGAATAAAAGAATTTCAAGATTAGACATAAAAAATTCTATAGATATAAGATGAAAACCTTGCATTATACCACAATTTGAATAATAAATGCAGCAGCTTTGGCCTGAGAATTTTTATTGGACATTCTCATCATTAAGAGTTAACAATCCACTGCGTGGGACATGGCAATCTGCCTGGGCTGGCTTGGAGATTTTGTTTTGCTCTAGTATTCTTGAAGCCTGAGAACAGTTTGTCCTATGCCTCTGGATTCTTAAAAATTGGGTGATGGAGTTAAAGTGTAAAACTGGTTATAAAAAATAATGTTATAAATGATGATTAAACCTGAGGGGAAATATTTACAAAAGATAAATTTGTTCTGTCATGGTTTATCACTGATGACTAAAAGATATGAAAGAGCTAATAAAACACATGCTCAAAATCAAAAATGATATAATATTATCTATATTTTTGAACATCATGAATCTATCTCTGCTTACTGACTTCTACATAAGTAAAGAAGCAGTGTGGCTGTTAGTCAAGCTAAAAGATTCTCCTGACTGCCGTGCCTGCCTCATTGTTCCCTCACATGCTCCATGCATCCTCTCAGGACCTGTCAATGGCTGGAGCTGGCACCCTGCAAAAGTTAAGCACCATACTTAGTAATTTTAATGTTTCACAGAATCTATTTGACAATCCTTCCTTAAAACACCTGCTTTTGAGCCGTGGACATTGTCTACCTTTCTCTATTGAGAGTTGCACATATAATACTACTTTTTACAATATCTGGTAATTTTAGAATTTCAGTAAATGCTATAAGAAACACAATGGAAGATCAGAACTGGTGGCGTGTGTCTTTAATCCTAGTTCCTGGGAAAGTGAGGAAGATATGTTTCTATGAGTTCAAGTACAGCCTGATCTACAAAGTCTAAGGGCAGCGAAAGCTACATAATAAGACCTGCTATAAAAATATAAAAGAACAGAAAAGTAAAGAAAAAAAAAGAAGCTACAAGTATAATAGACATAACCCATGGTATTTTTCTCTTCTATTCCAGATATTTTATGAGCAGAATCTTTAAGGGAAATCATTTCATTACTAAAGAGAGTAGAGTTTACAGTTCACAAAATTGTCTGCTTTTCCTATGTATACAATTTATAAGGTACAAAATTTACTAATAAAAGTAAAATTCTGGCATTATATGGAAAGAACTGAAACCTCTAATTATGGTTTAGGCAATAGTCAGTTGGAACATCTATCCTCAGAATGACTGTAGACATTAATGCACTATCAATGTGAAATTTTAAACACTCCCATTTTATTTTTACTTAAAAATTCTTTATATTGTCAACTCAAGAAAAGTCAGAACCATCCTGTCAATGAAATTCATGCTATTTTACTCTAAACATAACAGCAAACTGCATTTCTTTTTCTAGTTGTGAGCACTCTGCTGTGGATTATACTTATTAAAGAACAAGGACATCTAAATAGAATCCATTAGTTACCCACTGGTGAAATTTTATGGTTGTACAGATTGAGAAAAATCATCCACTTTTTATCTATCTGTTTCATTCCCTTATGAACACTTATGAGTAGTCAGTAGAGGAACAACAATTACAAAAAACATTCCTGAATTGGCATGATTTCTCCAAGAAATTCTACCCTATGATATAATACCCCAAGGAAATACTTCACTCATACTATCTTGAAATTTATTAAGAAAATATAATACTCTTTGCACTGCTATTCTGGTTCTACCATTCGTTCTGTGAGTCAATTTATGAATCACTTGCCTCTGAAAATGAAAACATTGCATCATTTAGGTGACCTTTGCTAAGATGCTGAAACTAGAGCACACTACTTTGTATTCAGTTGTTATCTACAGTGTATTTACTTTCCCATGAATGAAACCGGGTCTCATTTCCTCATTTCAATGTAATGATTATGAACTTTTATACCATCAAGCTTCCCACTGATTAAAATTTCATGTATCAAAATGTCAGAAATATTTAATCAAATTTGCACACCTCAGGTAGAATATATATTCCTTGTCACTCTAGAGCCCACATGTGCTAGGTTCCAAGACAAGACATCTGGAAAATGTATGATGTAACTGAAATCATGGTTGTCAGATGTAGATGAGAACGCACTGTATCTTTTCAAAGCCTTTGCATAGCGCTTGTCACTGTAATTCTTATGAATATGCATGCCTGGATTTGGGATGAGCTATAGCAGTTATTCACCATAGCTATAAATCAGCTGTGCCTGTGGGTAGCATGTCTTATTGGCATGTAGAACATTACTGGATGGGAATGTGCTTTCTCTAAAATTATTTATTCCTTGTGGCAGTTTGCTCCCTCAGGGAACATTTATGCAAGAAACCACAATTCCACTAATGTTTTCTGTCAGGATGTCTATATGCAGGTGCTCCTTCTGTTTTTTTCTTAACTCAATTTTTCTTTAATGTTCCACTGCTCTCATAATCACTTGTGTCATCTACAGCAAGTAAATTGTATTATGGATTCCAGTTATTTTTATTTAAGTTTTTAAAATTAGTGTCCATAAAAATAATAATTTTATACATGGAGAACTGTTATTTTTCAATTATGTATATATTATTCAATTATAAATCAGATTATACATAGTTGTTTCCTCAGATGCCTAATGTTTCTTTATGAAGCATACTTTCCCAACCCTTTTCCTTCTAGGTTTTTAAAACATGTGGTACCTTATTGTCACCTGCAGTCACGTACTGAACAACTGTACACTAGGGCTTCATGCTTCTGTCTAATTATAACTTAACCTTGGATTCTAATTTGATCTTTCTTTTGAGGTTTCAATAAAACTAGACATAAACTTTCCATTGTTCCCAAAATTTCATGCTGAATTCATCCTGATTTTCTCAGTAGATGAAGTCTCCAAAGTAACTTACAGCCTCTTTTGTTAATATAATACTTCATAAATTCTACACCATTCATCATTTTGTTGTTGTTGCTGAGAATCGAATATACAAAAACTGTGTTTATATCACTTGCACTCCTCTACTCTCTCCCCTGACAACTTTTCCCATGACCCCAACCTTCCAAATTTATTATTTCTTTATGTGATGATGATGATGATTATTAGTGCATATCTATACCTTTCTCATAACAGCTGGGTTTATTTAGAGAAACTTTGAGTGTTGTTCTCAGAAAGAAAAGAGCAAGCACACAAATATAAACATTAGAAATTAAGAAGCTGGACTTGGTGGTTCCTGTCATCTCAGATATTGGAAAGCCATAGCAGAAGGATAAAGAGATCATGTCCAGCATGAGTGACATGTGATCCTGTCCAAAAACAAAACAAAGCAAAACAAAATCACATGAAATTACCAACCCCACTCAAATGTACAGACTAACTGTGTAGTACACAGTTCAATGTCAACTCATTCTTTCCCTAAGTTTTTACAGAACTGAAATGTCTTCTAATTGCATTATTTGAGAAATACTATGTGGACCTTATGAACACTAACTAGGAACTCCACTCAGTTAAAATAATAACACTCCATTATCAAATTTCCTGAAATATATATATATATATATATATATATATATATATATATATATATATATATATGAGAGTAAAAAATGTTGTCCTATATTTTTGTGTCTTATGTCTTATATTCAGGTTCAATATATTTTTAAATTAACTATTTTTATCAGTTTTTATATACTACAATTTGATCATGAACCAAAATGAAATAGTGCTTAAAAGTACAACTTCTTATAAATTTCTTTCAAAAAATTGCCTTATATAAAATTATGTGTATTTTATTAGACTAATGCAAGCATGACATATATAATTGAGTCTGTTTATGAGTTTTTCCTTGTCCCTATGGTTTCTGGCTATGTGTTATGCTTTATAACATTTGCTTTGTATTCAGATGTCCATGCATTTCTTAATCTGCTGAATTTTCTTTCATTTTTCATTACTAAAATAGTTTTAAGTGAGTGATCTATAAAGCTTCCCTGTGTGACAACTGAAATTAACACTTCTTCCTCATCACATACATATAAACTGTTTGACTCTAAACTTGTGTTTGTATGGCTATAAAAAGCTTTATGTTCCATTTTATAGTTGTTATATTTCCATCAGAATGTGTGCATATAAGGCCATTAAGAAGGCTAAAGAATATTTAATATTATTTTTCTCCTGTATTTGAAGAGGTTACCAATTTTATACACTAAGGCAGTTATTTTTTAGTTCTTTCATGACTCTCCTTTTTAGAATTTATATGAAATTTAATTTTGCATTTGTTTAACAATCTTTCTTCTGCTATAGAATATAAGATTCCTTTACCATGCAGAATAAAAGCTGTTATCAAGAAGATTTTCCAGATTCACTTCAGTTCATAACGCATTTTCTTCCCCTTTATACTGACATTCAGTGGAGAAGTTATTTTATATTTCATAATAATAGGCATGTTCTTCCAAACAATGTAGGTAAATATTATTTGATTTGTTCAAAAGAGAAGAATTGGCAAAAGTTAAGCTTTTAAAATGTACCAATGTTCCTCATTCCTGTCACAGAAAATTAGAAACTCCGAAGCTTTACTAACTCCATAGAAATGCTAAAGCCACTTTTCTTCTTATTTCAATAACCATTGTTTGCCAAATGCTGATGACCTTGAAATATAGCATTCTAATTTTAATAAGGCAGGTAATTAGGCCAACTTCAAATATAACTTTACACTCTCAAAGTGTTAGATTCAGAAGAAAAGTCCTTACTCATTAATCAGAATTATTTTAACCAATTAGCCAAAACATGTTTTCTTCTCTGTGCTTAATATTTCAAAAACTTCAAATAATTAATTTTTAGTTAGGGAGAATCATGGGGAGGTGGGCTATCAGCTGCTGTACTGACGACACCTTTGTACAAATGAAGAGCATTGAGCACTTCTTACATAGTAAGGACATTCTGCTTGCCAGATAATGTGAATGAATCCTGGTCATTCTCCACCAACTCCAAACCACCACCAACCCACAACCCAAACTTGGGGAGCTTAGTCTCTCCTCTTTGGTAACCACCTTCTGTTCAGTCAGAAGCACCCAGGGTGCCAGTATGTATTTGCATGCTGTGAATGCAAGGCCTAGTAAAACTCTCTTTCAATAGAAAATTTATGTTCAATGTGTGTTGGTGTTATGTTTGAAAATAGAGAGATTTTTTGCTGGGACGGGTTTACATCCAGGTATCTATATTTTGTCTCCTTCCTTTTCTCCACTCCACTCTCTACATCTCTTCCTTCTCTTACTCTTTAGGTCCCTTCTGTCTCTTCCCTCACTTGTTTAATATATTTATATTCCAAATTATAGAATTAAAAACTAAGGATACATTTTCTATGGAAATTTTGTTTTAAAAGTTCAAATTATGTTTAAAGGTGGTGTGTTAGTTTCACTTTTACTGTGATAAAATATTCAGACAAAAAGGCATACACTGGAGAAAGGTTTGCTTTAGATGGCTATTCTAGGTTTTATGCTGTTGTTGTAGCAGAGTCATGGTGGCAGGAGCTTGACAAATCATGTTCAAGTCATATTAACAGTCAAGAGAGAATGAATCATGAATGCTTAGGCCTCTTTTCGATTTCTCATGTCCTATATAATCTGACCCAAAAGCTGGGAATGATGCCTTGAATTTTCAGAATGGGCCTTCACATGCAAATCAAACCATACAATATAATCCCCAACAGATATGTTCACAGGCCAAATTCCTAACTTTGACTATTTTTAAAGGAATTCTTGGTTGTGTCAAATTGACCACTAGATTAGCCATAATAAACGGAAAAAGCATTCATTGTAACATGATACACAGGATTAATTTCTTTAATGTTAATGATAATGTAGAAAATGTACTTCAAGGTAGGTCTAACATAACTTCCTAAAATACTTGATTTTGTTTCAACATTCAAACTAGAATTATATATTAAATAAAAGTTGTGTTTTATATTACACACTGTCTAGAAATTTGAGGTCTTGCTGCCTCAGTTTGCAAGTGCTGGGATTGCCAGTACTCACTACAGTAAATACTAACAAATACACTTTAAGCTCACCAAGGCCAGTTGGACTGTGACTGAAAAAGCATGGGATAAAACTGGACTCTCTGAACATGGCGAACAATGAGGGCTGATGAGAAGCCAAGGACAATGGCACGAGGTTTTGATCCTACTTCATGTTCTGGCTTTGTGGGAGCCTAGCCAGTTTGGATGTTCACCTTCTAGACCTAGACGGAGCGGGGAGGACCTTGGACTTTCCACAGGGCAGGGAACCCTGACTGCTCTTTGGACTGGAGAGGGAAGGGGAAAGGAGTGGGGAGATGGGGAGAAGGGCGGGAGGAGGGGGAAGGAAATGGGAGGCTGGGAGAAGGTGGAAACTTGTTTTTTCCTCAATAAAAATTAAAAAAAAATTCATGTGATTATTATGTCAAGATGTTTTAATCTTAAAGTGTATAGAAATAATACTTTTCCACAAATTCAACAATTCAGGAAAAGGAAATTTTTAAATAAAATTACTATCAATTTATTAACATTCTAGAGTAGACTCTATGGAGAAAAAGGCAGGAGCATAGATTGAAATTCCATGAGAAATAAGCAAAGGAACTGACCTCGAGATCTGGAATTAAGAAACAACCCTGCTGCACCTATGAATTAGAAATAAGGTGCTCTGGCAGAAAATAGAAAGGTCCACGATACCTCAGCTAAGCTCTATTTCTTCCATGTTTCAATGAAACAATGAACATTCATATTGGAAAGTTTTACTAGGCTCATAGTCTATGAAGCATCCAATGTGAATGGTGATTATTGGAAACCTAAAATTAGAGGACTAATATTAAAATTATCATTTAACATAAGAGTTCTGAAATGCAGAACATCTAAAAATTCATTGTATAAATATTAAACATATTTGTGATACAAAATTTTGCTTTGTAACTTTGGTGTATGTAACGAGACTATAATTTATAAATCAAAAGAAAATTGTGGGACTATATTATAATAATAAAATTATAGCTTGACAGTGGTGGCACATGACTTTAATTCCAATACTCAGGAGACAAAGCAGACAGAACTCTGTGAGTTTGAGTCCAGCCTGTTCTACAAGAGCTAGTTCAAGGAGAGGTTCCAAATCTACAGAGAAACCCCATCACTAAAAACAAAACAAAACAAAAATAACAACAATAAAAACAAACAAAGAATCAAATTATTAGAAATATTTTCTCTTATGAGATATCACTGAAGATTTAATGTCTAGTTTCTCAATATTAGGTACAGTATTCCCTCTATAACAGAAATACAGGGGCCTTGATTATCAGAAGTAAAGTTTCAATGTAAGAATAAGTGCGGATCATGCTAAATCCATTTGTACTCATAAGTGCAAAGTTTTATTTCAAACTGAAAGGCAATTTAAAGAGTAATGCTCTTGCTTTTAAAAGATAACGATTTAGAACAATGGTAATTAGTCTCCTATTGAATGTCATCAATATCAAAATCAGGTTGCTCAAGGACACTAGGGAAAGAAATAGAAACAGTTAAGCAATTAATCTGACTTTCTTCTCATTAGGTTCTTATAATTACATTTTCAGAATTAAATGCATTGATGTAAGGGACCTGCCAATTCACTTTGGATAGTGAAAGTGACTTTCCTCTTTGAAAGATTCGGACTCTTCTTATTAAAGATTAACAAACTCCAAAAATATCACCTGGAATGATTATGAAAATTATAGACTCCCAAAATGCATACTTAATGACTGATGGACTTCCGTATTTTCTGATATAATAAGTTTTATTGATAATTAGAATTTACGTTTCTAAAACTTCAATACATTCTTTTTCTGTAAAGGATTAGGATGTAACAGAAAACATACTTGTAAGCTTATGTAACTACCACAAATTTACTACAAAACTTTCTGTGGAAGGCAGCTATTTTCATATAACTGCATCCACCTCTGACAATTTAAATTCTGACTTTTTAAAAATGCTTTCCAAACATCCAATTAAATTTTATCCTTGACAATCATTACAACCAGGTCCAAAAACTGTGGCTATGTATTTCCAGATAAGAATCTCATCACCCCTTGTTCAGGGACACTTCAAATCTACTATACATTTTACTTAATTTTTCATACTGAACTGTTAGTGCAATTGCTATCCAATGGTTCCATAATGAAACATGCTTCTGAACATCCTACGATGCAGATAATGGTAATCTGTCTATTGTAAGAACAGCCCCAAAATACCTGTGTGTTCAGGATTGAGAAACCCTACTTTAGATGAACAACTTTCATTGGTTTTGAATCATACATCTATAGAATGAATTAGAGCACATTGAAAAATAACTTGAAAAGACAGGGAAAAGCTGGCATTTGATGGTAATTGTTAAATAAGGATACCTACAGCTACATATCAAATGAATTATTAAGTTTATCATGAACATTCCTGAAGACTGTCAGAAGGGAGAACTTAAGCCACATCTTTGTCAGTCCACCAAAATAATGAGTTTTATTCTTAGGGAAAAAAGTTGATGATTTCACTAGATAAAAGGTTTTTCCACATTATGGCATTATCCAAAAGAGTGAGAACAAATTACAATGGTAATAAAGCAATAAAGTATAGAGGAAAAACATCAAAAGTATAATACAAAGAGGATTATACTCATGTATAAATGGAAATTCATCTGATGTTTGCATTATGCCAGCTGTAATTTTTTTCACAAACTGCTGTGTCTTTCACAGAGTAAACTAATGCTCCACACTTAATGCCAACAGTTTAATGCCAGGACATAGAAAGCAGAAACAGTCAAACTATATAAACCAAGCGGATGGCTGGTGTGTGAATCCATAAGTAACATGGTGTACGGCAGTGGTGGGGGAGAGCTGCAGTGGATAGGGGTGATCATAGAAATGAGAATATAAAAACATGTGGAAACGAAGCAAGAAGCCATCATTGGATTTTCACCAGGAAACCACATGACATAGGACATTTGTACACACTCCCTATTTAAAAAGCAACCAAAAAAGTAAAATTTTCTATTCACAAAAAGGTAAAGACTGATACACTGCAATCTTTCGACAATAGTCATATTATTGCCCCCAAATATGTAACATAATTTTAAAAATTACATAAAATATCAAATAATATTAATTACAAATCCTATTGTGAATACTGGTAAAAGTTAATATGAAATTTTTTTGTAATTTCAAATTGTCACTAATGATCCCTAGCTTTTTTTTATTTTTTTTAATTAATTTATTTACTTATTAAAGATTTCTGTCTCTTCCCCACCGCCGCCTCCCCTTTCCCTCCCCCCCCAATCAAGTCCCCCTCCCTCGTCAGCCCAAAAAGCAATCAGGGTTCTCTGCCCTGTGGGAAGTCCAAGGACCACCCACCTCCATCCAGGTCTAGTAAGGTGAGCATCCACGAAACTGCCTAGGCTCCCACGAAACCAATAGGTCCAGTAGAATCAAAAACCCGTTGCCATTGTTCTTGAGGTTTCAGTAGTCCTCCTTGTCCGCTATGTTCAGCGAGACTGGTTTTGACCCAGGCTTTTTCAGACCCAGGCCAGCTGGCCTTGGTGAGTTCCTGATAGAACATCCCCATTGTCTCAGTGTATGGGTGCACCCCTCGCGGTCCTTTAAATTTCAAATAGTTTTGTTAACTGTGTTTAAAATTATTTTACTTTTTTTTTTTTTTTTACTTTTTTAAAATAGTGCAATTGTCTCTTGCTGCTATGCCTGTAGTCCAGGTGAGTAGGAGGGACATCAATTTGGAAGCCATAAAGATCCAGATTAGAACAAAGGCCTGTAGCCAGGCATGGTGGTGTCCATGCCTTTAATAGGAACACTCAGAAAGCAGAAACAGGTGAATCTCTGTGAGTTTGAGGCCAGTCTGGTCTACAAAATTAGTTCCAAGACTGCCAAAGCTGTTACACAGAGAAACCCTGTCTCAAAGAAGCAAGCAAACAAGGAGCAGAGATCTGCTCTTAGCCCTCATGTATCTCAGTTTCCTCATCAATGCAGTGGTAATGTATAGGCTACACAGGATTTACAAAGGAGGCACAAATGATAGTATGAATCAGCCAGCTAATGTGCCATGCAAACACTGAATAAATGACACACAAGTATGCATATCTGCATGTAACACATTTTAAAATTTATTTTACTATTTTTGTGTGCCATGTGTGGGTGTGTGCAGTGTAAATGCAGCTTCTCAAGAAAGATAGTGGTATCAGATCTCAGTGGAGCTGGAGTTATAAATGATAGTGTGCTGCCCAACATGGGTGTTGTGAACTTTATTCTGGTCCTCTATGGGAGCAATGCATGTTCTTAGTTGCTGAGTCATCTATCTCTTTAACTTCTTATATCTTTTCATTTTTCATTTTTTAAAGGCAGCGTCTCATGTATATCAGGCTGACCTCAAACTTGCAAATCCTTCTGGCTCTATCTGCAAGTGCTATTTTACTTAAAAGCTAAACCATAACTCATAAAATTACTAATGCATTTAAATGATTCTTATGATCTCTTTCTAATGATCCTTTTTATATGTATATTATAACCAAACTACTTATACCATCTAAAGTTTGATATTATTATCTGAAGACGTAAAAAACGTGATACATTAAAGAATTCATAAACAAGTATACTGTGGTGGTTTGATTGAGACTTGGCCCCCAAAACTCATAGTTTTGATGCTTGTTCTGCTGTTACTGAGTTGTTTGGATAGATTAGGAGATGGGACTTGCTGGAGGAGTGTGATCCTTTTGGAGGAAGAGTACCACTGGGATAGGGTTATGAATCTTCAAAGCCCATGTCAGGCTCAGTGTCTCTTTTCTGCCAGCTGTCTATAGATTCGAATGTAATGTTTGTAGCTACTGCTCCAGCACTATGCCTAGCTGTTTACTATCATGATGATCATTGAGCCTCTATTAGTGTAATCAAGCTCCAACTAAATGGTTTCTTATCTAAGAATTGCTTTTGCCATGTCATTAGAACAGTGACTAAGACATATGTTAAAATAAGGTCCCACAGTTCCAGAGTTGGAATGTTGTGTGGGGCAATCATCTAGGAATAAACAAAATTAGCAAGTTCTAAGGAGTAGGAGATGAGATATTTAAAGTCAAAATTTGAGGCAACAATAAAAGATGAAGTGAGCATGACAGAATGGGAAAGGTATTAGGGCCAATGAGGAAAGTGGTCAAGAGACCATAGAAATGGGAACATGCACAGTTGTGGGACCATCTCCAACCAATTTCTCTTGTAATCATAATTATATTAGATAATCACTGTTGCCACTGCTAGTTGAAATGAGCATTCATTAGTATGGAGAGCTTGCATTACAAGCCTCCATATAGAAGGTGAAAATTCGGCTTGAAAAGTGGGCTTTAAAAGAAAAAAAATATTTTTCCTGAAAAATTTATACATTACTTGAAGGAGAATAATAAGACTTGGTAGTTAAAATGTATAGTTTGTGCAGTAGTACTAAAAGCAATGAAATAAATCAAAGTGAAATGGAGAAGCTGTCACTTGGTGGGTGTTTGTATTTAAAGCACTTTTACCCCGTGGAAACAGTTTACTGATCCTAACACTATTGCTTTGTTATTGCTATTTTTATAAAATATTTTAAATTAGAATATAACTATACCTCTCCCCCATCACTGGCATTTTCCCAACCCTTCCTATGCTTTACATTGCCCTCTTAAATTGATGATTCCTTTTAATTGTGCATGTGTGCATGTGTGTATGTTTTTTGTGTGTGTATTTATGTATAAGCATATACAACCTCTTGAGTCAGTTTGGCGTCGTTTATGTGTATATGATGTCAGGGTTATGCTTTTAATATAAAATCAGGAAAGTTTTCCATAGAGAAATGATGTTTCAGAGATGATTAGAAGATGAGAAATTGAACAATGTAAATCAATTAGAAGACTTTGCAGTCAGTGTCTAAAGACAACACCACATTTGGCATTTTAACTGAGTAAATAAAACAGGTGACTATAGAGAAGTAGCAAGTAAAGGGCAAATGAAGTCACAAAGATAGTGGAGTTACCAGTATTAAAAAGACCTTGTAAATGTCTAGAACCAAGTTAATTTTTACCCCAAATAATAAGGGAGCCTTTTAAACATAGGTGCATAGAGTGATTTTTAATGACATGTGATTCACACTCTCGCTCAGCCTGGAATTCTCCACATAGAAACTTCACAGATCAGACCAAATCTTAAACATCCAGAAAACAAAGCAATTTCAGGAATAACTAAGAACAACTGACATCGTAGAAGTACAATTGACTCAAGTATGCAGTTAAATTTTATTATATGGAACACTTAATTATCAAGGATCAGTTTGATTATCAAGTACAAATATTAAACACATCTTTGGTGGTACACATTTAGTTGTGGAATAGTATATATTAAAGATCATGGAAATAAGTAAGCAGCTTGATGCTGTGAAAATATATTTGTTTTCTACTAATGTAATAAAGGGTGTAAATTCAAATAGGAAGGGGATGTTAAAAAGATGTCAGTGGAGCTGGGAGATGGGAAAACTAATAGGATATGTAGCATTATAAAAATCTATTTTCAACCAAAAGAGAGATAAAAATCAAATAATCCACTATTGGGAATATATTATGACACAAATGATGGTTTCTTTTAAATATATTTTATTTATTCTTTGAGGCTGTCATATAGAGTATACAATATAAATTTCAATGTCCTTGCCTTGCCCACACTCTGTCTTCAGTTCTTCCTAGATTCTCCATGATTCCCTTCCAGCATCATGTGCTCTTGTAAGGTTTTAGGTACAAAATCTTAAACTTCAGTGCATGTTCACATAAATGACACCCAGGGCAGATGTCAAACCAGCAGTTTCTTTATGCATACACAGCCAGGCCTGTTTTTCATTCCTGGAGAGAAATGATGACGATGCTCACTGTTCCCACCACGGTTACTTGCATCTGAGTTAAAAGGTAAGGTCAATCACTGTCCAAACAGCTCTTCACTGCTGCCCAGGAACTAACTTCCAGTACACTACATTTATAAAGTTTCCTAATTAAAGTAAATGAACGACGATATAAGAGAACATATTCTTTAAATTTTAATCTCTACTTTTGAAATGTTTGTGTCAGAAATTATTAAGTACAAGGCCGTTTGTCCCAGACATATACTAATAAAAGAAAATTAGTTTATATGCTTACACAAAGAGACATTAATGATTCCTGAATTTTAAAATAGATATAATATACATCATTTACAAAACATTTACAACCATTCTTCATTCTTTCACTTTGTCTTCGCAGACAACTAAATAATTGCAATGTGGTTAACAATATAATATGTGGTCTAGAAGACATTTTCAGGTTTTGAATGATTTCTTATTTCTGTCCGAAGAACATATAAAAACCGCATCTGAACCTATACAAAAACAAGAGGAAAAAAAAAGCAAGAATATTTTTAGCTTCATCTGACAGCTAAAGAAAAGTCTAAGTGTGAACAGTCAGCATAGACTTTTTTGTTTGTTTGTTTTGTTTTTTTTGAGACAGGGTTTCTCTGTGGCTTTGGAGCCTGTTCTGGCACTAGCTCTGTAGACCAGGCTGGCCTCAAACTCACAGAGATCCGCCTGCCTCTGCCTCCCGAGTGCTGGGATTAAAGGCGTGCGCCACCATCGCCGGGCATAGCATAGACTTTTTTAATCCAATGAGTACTATCATTTTGTTAATGCAGTATCATAAAATGTTTTACCTCCCAGTCATTCTGAAATTTAGTTAAGAATAGTATGTATAAAGAAACGGACACAGGAGCTGGGCAGGGGTCATGCATATATTTAATCCCAGCACTTGGGAGGCCGAGGCAGCCTGGTCTACAAGAGCTAGTCCCAGGCACCAAAGCTACAGAGAAGCCCATCTAAAAAAAAAATAAATAAATAAATAATAAAATAAAAAAAAAGATAAGACAGGGTTAAAAACTGAAAAATAACATCTGCACTCCATATAAGAATGAGAATTTTGCTGTAAATTGCAACTTTAAAGAAATTCATTTAGTTCTATTGCCAGAATAATTATCAATTTTTGCAATAAACATCTGAAATTTTTGCTTAGTGTTGTGACTGCAGAAAAGTAAGCAAATGACTGCTGGATATGCTTTCTTCCTCAGAGTTCTGCAAATGCTGTTAAATAGCTATGCTAAATAAACTATTTGAAAAACAGTAAAGGGAGATAATAAAGAGAATGCTGATAAATCAGACCCATGGGTTGAGAGAAATTAGGCATTGTTTATATGACTGCTGAAAAAGAAAGATATACTTATAAGCTTATTCCTTATTAATGTTTGCTTGATAGCCATGTTTTACCTCATAAAACAAATGTTTAGTGTCTTTTGATAAGTAACTGACTCATAAACACAAACATTATGCCTGCATAATTGTCAGTAGCTATTGGTCCCTCTTGTAAAATGATAATATACATGAAAAGTTAAGACTTAATGATAGTTACCATTTATTTTAACTATATTAGCCTTGACCTTGATTTTCCAAAGTTGGTACAACTTTAAGAAAAACAAGTTCCTCCATAGAAAAAGACATCATTATCTATTCCACTTCATTTTAAAGCTAGCCTTTAATGTTTTATATAAAAGAAAGAATTATGCAGGTGCATCCTCTTTACAATTGTGTGTCATGATTTGTCTTCCACAAGATAATGCACTAAAACATTTCAGTATTTGGAAAATATTTTGAACATAAGTCCAAGTTTGAATCAATTTTGGATTTATTATTTTTCTGTTTTTATGAATGTGTATGTTTTCTCAGAAAACACACCATATTATAGGAAAATGACAATATAAACAGAAGGTGAAAAAAGATACCTAGGCCTTTAGAATGAAATCAGAATATCACAATCCAAATCTGCAAATTTCAGTGTAGAAAGAACTCTTCTATTTTAGAATAATGCTATCTTTCAACTACAATTAGACATGACTACTTAGGTGTTTTTAATATAATTACTTTCAGTGTCACTAAGAATTTATTTTAAGTACACTAGTTTCTTTCTGTCAAATTGAGAAGCAAGAAGGTCAATTCGAAATCTGTAACCTTTTCACCAACTGTCACCCCAGATGTCTAGAGTTTTGTAATACGTACTTGATATAAAAATACCTAGCCCTTGAATGACACTAAGGGAAAAGAAAGTGTTGATTGGAAAACACATTGAGACTGTAGCCAACAAACACTAAGTACAGCAGAAGGGGGCAAGTAGTGGAAGTCTTCTTGCTATGTAATTATTGGGACAAAGACTTTAAAGGACACTCTTTCAGTATCAAAAATATTTAACCTGTTTCCTTATGCTTATGTTTCTGATTAACATTAAGGAGAAAAGTCTTATTACAACAAATATTTCATTTGTTTAAATACCAAGTTCTATAAATTTCAAAAGAATGACATGAGAATTTAAGATTTCTAAGCTATAAAAATTAGAGTAGCTATCCACATATATATATATATATATATATATATATATATATAGAGAGAGAGAGAGAGAGAGAGAGAGAGACTATTGGTAATAAAATTCTTAGTGAATCCATAGATTGTAAGACAGATGACAATAATGTCTCTTACTTATGTTCAATATGTTCATTTCTAGTTTCAATTAGTAAATAATTATTGTGGAGTCACTTTATAACAATTATATCAGCCAGGTAATTAGTAAAGAAACAAGAAGAGTGAGATAAGAAAAAATAAAAACTGAGTTGGGACAGTTTGTGCATTCATGTGACATGATAAAATGTTGTCTGGAGGAAGCAGAAACGTTATCCTGGTTTCTTAATTTCTACTATTTTACACAGCATCCTTATGATCAGGAATGCACACTCATGCGAGAGGGCTGCTCCTATGCCATCACACACATGTGATCTTCAAGTTTGGCTTTGTTACTCTCCTCCACTGGAATGCTTTTATATTGTGTGAATTAATGAATAAAAAGGAAATAAACACACTCAAAAATTGAAGTCATGAGTGGATTTAAATTTAGACTAGAGTCTGACTGTTGCAAGACTGACTTCCTAAGCAATGTACAAAATGGTGCAATCCAGACATGAGATTGTAGGTGTAGCCAACAGATTTCTGGTAGGTTGTGAGGCCTTCTTTGCAGCAGAGATTTCATTGCTGGAATTGTAAAATTGATCCAAGTCTTGTGAGTGGAAGAATTACAGGACCTAAAGGGTAACTTACTATTATTATGCCAAAAAGTCATTTTTCTGTACTGCCATCTAATTATATTCATACCTGTGGTGATATTTTTACTGTGTTTTGACAACTAATGCTTGCCTAATGATCAGAGTACAGAGCTAATCCATTAGAGGCCAGTCAGTAGTGTCACACACATTTAATCCCAGGACTCAGGAGACAGAGGCAGAGGGATCTCTGTGATTTTAAAACTGCCCTGGACTACATAAAATTGATCCAATGTAAAGGAGAAACAGAGCTCATACAAAGGTAATCCTAGCACTTGGGACCCCACATCTTTAATCTATGCACTAGGGAGGTGGAGACGGAAGTGATATGACTGGACAAAGTAATGTAAGGTAGGAGGAGACAGGAGCTCAGTTCAGTTTGAGGCAGCAGTCTGAAGCCATCAGACTGAGAAGCAGCCTGAGCAAGCAGTCTGAGCAGCAGTTTCAACAAGTAGTGATGAACAGCCTTAAGTAGTCAGTCTGAGGAAGCAGTCTGAGCAGCAGTTTCAACAAGTAGTGATGAACAGCCTTAAGTAGTCAGTCTGAGGAAGCAGTCTAAGCAGCAGTTGCAGTCTGAGGATTGTTGTGAATCATGAAGCCTGAGTAGAGACAGAATTGCCCCTTCAGTCTGAGGATTTGGTAGGGGTAAACGGTCTCTAGAGTGACTGATGCACTGTTTCTCTGTTTTTCAGCTTTTATGGCCTAATATCTGACCCCGGGTTTTTATTTAGTAAAACCAATTAGAAGTCATGCTGCACATACCCATAGATTTGAGTTATTCTCAACTTTGATCAGTGTGTTATGGCTAATGTAGAGACTCATTACTGGTCAAAGTATTATTTAAGTTAAATGTTCTTTATGAGTTTTAAGCTGGTAATGAATCATCTGCATTAGCTTATCTTAAGCAAGATTCTAGGAACACCGTCCAATAGTACAAGAATGATATGTAAGAGGAAGTGGCTTGGAAAAAAAGCGATGAAATGATGCCTTCTGAACATGATTTGTATAATAGAAGGTCAGTCGAAATTCCAAAATTCTTCTTTGGAGATATAATCTTGAAACTGAATGGCTGCTGAGGGAGTAACAGTTAATTTTCCTTTGGGACATGGATGCTATTAGGTGATCCATAATCACCGTAACTTGGTGAAAAGCATCACACCTCTTAGTATTGGAACAATATTATCTAAAAAAGTGTTCAGCGTCATTAGTTAATAGGGAAATGCAAATCAAAACTATTCTGAGATACGCACTAGGAAGAGTTGATCAGAGGTAATGATAGATGCATATGACAAAAACATGCTGTAAAAATATAAGGAATTTCACTTTAGACTCTATTATCCACAGAGAGCTTTTCTGAAAAGCTTTCTGTACAGTGACTCTTCTATTGATTCTTCTGAAAACAAATCCAATCACAGTTACGTGCTTGCACTGTACTTTTGCTAAAGAAAAAAAGTATGTTTCCTGAATAATGAGAAAAATGTAACATGGTTACATACAACAAATTTTGGTGCAATTACCTTCATAAAATTAGAGCATATGAAGTAGGATCAAAACCCCTTGCCATTGACCTTGGCTTCTCATCAGTCCTCATTGTTCGCCATGATCTCCTACTTCATGTTCTGGCTTGGTGGGAGCCTAGCCAGTTTGGATGTTAACCTTCCTAGACATGGAGGGAGGGGGGAGGACCTTGGACTTTCCACAGGACAGGGAACCATGACTGCTCTTTGGATAGGAGAGGGAGGGGGAG